>NC_137071.1:62473323-62785663 GCF_951640355.1 Cnephaeus nilssonii | reverse complement strand
TGTCTCCTTGAATGCCAAGTGAGTGCTGTGTGGTCTTTATGTAGGCTCCATCCCACATAGAAATGGCCCCAGTCCCACTATGGACCACAGATTCTTAATTTAAAACAAATGAAGTCTTTTAAAGCTTCTTATCAATTCTTAATTCTTTAGTTGAAAATTAAATTACTGGAAGCCAAGACCTTGCCTTGTGGTATATGAGAAGGCTTTTGTATCATTACAAGGTCAATGCCTAAAACATAGGGACAGATTTCTGCTCTGGTGGTAGAAGGTACACTTTTCTATGGCAGCATTTAGGGTTTCTCATTGTGCCTGGGATAAAACTTTATTACCACCCACTCTCCAACACACACACACACACACACACACACACACACACACACACTGTTTTCAAACTACTGCTTGTCTAAAACTAAACACCAATCCTACCTAATAAAAGAGTAATATGCAAATTGACTCTAACTCCACTACACCCACAAGCCATGCCCACAAGCCACGCCCGCCAGCCAATCACAAGCAAATATGCAAATAAAAACAACCAAGATGGCTACAGCCACAGAGAGTGGGAGGGAGGCTTGGGTTTCCCAGGCAACAGAGGAAGCCAAGCTTTCCTCCTTCCCTTGCCGGCCTAAGCCTCCACTCAAGGCTACAAAGTTTCAATTATAGAAGGTAAACAAATCCAAACAGAAATGGCGGCAGCTACGGAGCTGGAAAGAGCAGGAGGCAAGGGATTCCCCAGCAATGGAAGAAGCAAAGCTTTCTGCACACCCTGGCGGGTTCAGGCCTCTGCTCAAGGCTACAAAATTTCAATTATACAAGGTACACAAACCCCCCAAAAAATGGCTGCCGGCCACGGAGGGAGCAGGAGGCTTGGCTCCACTCCAGGCTAAAAACTTTCAATTGTAGAAGATAAATAAATTCCAGATACCAGGGCCTCCTCTTGGGTCACCAGGGGGCGTAGCTGGCCTGCAAATCACCACAGGACCCTTGCTAAGGCCGCCCCACACCCCAAGGGAACACCCACCCTGATCCGGGACACCCTTCAGGGCACCAGCTGGCCCCCACCCGTGCACCAGGCCTCTATCCTATCTAATAAAAGAGCAATATGCAAATTGACCATCACTCCAACATACAATATGGCTGCCCCCATGTGGTCAAAGATCCTGCCCCCATGTGGACACAAGATGGTCACCACAAGATGGCCAGCAGGGGAGGGCAGTTGGGAGGCACCAGGCCTGCAATGGAGGGCAGTTGGAGGTGATCAACCCTGCAGGGGAGGGCAGTTAGGGGTGACCAGGCCGGCAGAGGCGGGAAGTTGGGGGAAAACAGGCTGGCAGGGGAGCAGTTAGGCATCAATCAGTCATATAGCGGAGTGGTTAGGGGGTGATCAGGCTGACAGGCAGAAGCGGTTAGGGGCAATCAGGAAGGCAGGCAGGCGAGCAGTTGGGAGCCAGCAGTCCTGGATTGTGAGAGGGATGTCCGACTGCCCACTGGGATAGGGCCTAAACGGGCAGTCGGACATCCCTCGAGGGGTCCCAGATTGGAGAGGGTGCAGGCTGGGCTGAGGGACACCCCCCCTCCGTGCATGAATTTCGTGCAACGGGCCTCTAGTGTATAAAATAAAAATGTAAAAGTGAATCTCTTAGTTGAAGACATTTTCTGAATATGGAATTATTTAAAGCCTGCTGGTCATCAGCTATTACAATTGCATTAATGCCTCTTTTAAAGAATGGATCTTTTATGTTTCCTATGCTTGCAATTACAGACCAAATGTAACATTTAAAATGGCCTTTTCATCAAACAAGATGAGCTCAAAGAGGCCCACACCAAGACACATAATAATTAAAATACCAAAGGTTAAAGACAAAGAGAGAATCTTAAGAGCCAAAAGAGAAAAGCAGTTAGTTACCTTCAAGGGAGCTCCAATAAGACTATCAGTTGATTTCTCAACATAAACTTTGCAGGCCATAAGGGTTTGGCAAGAAATATTCAAAGTGATGAAAAGCAAGGACAGACAACCAAGATTACATTCCACAGCAAACCTATCATTTAGAATTGAAGGAGAGGTAGTTTCCCAGATAAGAAAAAGCCAAAGGAGTTCATCACCACCAAAACAATATTACAATAAATGTTAAAGGGTCTTTCTTAAGAAGAAGAAGAAAAAAATATGAACAACAAAATGGCAATAAATACATATCTATCAGCAATTGAATGTAAAAAAGCAAAATAAGCAAACAAGCAGAAAAAAAATTCTAACAGATATAGAGAACATTTTGGTGGTTTTCAGATGGGAGAGTGTTGGGGGAAAGGGTGAAAAATGTGAAGGGATTAAGAAGTACAAATTGGTAGTTACAGAACACTCAAGGGGATGTAAAGTACAGCATAGTCAATAATCCTATATAATAAAAGGCTAATATGCAAATTGTCCACATGGGCAGGAGTTCAATGGACTGGGAGTTAGACATGCACTGACCACCAGGGGGCAGCGTGGAACATGGCGGGCATCAGTGATGTGGCAGTGGAGGTGCTGCCAGCCCCAATGGGCCCCGACTAGAGCGGGGCCACAGCAGAATGGTGAAGCAGATGAGCAGGCAGCGCCACGCCAAGGTGGGTGTAAATGGAGGACTCCAATCACCCCACCAGTCACCCCAAGGATGGGGACCGATGGCAGGGGGTGGGACGGACGAGCAGGCGGTGCTAGACCAAGGTGGGTGTGAGTGGGGGCCCTAATCGCCCTGCCGGTCACCCCACAGATTGGCCCTGATCGCCGGCCAGGCCTAGGAACCCTATCTGTGCACAAATTTCATGCACCGGGCCTCTAGTATTGTAATAACTATGCAGGGTGTCATATGGATATGAGATTTATCAGGATAATCAGTAAGTTAAATAATGTCTAATCATTGGGAAGTACACCTGAAACTAACATAATATTATTTAATTAAAAATTAAAAATATTTAAATTTAAAAATATAATGTATTGCAACATATACAGATATACATATAGGGTGGGGCAAAAGTAGGTTCAGAATAGAGAACCCAGAAATTGACCCAAACCACTATGCTCAATTAATGTTTGACAAAGGAGGCATGAACATACAATGGAGTCAAAACAGTCTTTTCAATAAATGGTGTTGGGAAAATTGGACAGATATATGCAAAAAAAAATGAAACTAGACCACCAACTTACACCATACACAAAAATAAACTCAAAATGGATAAAGGACTTAAACATAAGACAGGAAACGATAAAAATACTAGAGGAATCCACAGGCAGCAAAATCTCAGACACATGCCAGAGCAATTTCTTCACTGATACCACTCCTAGGGAATTGCAAACTAAAAATAAAATAAAAAAATGGGACTACATCAAAATAAAAAGCTTTTACACAGCAAAAGAAACCATCAACAAAACAACAAGAAAGCCCATTGCACGGGAGAACGTATTTGCCAAAGTTATCACCGATAAGGGTTTAATCTCCAACATTTGCAAGGAACTCATACAACTTAACAAAAGGAAGATAAACAATCCAATCAAAAAATGGGCAATGCTCCCTAGCCGGTTTCGCTCAGTGGATAGAGTGCCGGCCTGTGGACTGAAGGGTCCCAGGTTCGATTCTGGTCAAGGGCATGTACCTTGGTTGTGGGCACATCCCCAGTGGGGGGTGTGCAGGAAGCAGCTGATCAATGTTTCTCTCTCATCCATGTTTCTGAAATAGTTTATTTAGTACAAGGAAAGCATGGAGTTTATACTGAGCAGAAAGAAAAAATCAGGTTAATAAATTCTTCATATTGTATATTGCAGGATAAAAGTATGAAAACTTTAGTTATGTCCCTTGAGGCCAGAAAGATATATATTATACTCATTATGATTACTTGATATGTACTTGGAGATTTTGATTTTAGCATTACATTTAATCAATTCATTAAGATAATGTATTCCAATCTAAGAGCAAATGTAGGAACAAGATAGTTTCTGAGAGTATTTTTGAAAGAAGTAACCAAGATAAGGAAGTGTATTCTCTAGAGTGTCTTTAATCTGAGAGGCACTGGCTACCATCATAGGGATGTCACAGTAATAAACGGTATAGAGTTGGGAGGGAGCAGTCTGGGGCAGAGGAAATTGTCATCATTATGAAAACTACTATTCTGCTGTATGCAGGTGCCATTCTGAAAACTTTTCATTATCCAAATATCTCATCCTTTTTATAAGTTATGGCTAGTTTAAGGAATATTTTATTAAAGCCTTTAAGTGATCTTCAGTGATAAACTTAAAGCAAACACTGCCGATTTCTTTTGCTTTGTTTCTTGGTAAAGAAAAAAATAAACTCCAAAATAAGAAACACATTTTTAAAAAGACATTTTAAAGTCTCTCTGCTTCTTTAATATTACCAGTTTGTCACTCAGCATAACGCAAGAAGTAACACTAATTTTTTCAGAGAGTAAAAAACAGGTTAATTTATGTGTAGGATCTACCAGGTGCAGCGAGGCTGGAATGCTTACTATTAGGATAGATTCCCAACCATCAATTCCATTTGTACAGCTCCCACTGAAATCAACAGAAATCTTGGAGCAACTCAATTTTTTCATGTAGCTGTCAGATCTTAACAGTATCCAAGCCCGGCCGGCATGGCTCAGTGGTTGAGTGTCCACCTATGTACCTGGAGGTCATGGTTCTATTCCCAGTCAGGGCACGTGCCCAGGTGGGGGCTCTATACCAGTGGGGGCGGGGGTGCAGGAGGCAGCCAATCCATGATTCTAAACATTGATGTTTCTGTGTCTCTCCCCTCTCCCTTCCTCTCTGAAATCAATAAAAAATATTTTTATAGTATCCAAGACCTCAATCAGTATGTAAATGCTGTGTTTTCATAGAAAATGGATGAATTTGTGCATTCCACAATAATGTTATACATAATTTGCATAATAAGGAACCATGATTTCACCAGACTGAAGACCACAACCCAAACAAAGAAAAATTAGTCTCATCTCTGCCTTGGCTTTGGACCAGGTCTCCACTGGCAAAGCTAAGTAGATGGATGTATTTTTGTTGTTGTTATTGTTCAAGGATTGAATTTTTAAAAATAAATACCTTAAAGTTTGAATAATTATCAGGTCTTTTAGAATGAAAATAATATTTTGGTGGTACTAACGATGCTGAACATAAATGTAACAAACTGGAGCAAGGCTTTGCTGAATTACTATGTATGCTTCTTTATGCATGTTCGCATGTATATATATATATATATATATATATATATATATATATATATATATTAGTTCAAATTCCAGTTATGCTTTATTTAAGGAAGACAACCTTTGTCCAAAAAAGCTTATGAAGTCCTAGCTGATTTGGCTCAGTGGACAAAGCATCAGCCTGCGGACTGAAGGGTCCCAGGTTCAATTCCAGTCAAGGGCACATGCCTGGGTTTGCAGGCTCAATCCCCAGTAGGGGGCGTGTAGGAGGCAGATGATCAGTGATTCTCTCTCATCATTGATGTTTCTATTTTTCTCTCCCTCTCCCTCTCTGAAATCAATAAAAAAATATTTTTTAAAAAAGAGTTTATGAAGAATTTTCTTGCTGTGCCATTTTAAAAAAACAGGTGGCAAAGCCTTTGCAAAACATGATCAAATTAATTTATATATAAAACGTCGTCCCTAAAATCCTAGCTTACATGGCTGATAGGGAAGGTTTTTGCTCTGCTTTAGGAATTAGTTGAATATTCACCACTTTCTGATTGATTGAAGAAGTGGTTTTGTTTTTCTGTTTTTGTTTTTAATTTCTCAAGTTAGAAACACTGTATAGCTTTTGTTACATTTTTGCCTTGGAAAAGATGGTGGATTTTCCTAGGGCTGCTGTAACAAAGTACCCGAAATTCATAACAGACATTTATTCTCTCACAATTCTGGAAGTTGGAAGTCAAAAATTAAGGTATCAGCATGGTCAGTTTCTTCTGAGGGCTGTTCCGCAGAGTCTGTTCCCTGCTCTCCTAGCTTCACCAGAATCCTCTCCTCGCTTCTGGAGCTTTGCTGGCATCCCTCCAATCTCTGCCTTCATCTTCACATAGCATTCTTCTTATCTCTGTCTCTTTACATCATCTGCCCTCTGTGCATGTCTGCCTCCATGTCCAATTTTTTTAAATCCCTACCCAAGGGTATGTTTTTTATATTGATTTTAGAAAGAAAGGAAGGGGAGAGAAAAACATTGATATGAGAAAGATTAATTGGTTGCCTCCTATACATGCCCAACCAGGGATCAAACCTGCAACCTTCTTTGGTGAATGGGAGAATGTTCCAACCAACTGAGCCACCCATACAGGGCCAGATTTTTCTTTTTTATTAGGGTACTAGTGGCCCAGTGCACAAAATCGTGCACGGGGGGCGGGGGATGGTGTCCCTTGGCCTGGCCTGCACCCTCTCCAATCTGGGACCCCTTGGGGATGTCCAACTGCTGGTTTAGGCCCGATCCCTCTCGCAATCCGGGACCGCTGGCTCCTAACTGCTCGTCTGCCTGCCTGATCACCCCTAACCACTCTGCCCCCCCTGCCAGCCTGCTTGCCCCCAACTGCCTGCCCCACAGGCCTGCTTGCCCCCAACTGTTCCCCCCTGCCAGCCTGATTGCCCCCAACTGCCCCTCCTGCCAGCCTGATTGCCCCACCTGCCCCCCCCCCCAGCCTGATTGCCCCTAATCGCCTCTGCCATGGCCCCGCCACCATGGCTTTGTCTGGAAGTACGTCCGGAAGGTCTCCTGGTCTAATTAGCATATTACCCTTTTATTAGTATAGATAGTCATATTGAATTAGGACCCACCTTAATGGCCTCATCTAAACTTTATCAGCTGCAAGGACCTTATTTGCAAATAAGGTAACATTCACAGGTGCTGGGGGCTTAGGAATTCAAATCTTTGGTGGAGGGGGCAACATAATTTATCCCATAACAGATGGAAGGTTGAAATCTGAAATTAGAGCAAAAACATAGAAAAGGGAGGAGAGTTTGGTGACAGATTTACATTAGTTGAACAAAAATAACCAGAGGTGTGATGTGGGATTCTGAACTACTCTGATAACTAGTATACCATAAACCAAGAATGTTTAGATAAGATAGGCAGGAGCAGGTTTACTGGAGGTTTAACTAGATGATAGGCCAATATCCCCAAAGGTTAAATAGTCAATGCAAGCAGACTTCATTCAGAATATATTAGCTGTGTGATTGGGACAAGCTTCAGTTCCCTCATTTGCAAAAGTAATAAAGTAATAGTGCCTCCTTGCATGAATATTAGCAAGAATAAATTAATTATTTTACATAAAGCATTTAGAAAAAGATCTTCAACAAATAAGTACTTTATGAGTTTGATATTATTTTATGAGTTTGATATTATTTTAATAGTATGGCTCTGAACCTCGCTTTTCACATACAGGGATATACTGTGCATATCTTCCTCATATTTCTTTCTTTTGTAAGGAATCAGGGACTTTACTTGAGTGATGACTTTTTGTTTGCTTTTAAAAAAACAGCTTTATTTAGGTATAATTGATGTAATTAATTGCACTTATTTAAAGTAAAAAAAGTCAATGCAATATTCATGGGCATGGAGTTCATAGAGTATAGATTGATTGCTCTCTGCATTATATTATTTTGCTTGTTTTGAACATATATGTTCATGATTATCAAAAGGAGCTCAGATTCCTAAAGTGGATTCTGCTATTTGTTGAGACTGGAATATAAATGATAGAGTAGATGCTAGATTCCTGCATGGAGGCTGGTAAAAAAATCTGCTGGAGTGAATAACCCTGATACAAGAACACAGTCTTGGAACTGGCCTGATATTAAGAAGTAATGTATTAGTCCCAGATTTCAGAGTGTCCTGGAAAAAAGTATTTTAATTAAAGTTTGGAGATACATTATTAGTTAGATTAACTATGATTGCTACAGAATAAAAGAGAGATTTCTTGTTATTTAATTATACTTTAGGCCAATTACTTTAAATATTGCTCAGTAATAATTATGTAAGTTATTTATAAATATCTTATTTATAATTTTATTATTTTTATTTGATTTGATTATTTAATTCTATTTTACCAGGTAATCTCATTTAAGTTCAATTCTTAAAACAGTAATTTTATTCGTTTTAAAATTAAGGCATAGCACATTTTAATTTCCATTTAAATTTGTTAAATTTTGTGCTTTGTAGTTCATTCAGAGACTATATCACTACTTGGCAATGTACTAGCATTCTGAAGCTGGGGGAAATCTAATTGGGAAAGACAGATCTAAGAATTGGATGTGTACTCTAAAACTATTGGGTGACAGCAGCATCACACTATGCATAAAATTGGTACCTGTTTCACAATCTCTGCGGAAGTAAATATAACCATGTCACATTCTTTACTGAAATACATTGGTGGCCTTTGAGGAGGATAATAAACATTAGCAACCAAGAGAAATATCTCAATCTCTTTATGTAGTCAAAATTAATATTTTGGCTGTGTGTAATCAGCATGACATTTTGCAACTTTAATAATTACTTCAAGTTAAAAGCAATATTTCTGTAAATTATTGTCTTTCTTCGACTCCTTATGGAGTTTCCCTGTGGAAGAAAGTCTTTGAAGTCATGGAAGGAATGATGATGAAAATATAGTCATTTATATTTAACAAAAGACTCATTACTATTGACACTATTTTTGCAAACTTTATAAAATATGTGTGTGTGTTTTTTCCCCAAGTAGCTAAATGAACAATGTGCTACCAATGTGTTTAGTGACTCTAAACAATGGAGTATGTTGTCATGAATTGTCAAGGAGCTGAAGAAGCTTTAGTGTTAAGGAAGTGTTGTATCGTTCTATTGCCTGCACTGGCTTTAGAGCACAGTACAGGGAGTCAGTCAACATAGTCCCAGAGCTTCGATCAACTCAGGGGAGACTTGAAGAAAGCTACCTTCTCAGGTTCTCAGGGTACATTTTTTATAGAATGAATAGATTGGACAAGTTAACCACCAAAGTTCTTTCTAGTTTGTGGCCTTCAAGTAATAATGATAATCTCTTTCCATTCGAAATTTCACCCTTTGATAATAAAATAAAATGTAGATACAGAAAAACAACACAAAACAAATAGTTTAATAAACTATTGTGAGGGAAATACCAGTATGCGAGTAACCACCACCTAGGTCAAGAATAAAACTTTGCCAATGACCCTATGGGCCCCTTCCTGTGCCCCATTGAAATATCAACCTCATCCTCACTCCTCAGAAGTAACCAGTATCTCCCGGATGCTGTAGCTCAGTGGTTGAGCATTGACCTATGAACCAGGAGGTCACAGTTTGATTCTCGGTCAGAGCACATGCCAGGGTTGCAGGCTCAATCCCCAGTGGGGGGGGGGGTGCAGGAGGAGGCAGCCGATCAATTATTCTCTCTCATCATTGATGTTTCTATCTCTTCGTTCCTCCCTGAAATCGATTTTTTTAAAGTAACCTCTATCTTCATTTTTCAAATAAGCAATCATTTATTTGCATTCATTCAATTCAATTATTTTAAATTTATCAATTAACTTTATTGAGGTATAATTTACATGTAGTAAAATGCACTTATTCGAAGTGTACTGTTTGATTGATTTGTAACAAATATATGCACTTGAGTAACTAGCAGCCAAATTAAGATATGACATCCTATCTAATAATAGAGTAATATGCAAATTAGGCGTCACTCCGCGACAAAATGGCGGCCCCCATACCCACAAGATGGCGGCGCCCAGTCCCCTCATCCCTGCTGCTGGAGTGTCTGGCCTGTCCCACCAGCAAACAGAGCACTGAGAGCAGGGCATAGTTGCTTCCTTAGTGCTGTGGCAGCGGGAAGCCGCCAGGCCCTGCACACATGGAGCCAGTGGAGGAGCAGGGCCATCGCCGGGAAGATCTGGAAGCCGCCAGGAGCCGGAGGAGGACCAGGGCCCGTCGCCCCGGCGATCGGGAAGCCGCCTGGAGCCTGCGTAGGAGCAGGACCCGTCGCCGCGGCGATCGGGAAGCCCAGGAGCCAGCAGAGGACCAGGGCCTGTTGCGCAGCGATCTGGAAGCCGCCAGGAGCTGGTGGAGGACCAGGGCCCGCGCCCCGGCGATCTGGAAGCCGCCTGGAGCCGGCGGAGGACCAGAGCCCGTCACCGCGGCGATCGGGAAGCCGCCTGGAGCCTGCGGAGGACCAGAGCCCATCGCCGTGGCGATCAGGAAGCCCAGGAGCCCATGGAGGAGCAGGGCCCGTCGCCGCGGCAATTGGGAAGCCGCCAGGATCCGGCTGAGGAGCAGGGCATGGAGTCTTCCCGATGGTCGCTGTGGCGATCAGGAAGACTCCAGTGCCAGCAGAGCAGGGCATGGTGGCTTCCTGATCTTGGCAGCTGGGAAGCCGCCAGGCCCTGCAAAGCCGGGCCTGGCGGCTTCCTTAGTGCGGCAGTGGCAGGGAAGTCCCCAGACATGGCAGACAGAGCCAGACAGCAGGGCTTTGGATCTTCCTTAGTGCTCCAGTGGCGGGGAAGTACCCAGACATGGCAGACAGAGCCCAGACAGCAGGGCTTGGGGGCTTCCTTAGTGTGTCCATGTCTGGGAAGCCCCTAGGCTGGGCAGACAGAGCACACTGCAGGGCATTGGGGCTTCCTTCACATGGCACATGGCGGCAGCAGGCAGAGAGCGACAGCAGGGCATGGGGGCTTCATCTCCATGGCTGCAGGGAAACCTTCAGGCCCGCAGAGAGCAAAGAACCATGGGGAGTGGGCCTAAGCCATCAGTAGGATATCCTCTGAGAGCTCCTGGATTGTAGAGGGTGCAGGTTGGGCTGAGGGACCCCCGTGCACGAATTTCGTGCACCGGGCCTCTAGTATTTTAATGTTTCTGTATGCCCCTTTGCAGTTAGCTCACCGCCCTCATCCATTCTCAGCCCTAGGCAACCACTGTTTTTCTTTTAGCACGTTCTACATCTGTCACTGTGTTTTAGAGAGTGAAATAATGAATAAACCCAGGCCTTTTCATCAAGAAAATTACCGATTTTGTATTGCTTACCAATGTATCACCCAGCACCAAGTATAGTGTGTGGGCAATAGCAAGCACTCAATAAATATCTATAAAATGTAAGTCCAATAAATATACAAATAAATAGACAATATTTTCCTTTATTTCTGTTAGTAGGACATCATAGAACAGTTTTGACCATAGAATGAAATTATTACAGATGTACTTTAGGAAGATTAAGCTAGTGGTAGTGTACAGGATAGATCAGCAAAGAAGGGACAGTTGGCAAAAGACCAGTAAGGAGAAAATTATAGTGGTCTAGACAAGAAGTAATGAGGGACTGAACCAGGTGACTGTAGTAGGAGGGGACTTTGTGAAGGGACACTCTATAGACCATTGTTCCTACCATACATTATTAGCCTTATCCATTGAGTGGCCCTTTCTTTTTAAACCAGAAGAATACCAGATAAAACTATTAAAATTTTGCTGATTTAGGAGTTTTACATCTATAGTACATATCTAATGCCTCACCCAAAATATGGGCATCATCTTTTATACTGGCCATATATGCTACAGATTTATAGTATTACACTCTTGCAGAATCCCCAGGGATTTTCCCTTAAACATAGTGGTAATTTCTGAAAATTTTTCATGTTTGCCAAAATGTTAAGATGTGGTATTCTAGAAATTTGTGTTCCCCCTTCCACAACCTCTGTTTTCCAATCTTGTGAAATCAGGATAAGTTACTTATCCTACATGAGCCCCCCAATTTGTAAAATGGGAATAGTATTTTCTACCTTATAGGGCTGTTGTACAGATTGAATAACATTAGCTTTCTAAAGTGCAGAGCAACATGTTTTGCACATAGGAGAAGCTGGATAAATCTTAAATACTATTGATAATGCTATTATTGATATTATCACTATTATTATGGTAGCAGAAGCAGTTCAGACAACTTCTATTAGTGGGCGTACAGGGGTATTATCACTATTATTCCTTCTGCTACATGAATAATAGTGATAATACCCCTGAAACCTATATAATTTTATTAACCAATGTCACCCCAATAAATTCAATTAAAAAAGAATCTGACACTGGTAATCCATTGCCTTCAGACTCAAAATTAAAATTCCTACCATCTATGGAAGTACAATGTACCTTATAATGATCATTGTTATTTCTTTAGAGGAAGTATATTGGGAGTACTAGTTATTTTTTAATGGTTCATATTTGGAATAGAGATGAAGTGAGAATACCTTTTTTTAAAAAAAAATTTCTCTGTGCTACTAGTTCTCTGATTGTCATTTATTCATTCTGTCTTTTTGTAATAAGCAACAGGGTTAAAAACCAAACTCTAGGGTCATTTTTTACACCACCAATTTTTCATACGAAGGTGGTGGTGGGCTACCTCAATCTGTTTCAAAAAATACTTGAAGTGGGGCCATTGGAATTCCTTCTGTATATAGGAATGCTTTTTGATGAATGAATTATTTCTTATATTTTTCCCAATGGAGATTTGTAACATTCTCTATAAACCAGAAACAGTTATGATTATATATATATATATATATATATATATATATATATATATATATATATATATATAAATATTATTTCATTTCATTTTATTTTATTTTATTATTTGAAGTATTACAAATAGTGGTACATATGTTTCCTTTTTTGCCCCCATTGACCTCCCCTTGGCCTCTCCTACCTCCCAGTACATGCCCTCACCTGCTCCCCCCCCCCCCCCCGGCCAGTGTCTTGTATCCATTGGTTATGCTTGTATGCATGCGTACAAGTCCTTCGGTTGATCTCTTAGAGCCCCCCCCCCCCCCCGCTCCAACCGCCCCTGCCTTCCTGCTGAAGTTTGGCAGTCTGTTCAATGCTTCTTTGCCTCTGTATCTATTTTTTTTCCCCATTTCTCTCCTTTAAAAAATCTTGCCTCTGCAGACTAGAAATAAACATATAATAACAAAAAATGTTTGAGTCCCAATTTCTATGTCCAACAGTTCTGAGTCCCCATTTCAATGTCAAACAGTTCCTTATGTGTACATGTCAGCAATGATATCTGGATGGTGGGCACATGGTGGCAATGCAGGTCTGACCCTCTCTGGTTTGATCCTGGGCAACCTGCATCGATGCACAGCTGCTGACTGCTAGCATGGCAAGGCGTCGTTAGCGTCTTTCATCTCTGGACTGTTTCTCCTCTTGTCTTCGTGGTTGGAGCATGCCTGTCAATTCCTCTCTGTTGTAGGAATCCACCTGGTCTTGGAGTTGTTTTCTGAAAATATACAAACATATTCTCGACCAAAAGTTAATAAAGGAATCTTTTCTATATAATTGATTTGGGATCCTTTTTATTTTTGCACAAACAATTTTCCTTTGTCTTATTTAGATACCATGTGCTTTTTTCATGGGTGTCTTGCTATTAGCATTACAAATGAAAATTAATTTTGTAAAGTAAAAATTTTCTAGATGTAATTTACTTATAGGACATTTTTCCTTACATGATATTACCCTACTATCCCTCCTTTTTTGATTAATGGAGGCTTTTATAAATTTTATAATGCAGTCTTGATAACTTTAAATTTTAATTTTTTGCACAAAAATATGATTGTTTTAGGTTCATTGCATGTTCAGGTATTTTACCATGAGATGAACTACCAATAGAAATTAACTAAAATTTAACTAACTAATTAACTAAAATTAACTAACTACTTTAGGAACAGCTTTTTGTCCAGTACAATTAAATTTTCTTGAATATTCACTTATTTCAATTAGCCTATTTAAATTAATCTAAAAACTTGATTACTATTTTACTGTCAAATTTAATACTCTACCAACAATCTTAGTTTACCCTGTAAATATTAGTGGAAAGGATTATGTGCATTCTTGAGTAGGCCCTGAGCATTCCTGGTACTAGGCTGGATTTAGATATAGGGCAGCTGCTGCCGGGCAAGTCTCTGTCTGTTACCTGGGTCTTGATCTGAGCTGGGCTAAGTCTCTGTCTGTCTCCTGTGTCCTGATCTGAGCTGGGCGTGGGAAGCAAAGCAGCCATGGGGGCAGGAGACCTCCCTCTGAAGGTGTGAGGGTTCAGGCCCCTGCAAGGTTGGGGGGTGTGAAGGTCTGTGCCCCACCTCTGTTGACCCCCAAGTTCTCTCCTGATGGCCCCTCTGTGACTGGGCCTCTCTTAGGTTGTTCCTTCCCTGAATAATCTTACCCGTCTTTGGCTAACCAGTCATCCTCCGGGGCCAAGCAGGGTGATGTGAGGTTCAGTTCTGTCTCCTTGGTAGCCTATGTCCCTGTGGCCTCCAAGCCCAGCACCTACCTTGGGATCCCCTTGCCTGCTGGCAGGACCCCAGCACTGATCACATGTCTTGAGGAACTCAGGTTTCTTCTCCAGGGAGGGCCCAGTTCACATAATTGGGCGAGAAACAGACCCATGGTACCAGCCACCACGAGGCTTCAAGCTCAGCATGAACAGAAAGCTCAGGCAACAGCTGAGGGCAATTGGATTGTGAGAAGAGGGTCCCTCTTGGCACAAAAGGCAAGAGGGGCCAATATAGAATGCTCAAGAGCCTTCCCAGTGGCTTAATTCCTTCTGAAAGGGATTAAATCCTTTCATGACCTTTATTAAATTGCTGTCAAACATTCAAAGAATTAGTTTGTAAGTTTGTTTGGGATAATTGTACAATATGCTATTGTAAAATATCTAAAATTATAATGACATTGTAGAATAATATCATGTAAGGATATTCTTTGCTCTAGGCCAGTGATGGGCAATCTTTTGAGCTTGGTGTGTCAAACTTCGCCAAAAAACTGAGCATAACTCGGGTAGTGTGTCACTTTGAGGAAAAAACATTATTTCGCAAATGTTTCATCCTTAGCATGCGGCCGCCTCAGCAGCCGCGTGTCATCAGAAATAGCTACGTGTGTCAGTGCTGACACGCGTGTCATAGGTTCGCAATCACTGCTCTAGGCCATGGCAATTCAATTTCAAACTGGCTGTCAATTTCTTTTTGTAACTTTATATAAACTTTGTCAGGGAGGCAAAAACACAAATTACTTACTTTAGTTCAAGAGGCCAAATATATTGACTTTCAATTACAATCCTTACGACTTATGAAGGAAACTTCTCTTTGTTTCCTTCCAAAATAATTTTCAGGCTACAGAGAGTTTCATTTAAAAATCTTTGTCACATGAAACCATTTCTCTGAAGGTTATGGTGACCACTAGTATGGATTAGATTTAATGTTTTTATTTTATTTTATTATTTTTTAATAATTTTTTAAAAATTTTATTTTTTACATATGTGTCCTTATTCCCCCATAATCTCCCACCCCCTTGTTGTCTGTATCCATTGATTAGGCTCATATGCATACACACAAGTCCCTTGGTTGATCTCTCCACATTACCCCACCCTCCTCTATCTTCCCTGAGGTATGACATTCTGATCGACGTTTCTCAGTGTCTGGATCTGATCTTGTTCATCAGTCTACGCCATTCATTATATTCCAGAAATGAGTGAGATCATATGATATTTATCTTTCTCTGCCTGTCTTATTTCACTTAGCATAATGCTCTCCATCTCCATCCATGTTGTTGCAAATGGTAGGAACTCCTTCTTTTTTACCGCAGCATAGTATTCCATTGTGTAGATGTACCACAGTTTTTTAATCCACTCATCTGCTGATGGGCACTTAGGCTGTATCCAAATCTTAGCTATGGTGCATTGTGCTGCTATGAACATTGGGGTGCATATATCCTTTCTGATTCGTGTTTCTAGTTTATTGGGATATATTCCTAGAAGTGGATCATTGGGTCAAATGGGAGTTCCATTTTTAGTTTTTTGAGAAAACTCCATACTGTTCTCCACAGTGGCTGTACCAGTCTGCATTCCCACCAGCAGTGCAAAAGAGTTCCTTTGGGTAGTATGAACATTTTGATGATGTTGATTCTACCAATCCATGAACATGGTATGTTCTTCCATCTGTTTATGTCTTCCTCTATCTCTTTTTTCAGTGTCGTGTAGTTTTCCACGTATAGATTTTTTACTTTCTTAGTTAAGTTTATTCCTAGGTATCTTAATTTTTTTGGTGCGATGGTAAATGGGATTGCTTTTTTAGTCTCTCTTTCTGTAAGTTCATTATTGGTGTATAGAAATGCCATAGATTTCTTGGTATTAATTTTGTATCCTGCTACATTGACGAATTCATTTATTAAGGCTAGTAATTTTTTGATGAAGTCTTTAGGGTTTTCTATGTACAGTATCATGTCATCTGCGAATAAGGAGAGTTTTATGTGTTCTTTTCCAATTTGGATGCCTTTTATTTCTTCTTCTTGTCTGATCGCAATTGCTAGTACTTCCAGCACTTTATTGAACAGGAGTGGTGAGAGTGGGCATCCCTGTCTTGTTCCTGTTCTTAGGGGAAATGGTTTTAGTTTTTGCCCATTGAGTATGATGTTGACTGTGGGTTTGTCATATATGGCTTTTATTACGTTGAGGTATGATCCTTCTATTCCCACCTTGCTGAGAGTTTTTATCAAAAAAGGGTGTTGGATTTTGTCAAATGATTTTTCTGCATCAATTGATATGACTATGTGGTTTTTATCTCTCAATTTGTTTATGTGATGTATCACGTTTATTGATTTGCGAATATTGTACCATCCTTGCATCCTCGGGATAAATCCTACTTGGTCATGGTGTATGATCTTTCTGATGTACCGCTGGATTCGATTAGCTAAAATTTTGTTGAGGATTTTGGCATCTGTATTCATGAGGGATATTGGCCTGTAATTCTCTTTCATTGTGTTATCTTTATCTGGTTTTGGTATTAGGGTGATGCTGGCTTCATAGAAGGAGCTTATAAGTGTTCCTTCCTCTTGAATTTTCTGTAATAGTCTGACAAGGATAGGTTTTAGTTCTTCCTTGAATGTTTGGTAAAACTCCCCTGTGAAGCCATCTGGCCCTGGGCTTTTGTTTGCTGGAAGCTTTTTGATGACTGCTTCAATTTCTTCCATACTTATCAGCCTATTGAGATTTTTAGAATCTTCCTGAGTGAGTTTTGGAAAGGCATAGCTTGGGTTAATACCATGTAAACAAACAAACAAAAAACACACAAAAAAAAGAAAAGTAAAGGGAAAACCCCACTTAGTATACACAGTCATTAAATTATTAAATTAAATTTGTTTCTTGAATACCATTATGGAGAATATCCGTTGTGAATCATTAGAATGAACCAGTTATACAAATCTTCGTTGTCAATTTCAATCTTGCATATATTAATATTAAATACAAGTTGACTTCTACCTGTGGTTATTATAATTTTTTTTCTGATTTATCAATGACAAAATGAGTGGTGATTATCCTAGTAAGGAAAAATAGAAAATTAAAAAAGTAAAATATACATATTTAATGTTCAAAGGTAATATTAACTGCAGCCTCCTCTGTGAGGCTATTTAAAAAAGAAAAGACCACAGTAAAAATTTGGGGAACTAAAACATATTAGAGTATATTTAAAGAATAAATGAGCTCATTCTATAAGAATCTAATAAAATATCTTAGTGGTGAGAACTGTTTCTTCTTCCCCATTGATCTCAAGTGTCAGATTAGTTCTCAAATTTAAACCCAAATTTGTTCTTGCTGGTTTTGAAATTTTGTTTAAAGTTGCGAGTCTTTATATTTTCGTGACCTGTGCTATAATGGATGTGATGCTTTTGATTTCCTTTCCAGCTTATATAATGGAACTTTTCTTTCTGGAACCTGGTAATTTTAAGATTAGAGTTCTTTGTTTGAAAGGACAAACCATTGACTGACCTCATCCCTTTTCATTTTTGATCTCAGGTTCATCTAAACCCCATGATAACACCAAGTTCCAAAGTTTTTAAAGATACAAATTTCTTTTATTCCCTAGTCCTCTTTAGAGAAAACAACATCAATGAAAAACTCTTTCTGTCTGAAATGCTTCCTCTTTGTGTTCAAGGAAAGTTAAAATGGCTCTTGAATCACTTTATGCAAAGGTGGTATTTCAATGTCTTGACTCCTAAATATTTAGCTTCCCTTAGAGCAAGTGCATTACTATTAAATGATGACTCATCCTTCAGTATTAATTAATGTGAGTATTTCGTTTAAGATATGTTGTATGTGAAATATTCTGTAATCAGAGGTAGAACTTCTAAAACGAAGTTTCTCTGGTGGTCTGTAATATTTGGAATAGGATATCGGGCAATCAAATACAAGGTTACAAATACGAGGTTTAAGTTTTTAAAAATTATTATAAAAAGTTTTCAGGTCACCCTAGCTGGTTTGGTTTGGTGGATAGAGCGTTGGCCTGCGGACTAAAGGGTCCCAGGTTTGATTCCTGTCAAGGGCACATGCCTGGGTTGCGGGCTCAGTCCCCAGTGGGGGTCGTGCAGGAGGCAGCCAATCAATGGTTCTCTCTCATCATTGATGTTTCTATCTCTCTCTCCTCTTCCTTCCTCTCTGAAATCAATAAAAACATATTAAAATTTTTTTTCAGGTCAAAGAACTTGCTAAATAGGTGAACAAGAGTGAATCAGTGCATCAGTGAAACAGAAACTCAAAGCAGGAAATTCTTCTGGAATTTAATCCACTGGAACAAAATGAAATAGAAAAGTTGATAGATGTAGAACATAGATCCACAAGTTTCAAGATCATTATAAATGGCATTTTAGGAAAAGAAACAGAGAGAATGGAGAAAAGAAAGTAAAGAGTAATAAAAGAATGCATACGTTAATTCCTTTATTCAACACATTAGAGCCTACTATGTCCCAGGCACTCTTTCAGACCCAGAAAAAAAAAAGTGAAGGACAAAAATCTCTGCCCATAAGCTCTCTGAATGTAAACTTACATTCTACTTGGAAAAACCTACACTAAACATGATAAATACATAAAATGCAATGTGTTAGAGTATGATAATGGATAAGGAGAAAAATAAAGCAAATTATAAGAATTTGGAGTAGTTGGACAGATTCTCCATTTTGGATGTGGTGGCCAAGGAATGCCTCACTGACCCAGAACATATGTGCATTGAGGTAAAGTGAGGGAGTAAACCATGCTGCTGTGTAGAGGAAGAGTATCCCAGACAGAAGTAATTAAAAGTATGAAGGCCCTTTAATCAAGAACATACCAGATATGTTCAAGGAACAGCAAGGAGGTGCACTTGGGAGAGAATTAGGGAAGGCTAGTGTTGGGGCTGACCAACAGACCCTGAGCAATGGATGAATGATTACTCTGACACAACATTTGCTGTGAAAGAGAGGCTAAGGGACTGCCTGGCTAAAGGAACTGGGCAGCCACAATTGCCTGCCTCATTAGGCTTTTATTGTCCCAGCAGTTTGAGATAAAGTTTATATTTTAGATACAATCAGCAGGGTAAGTAATCTTGGGAGGACACGTGTGTTTGTAGTGTCTTTTAAGCAAGGACACCCAAAAGATTAAGCATAAGGATTCCAGTAAACACCCAGGGGTCTGCTTGTGCACAGACTTGTTTGGAAAGTCAAGGAATAATTAGGGGAGCCGCCTTCGGCACTCCCCTAAGCCAGAATTTCAATAAACAAGGCAGGCAGCCTTTCACACACTTCCCTTTTCTCAGAACATCCTCCTTACAAACTTTCCAACCAAGTCTCCTGTGCTCCACAACAGGCTAGTAGGAAAAAAAGGATAGTTTGTGTAGTTTTGCTTGTCATAGTAAGAACTTTGACTTACTATAGAAAGTCATTGGAGGCTTTGGAGAAGAGAAGCTACATCATATGACACGTTTTAACAGGATAACTCTTTGAGCTGTGTGGAGAAAAGACTATAAGAGACTAAAAATGGAAGCAGAGTGGTCAATTAAAATGTTATTTTATTAATTTACAAAAGAGATGATGATGACTTGGACCAAGGTAGTGGCTGTGAAGTAGTCGAAATGTAGAATTCTGGATATATTTTGAAGTTAGTGCAACAGGATTTGCTGAGGGACCAGAGATGAGGAATGAGAGAATGTGGAGAAATATGCATGAAGTCAAGACTTGAGAAAAGTAACTGAAATTAACTCAGTGGGTAACACTTCAAGAAGAAAAAGCTTCGAGGGGAGAAGAATGGGAATCAAGTTTAAACATATTAAGCTTTAGTGACTATTAGACATCGAAGTGAAGATGTCCAGAAAGCAATTGGCTATACATGTCTGAAATTCAGAGAAGAGTCTGAGCCAGAGATAAAATTTTGGAGTCATAAGGATATCTATATATATATATATATATATATATATAAAAGCTTAAGCGACCACTACAACTGAATAACCAAAACGACTGGTTGACCAGTCCCTATGATGCGCACTGACCACCAGGGGGCAGACACTCAATGCAGGAGCTTCCCTCTGGTACTCAGTGCAATCCTACAGCCAACCTCCCGTGACCAGCCAACTGCCCACAGTACCTCCCCCCAGCCAGCCTCCCACCACCAGCCCCTGGTGCTAAACCATTTGTAGACGACCTGCTTCTGAGTCTGGGTTTTATACATAGCAGAGCAGTTCCCTTGCTGCGATCTATTGAAAGGCAACCCTCAACACAAGGGTTTGTCTCACTCTCATCCTGTCCTTCCCCTGGGGGCTGCCTGCCCACCACCGTGGCAGCGAGGGAGTGAGGAAAGGAGGAGGGGGGGAAGCAGGAAACCGCGCAGTGGCAGGGCGGTGTCGATGTCCAGCGTCCATTCCTTCTGCGCCCAGCCCGATGGCCATAGCCTCTTCTCCCTACCCTGCCCAGGGCCTTTGGGCCCCAGGCTGGAATGGGGAACCGGGGGTGGGTGGCAGCAGACAGGGCCCCTTTCCCAGGGGGGCCAAGGGCTGTTTCTCTCCTTTGGAGCTGGCAGCCAACCTCCCGTGATCCCTCCCCCAGCCAGCCAACCTCCTGCGGTCTCTTCCCACCTTCCCTCGCTCCGTCCCCCTCCCCCATGCACTAATTCATGCACTGGGCCTCTAGTAGATTATAATTAAAGCCTTGATTACCAAAGAAGTAAGTATAGATAAGAAAGAAGACTGAGCTCTAGGACAACACAATGTTTTTAGATTAAAATAAGAAAATCTAGCAAAAGACATTAAGAAAGAAGAGTCAGAAAAATAGGAGGAATTCTATGTGAGTGTAGTAACCTGAAAGTAAAGTGACAAAGTGTCTTAGGGAGGAGAGAGTGATAAACTGACAAATACTGTGGCTAAGTCAAATAAGAGGACAGAAAAATAACCATTGCATATGAGGTCATTGGCAACTATGAGAGAGAGGATCAGTTTCTGTAGACAGCTAGGTATGAAACCCAATGGGAATGGATTTAAGAGGGAATGAGAAAAGGGAAATTAGAGAGGAGTATAGAAAATTCTTTCAATTTTTTTTTCTATAAAGGAAAATAGAGATGTAGCATGATAGCTGGAGGGGAAATCAGGTCAAGAGACTTTGTGTGTGTAATGGGAGAAATAACAGTTTGTGTACTGATGGGAATTATTTAGTAAAGAAGAAAAACTTGATTTAAAAAGGGGGTAGTATTTGGAACAATGTCTTTGAATGGTGGTTAACAGAGAGGGTCTTATTCACAGGGAGAAGCCTTGGCTAGGACCATGGGCAGTCCATTCATAGAAATATAAGTGAATGAGGATATATGGGTAGAGAAATAGGTAGTTAGGTAAATGTGGTGAACATGTGGAAGTTCTCATCTGTTTTTTCAGTTTTCTCAATGGATAGGAAGCAAGGTCATCATCTAGGTATAAGGATGAAACAGAAGCAGTATAGAATAGTCAACTGGAAGTTTGTGAGAGTAAATGTACTAGGGAAATATGGCATGATTGCCAGTCAGCTTAAGGGCCTATTTGAGGCTAATGGTTATAAATTATGGTAAATGTGAGACCATGAAGTATCGTTGTGCTTTCAGCTACAGATGTACAAGTAGCTGGATAATTTTATTTGGTCTCACTAGGTGAGTAAACTGAAGTGAGAGAGGCATTGGGAGGTAAGGGGAGGCATAGGATGGCATATGCACAGTATTCATTATACTAATTGACTTTGAAATTTAAGCTGCATCAAGAGGGGAGGAAGGCAGGATGTCAAAGGGGTGATGGCCAGATCAAGGGTTCAGTGGAAGGAGTTTTGGAGTCAGTCAAGGTATCAGAGAATATTAGCGGGAAAGATAAGAAGTGGTGGTCAAAATTAGAACATTTGAAATTAAAATTATGTGGTTATTTTAGTTCTTGTAACAACTAAGGTTAAAGGTATACTAGTAACTATGAGATTAACTGAATGGGATGGGCTGCAGATACAGATCACAGGAGGAAAGGGTGTCCAGGGATTGAGAGGCAAGTTTATTGGAATGATCTCTAGGTGAATATTTAAGTCTCCAAGCATGCTAGTAGTCAGTGTTTGACAATGACAGTGACACTGGAGCTAAAGAAATGAGGGGGAGTGAGCTGGGGATCTGCAGGCCACACAAGAGAGTAAGTAGGTGTTTTTATGGGAACAAAGACTGTGATCCCAGAGTCTAGACATGGTGGTGAGGAAGAAAATCACAGCTACTCCATACCCATGCTCCATGAAATGAGTATTATGGGAACAGAAGCACCACCTACATAGCCTGCTTTTGTTTTTCTTCTGAAAACATCTTATTTGTAATTGAGTTGCTGAAATATGTCATTCCACAATCTGCAATCAAAGGACACTAAAAACACTCAGATTAAAAATTGAGAATATGTCTTCAGATGAGACATTGATGTTTGCCTCATACATGGCAGATTCATATATGTAAAAAATATGATTTATTGGTGAGCTTTCAGAGTTATTGATGAGGCAATTAAGTGCTTGTAGGGAATCTTCCTAGTAGAAGAAG
This sequence comes from Cnephaeus nilssonii, assembly GCF_951640355.1. Classification (NCBI taxonomy): domain Eukaryota; kingdom Metazoa; phylum Chordata; class Mammalia; order Chiroptera; family Vespertilionidae; genus Cnephaeus; species Cnephaeus nilssonii. The sequence continues at coordinate 62,762,819 of NC_137071.1, read as the reverse complement.
ACTCTGCTTTTCAGAATGTACAGTGACTTCCAGCAAACTGATTGGTTAGCTTTGCCCTCCTGTGACAAGGCTCTCCTAGGGATTTGAGCTAAAGGGCTTTTTGCCTTTTAGGTAAATTTACCTGTGAGCCATGCGTTATAGTATTTAACTTGCAGGGTATTTTAACTGCAATCCTTCTGTCTGAGTAGCAATTCTAGTATATACCTCAGACTGGCTTCCCAAACATCAGTCCTGTCTACAGCTGACGCTCTATTGTTTCTAGTTTTTTACCCTTTTGTTTTTAAATATTTACTGTATTTAGATCAGTGGTTCCCAACCTTTTGTTTGGCCATGCCCCACTTAAGCATCTCTAAAATCCTGATGCCTGCTCTGTAACATTTAATTTTTATTATTCAAAAAGTGAACTCCTATTCACATGGAGGAAGTGTAAAGGCCATTAACTTGGTCTAAAGAAGCTTCCAAAGAACATGGCATCCATGAAAGAGAAAAATAAAAGAACAAAAAGACAGTTGAAGTACTGAGGAACAAATCACTAAGAAATAGTTAAATAATAATAATAATAATAATAATAATAATATGAAGTGCTATGAAAAAATAGCAAATAAAGTTTCAAAGCATATAATAGAGAACTGAAATGCATAAATAAGTCACAATATATATTTATATACTATATATGAGGCCCTTAGAACCATAAGAAATGCAAAAAAATCACTGTTAATAACTCATTCTCTAATTGCCCCCCTTAAAAATGAAATTGCCCCCTGTGGGGTGTGTGCCCCACATTGGGAACCACTGATTTAGATACAGGAGTTGTTTTGGACCTATGCCTTAGCTCACTAGGATTGTGAGGGGTTTTGTTGCTATTATTTTCTTAAGATGTCTTATGTCTTCATTTACTGAGTAGTATTTTATCTTATTTATTTTTAAATTTTGGGGTATATTTTTATTGTTGATAGTATGAAAGATATCTCCCATTTCCTCCCCCTTTACTCCCTCTCTTCCCAGCCCCTACCCATCCCTCAAGGTATTCACTACCCTATTTCTCATGTCTATGGGCTATGCATATCCATTCTAATAAAGATGGAATATGTAAATTGACCATCACTCCGACACAAAGATAGCGGCACCCATAGCCACAAGATGGTGGCGCCCAGTCCTCTCAGCCACACCGGAGACCCCCAGTCCTTTTAGCCCTCACTGCAGTGAGGGGCAAGCAGGCCCCCACAGAGAGCAGACAACAGGGCCCCCGCAGAAAGCATACAGCAGGGCCCTGCTTGCCTCTGGCCGCTGTGGTGAGGGGCAAGCAGGCCCCCACAGAGAGAAGACACCAGGGCCTGTGGCAGTGTTGAGAAGGCAGGTCCGCAGAGAGCAGAGAACCACGGGGAACAGCCTAAGCTGTCAGTATGACATCCCCTGAGGGCTCCCAGATTGGAGAGGGTGCAGGTCAGGCTGAGGGAGCCACCCCCCTGTGCACAAATTTCGTGCACCAGGCCTCTAGTCTATATATATATATAAGCCAAGCGACCAAAACGCTGGAATGACCAGAACAACTGGTTGCTTTGATGCACACTGTGGCCCTGATCAGCTCCCCTACCCTGATCAGGGGTGGGGCTGGCCGGCCAACCACCCACAGCCCCTCCCCCCAGCCGGCCCAGCCCCCATCGGCCCCAATCTGGGTGGGCCAGCTGGACCTCACTGGTGCACAAATCCATGCACTGGGCCTCTAGTAGATATATAAGTTCTTTGGTTTATCTCTTCTTGTCCCCCCAACCCCACATCAAGGTATATTTGTCTGTTCCATGCCTCCATACATCAGGTCTTATTTTGTTGGTCAATTCATTTTATTCATTAGATTCACAAATAAGTGACATCATGTGATATTTTTCTTTCTCAGTTTGGCTTATTTCACTTAGCATAATATTCTCCTGATCCATCCATGCTGTCCCAAAGGGTAAGAGATCCCTTTATTTTATAGCTGCATCATATTCCATTGTGTAAAACTCCCACAGCTTTTTTATACACTCATATACTGATGGGTATTTGGGTTGTTTCCAAATCTTAGTTATTGTAAATAACGATGCTATGAACATAGGGGTGAATATGTTCTTTCTAATTGGTGTTTCGGTACTTTTAGGATGTATTTTATCTTATTTTAATTTATCCCCTCACCCCTTACTCTTTTATTTGTTACTGTGAAATGGGGAATATAAAAGGCAGAGGGTGAGCCCTGGCTGGGTAGCTCAGTTGGTTGGAGGGTTATCCCCACATGTCAAGGTTGTGGGTTTAATCCTGGGTCAGGGCATATACAAGAATCAACCACTGAATGCATAAATAAGTGAAACAACAAATTGATGTTTCTCTCTCTCCTTTCCTCTCTCTCTCTCAAATCAATCAATACTTTTTTTTTTTAAAGGCAAAGTGTGAAGGAAGGACAAATAATCATCCAGTCAGTGGAAACCATGTGCCATATATTTTTGCCTCTGATTAGATCTTCAAAGATTCTTTCTGAACCTCCAAAGAGGCTTTCCTAAGCAAGTTTTCTTCTCTGTAAAGTTTACTTAGGTACTTAGTAGTAGCGGATTTCCTTATTTAGATGAGTCAGGAGAACTACAGCCATAATCCCTGGAACAATCAGTTCTCTTTCAGGTGGTATTCAGAACTTCTGTGAGGAGATACCAGAACTAAAAACCATGGCAATTGATAAACATATCCAGCTGTTTCGGACTGTGTTTCTGAGCAGCCCATGGCACAGATGGAGAAGGAAGTAAAGAAAAATATTAACCGAGGGAGATCCGGTTTTATACAAGAGAAGTGCTATGTAGTTTTAAACATTTTTTGAGACAAAACAATGGGAGATATAATTGCATGACTATAACTTAGCTTTTGAAATTTCCTTTTTGCTGGCTTGTCTTTATGATGAACTCACCTGAAAAACAGATTCAAAAGAATTATACTTTTATGTAGGATTTTCAATTCTTTTATATTATCATCTCCAATAAGAAGAACCTTGGTATGGTTAGAATTATCTTCAGTGAACAGTTTTAGAAGGGTGGTTGATTCTCATGTTACATCTCTCTGCCTCAGGGTATCTTTCTTTATAATTTTTAGAATTTTTAAAATCAATTTTTAGATAGAGAGGAAGGGAGAGAGAGAGAAAAATCAATTGGCTGCCTCCTACACAAGCCTCAACAGGGGATTGAACCTGAAACCCAGGCATGATCTGGAATCGAACTGGGGACCTTTTGGTGCACAGGACGATGCTCAACCAACCGAGTCATACCAGCCAGGCCCCTCTTGATATCGTTCTGTGATTAAAACCTGAATAGAATTCTAGACTGCAAAATAGGAGCACCTATTGTTCCCCGATCATCTTTAGACCTCATTCTTCTCAGAACAAGAGGAACAAGATATCCTAGAGGACTGCAAAAGGTCATTGATAAATATGTTAGCTTGAGACCTTGGCATTCATTTGCCCAATAACTTTTTTTTTACCCCAGTAAACTTGCAAAATTTCAACCCAAGTTCGTCTTCACTGCTCCACCAGGAACTCTTTTGTTTTAGCTGTGCATCTGTTCATGTCAGCAGTCATAACATCTCAAAACATCATCTCTGTTTTTTCCCCCAACCTACTTTTTGCTGATAGCCTTCTGAAACCTCAAATCTGTTTTCCTCCTTCATTCATTTTCATTCTGAGAATTATTGAAATCTCAGTCTTTACAGGCTACTGACTACTCATTGCCTCCCTTTACTCCTTCAATAGACTGATTTCAAATGGCTGTAGATTTGACATTCAAGAAATTGCCCAATATAGGTACATGAGTTAGACCTGTCCAGAAATTGTTGTTAGCAATAACAAGCTCATGCTATCACTTATTTTTCAAAATCTAATATTTGACATGTAAATGATTTCATTTTAATACTAGTGGCCCAGTGCATGAAATTCATGTATGGGTGGGGGTGTCCCTCAGTCTTGCCTGCACCCTCTCCAATCTGGGACCCCTGTGGGATCGGCCCTAAACCGGCAGTCAGACATCCCACTCACAATCTGGGACTGCTGGCTCCCAACCGCTCACCTGCCTGCCTGCCTGATTGCCCCTAACCGCTTCTCCCTGCCAACCTGATCGCACCCAAATGCCCCTCCTGCCAGCCTGCTTGCCTCCAACTGCCCCCCCTGCCAGTCTGCTTGCCCCCAACTGCCCCCCCACCAGCCTGCTCACCACCAACTGCCCCCCTTGCTGGCCTGCTTGCCCACAACTCCCCCACCTGCCAGCCTGATAGCCCCCTCCTGCCCCCTGCCAGCCTGATTACCCACAACTTCCTCCCCCGTGCTGGCCTGATTGCCCCTAACCACCTCTGCTTTGGCCCCGCCACCATGGCTTTGTCTGGAAGGATGTCCAGAAGATTTCCTGGAAGGTCTCTCAGTCTAATTAGCATATTACCTTTTTATTAGTATAGATCCTTAGACTTTTAAACAATGAATAAACTGACCACCTGACAATGTAATACGGCAGATTGATAATATTGATTTCTATAATGCTAAATGGGTAATTTCTAAGTTATCTGGTATCCTATCTAATAAAGAGGAATATGCAAATTGACCATCACAAAGATGGTGGCACCCACAGTGGAGGCAGGATTTCCATAACACAGGATGGCTGCACCCACAGTGGAGGCTGAGTTCTCATAATGAGGCTTAACGAGCAATCAGCAGGGACCTGAGGCTGCATGGAGCTGGGCCAGGGCAGGGGACCTAAGGCTGTGCCCTCCCCCCGATGGGGCTTGACAGGGCACCTCAGGCCACACCCCCCACCCCGGCACCAGGCCAGAGGACCTCGGGATGCGCCCCCCACCCCGGCACTGGGCCAGGAGACCTGAGGCCATGCCCCACGCCCCAGTGGGGCTTGACAGGGGACCTCAGGCCACACCCCCCACCCTGGTGCCAGGGGACCTGAGGCTGTGACCCCCGCCCCAGGCCAGGGGACCTCACGCTGCACCCCCCACCCCAGTGCCAGTGGACCTGAGGCTGCATCCCCCCACCTGGCAGGGCTTGATGGGGGATCTCAGACCACACTCCCTGCCCAGCGGGGCTTGATGGGGGATCTCAGGCCACATCCTGCATGGCGGAGCTTGATGTGGAACCTGAAGGTGCACCCCACACCTTGCAGGGCTTGACAGGTGACCTCAGGCCACGCCCCCCCACCCAGCAGGGCTTGACAGGGGACCTCAAGGCGTGCCCCCCACCCCAGCCCAGGCCAGGGGACCTCAGGCCACACCCCCTGCCCAGCGGGGCTTGAGGGACCTCAGGCCATGCCCTTCACCCCTGCGCCAGGGCAAAGGACCTGAGAGTGTGCTGGGGACCAAAGGCTGCACCCCATGCCAGGCACCAGGCTGGGAGACCTAAGGCTGCGTCCCCCGCCCAGCGCCAGGACAGGGGACCTGAGGCTGCACCCCTGCCCAGCAGGGCTTGACGGGGGACCTGAGGCTGCACCCCTTGCCCAGCGGGGCTTGACAAGGGTGGGGCCGGCTGGGTCTGGATCTCACCCAATGGGGGTGGGGCTGGCTGGGTCTGGGTCTCATGCGATTTTGAGGCGCCGCAGGTGGGCGGGGACTTGACTCTGTGTCCCATGGCATGCCCCAGACTCTGACAGGAGGAAGATTTTCATATGCATTTTACTCATTTTCTTTCATCTCTGACACTTCTATTATAGAGAAAGGGCAAATAGCAATATTAAAATATTTTATCTAATTAATCCCCTTTTAATGTGCACGAATTTCATGCACTGGGCCACTAGTTTACAATAATGACTTACTTATTTCCATTCAGATTCTTCTCACTGATAAAATAGACATGATAAATGTCAACTTACATATTAATATCTGTCTATGAAGACAGATATGGATACACCAGTCATCTGTCCACATGAAATTTTTGGTTATTCTTTAGCTAATATTTTGGGTGTCTACTGATGAGAAGTATGATGTAAAGCAATTTACAATTACAGTCTCAAGTAATTATCATACTGCTTTATTAGCTACGAGGGGCCTGTGGTGGTTTGCAGGCCGGCCACGCCCCCTGGCAACCCAAGCAGAGGCCCTGGTATCTGGAATTTATTTTCCTTCTACAATTGAAACTTTGTAGCCTGGAGTAGAGCCAAGCCTGGGTCTCCCTCCAAGGCCGGCAGCCATTTGTGTTGGGGTTATAATTGAAACTTTGTTGCCTTAAGCGGGTGGGCCCGGCCAAGGTGTGCAGAAAGCTTTGCTTCCCCTGCTGCCGGCAGCAACCCTGGCCTGCTCTCTCAAGCTCTATTCCACCGCCATTTGTTTGAATTTGTTTACCTTCTATAATTGAAACTTTGTAGCTTGAGTGGAGGCTTAGGCCTGGCAAGGGCAGGTGGAAAGCTTGGCTTCCTCTGTTACCTAGGAAACCTTGCTCTCTGTGGCTGTAGCCATCTTGGTTTGGGTTAATTTGCATGCTCGCTCTGATTGGATGGTGGGCGTGGCTTGTGGGCGTGGCTTGTGGGTGTGTCAGAGGTATGGTCAATTTGCATACTTGTCTATTATTAGATAGGATGAGGTAGATGATTTTATTCTTATTTTATAGAAGAGGCAATTGAGGCTGAGAAATTAAATATCTTAAGCAAGGTTACACAGCTCAAGGAAAACCTCAAATAGAAAGTGAGACCCAAATCTGGTGATTTAAGCCTATGCTTATTCCACTATACCCACTCTCTAGCCTACCTGAAAATTAGAGACTACTAGATTTCTAGGACCAAAAATGACACTGCTAAAACTTCAACTATAGCACACCTGGACATGAACTATGGCTCCCCTAACAGCCATGGCTTTGGAGACACCCATCAAAGTAAAGGCTAAATTTACTAAATCCAGTTTATATGAAATAGCAATGACTTAATTCCGTAGAGATGCTAGATAAAATTCAGACAATCTGATAAGTTTGAATTTCAGATAAATGGTTAATTTTTTAATATAAGTATGGCCCATTTGCAACATTTAGCACATACTTATACTGGAAAATATTATCCCTTGGTTATGTAAAATTAAAATTTAACTGGAATTCTGTATTTTATTTGCTAATCTGGTAATCCTGTGAATAAACTTCCTAATGCAGGATACCAGCTAGTTTTTCCCTTGAGTCTTAGAAAAACAGCCTTGATATGGAACGTAGTGATTGGATAGTGCTACCAGTGCTGTGCTTTTAAGTGGGGAAATGATTTTGTTTGGAGAGGAGGGCAATAAATTTAACAATATCCTGATATTTTTTGTTATACAGAATTATTTCAAAATTTGCTACACAGAGTTTCTGAAATCAATTTCTTGTATTTTCTGGAGCATACAATGTAGCATCATGGCACCTGAATTTTAGGGTAAAATTCACTGATGGAACTAAACTATTGGTAAAAGAAAATAATATTTTGTGAGCCATGTTTTTTTTTTTTGCCATTCCATGATGAAACAGTGAACTAGACAAAAGCATTGACCTTGAGTTAGAAAATCTGAGTCCTGCTCCCAGCTGTCACTTACTAGGCAAGTGACCTAGGAAAAATTATTTATCTTCTCTGAACTTCACATCTTTATTTATATAATAGGGATAATTCTTGTCTAGTCTGCTTCACATAGTTGTTAACAAGCTTAAATGAGATAATAGATACATAGGGTCTGTAAGTTGTGAAGCACTATTTAAATTGTAAAATATAGCTTTAAATGGCAACTATGACATTGAAAATACTAATAATTAATAAATTATGTGCTTTTCAGAGAAACTTGTTTGTTTTCTGATTGTTTTTGGAAGCAAGAAAAATATTTAATTGCTATGTGATGAACTATTCTGGTATTTTATGCCTATGTAAGACCAGTTGAAATTGACTTGTTACAAGCTGAGTAAAGGTAATTAATTTACACTGTCCTGAGTGATGATGTGAGATTATGTGACTCTGGATTATGCAATCACAGATAACATATATGTGCTCACAAAAATGTACCAAACACTGTCAGTGACACGGTGTATGATGATGGTATAATAAGTCTTAAAAATAATGGTGAAGCATTTTTATTCAGTGACTGGATAACATTCCATTAAAATATTGTCAATGGAAATTTATCAAAATGGAAAATCTCAAGTTTCTTTGATGATTAAGGAAGCTGATCCCCTGTCAATTTAAATGTTTGTAATAGCAATACTTTCAGTTATTAGAGGTAACTTATATCTCCCTTATCGCACATATACATATATGGAATGTACCAAAAAAGTCACTCTTATGTCATTGACAGAGCATGCAGCAGGAGCCCCACATGAGCTCTGGTGCTCTGAGCTGTTCTGAGTCCATATATTCTAAATTCTTCCTGACTACCCAGAGCCGATTCTTCTTCGAACCCTGCCCACTGTACAACTGTTGGGGATGTAGTCCAAGTTCCTCCTTTATCCTCTGCTCACTAGTTACAGGTGTTGGGTCCGAGCCCCGCTGCCTGGGGCTGGACCTCCTAGGACACCGGGTCTTAGACGGAGAAGCCATGAGAAGTTGTAGGTGTATATACTAGTAAGAATGAGTCTTTATTGCTGAAGCCAGTGGCCTTATAGCCATCAGACAAGAACAGTCCTCACAGCAAAGTCCATGCAGGCAGGCAGCTGGACACCGACTGGTGAACATATATATTTCCCATAAAGCAGCATCAGTCTCTGTACCCACAGCTATTATCTGAGCAGCCACACGCTGCCTCCTAGACTCACCGCCTCACATCCTAGCGGTACCTGAGCTCTGCAGCTCGGCAGCGTCTCCTGTCTCTCCTGCCCAGCTGCTCTCTCCAGCAGACTTCTCACTCCATCCTCAGCCAACTCCAGCCAACTAGCTCGTCAGTAACCTACTTTTACACTATTTAGACAAAGAAGGCTTCATGCCAACAGTGACATCAATCATATTGGCTACTGAAGGGCACAGTGTACTGTGTGCCCTTGCACCCGCTCACGGTATCTTGGCCTGATTAGGATTCCCAGGCTCAGAGTCCTTGAACATCCTGCTTAGGCACATGCCCAGAGCAGCCTTTGGCCATTCTGATGTATTGATAACAAGGCCTCTGTGCTCCCACTGGCCTTGACTATCCGAGGACCTGGCATGGTTCCCACAGTCATGACATCTATTTCTATGATTTAGGACTCCTACTATAATATTGCCTTCAATATCTATTGATTTCATAATGGAAACAAAGCTGCAGAAAGCAAGCAGACGCAGGTGCTTCATGGTGCTACATGTTAAAAAATAATCAGCCTGTTTTTAGCTAAACCTTTTTTTTTTGTTTTGTTAAGCCATTGGTTTTCTCTGTCTCTCTGTCTCCCCCTCCTCCAATTTTAAATGTTTTTTTTTTAAATGAGTATGCTTGTTGCACATTAAAATGAAAAATTAGGGATCACTAGTCTTTTCACCACAATTAATTCTCATATTGGCTTCCAGCAATATTTTGAGATTTATTCTCAAATATTTTAATGTAATCTTTGAAACTCATAGGATGTTTAGTCTCTATGATTTCATAACAGTGATATGTAGATTTGTATCAAAGAATTGCTGTCAGAGAGACCCAATCAAAAAATAATTTTTAATGGGGTTGTTTAATCTTTATCCTTTTTTTCTCACATGAAAGTATTGAAATGTCCCTTTTAAGGCATCCCATTAACTACAATCTGGTTGGAAACATGACAGACTTAAAAGGGGTCATTGCAGCATTGACCTAATTATGAACTTTCGTCTTTTATCAAAGTATTTTCAGGTTTGATTATTTGGTCCCATTGAACCTCAATGAAAAGTTAGATATTTCCCCCTGTTCTATGTTATTGCAAATTTCCTACATTTTTAATTCTATTTTCAGAATGGATTCTTATATTGCCAATAGTAAGACTCCTGTTTAATACATTATTGATTATCTGCAGATACTGATCTGAGATCCAGTAATGTTCAGGTCGAAAAACTTTATTTTCAGCACCAAAGACCACTTTCCTTCCCTTTATTTCAAGGCATTGGTGTCCCTTTCCTTTCCCTGGCTCAGAAGCTGATCTTATTTCTTTTCCCTTTACTATTTAATATTTAGAGGGTCATCTGATGGTGTTCCCAGGATTATTTGCCTTTTAGAGTTTGACACCGGGAGAAAAACTAAAGATGCACACAGGCACACAGAACTTTTCATGTAATTGATTAGCGTTTCCTCCATGGTATCAAATGTTCCCCTTTAAATATTTTAAACATTTTTTCTAATTACAGATATAAGTCCTATGCACTATGAAAAATAAAAAAACACAGGAAAGTAAAATTGGTCTTTAATCATAGTACTCAGAGAGAACTATTTTAACATTGTAGTGTATCACTTTGACTTCTCTGTCTTCATGTTTCTTCCTGTCTCCTAGATCAAAATGTGCATCATTTTGCATATTTTAAATCTTTTTTTCATTAAAGATTTTGCTGTATTTTTATGTTATTATAAACTCTTTAAAATTCACTAATAGCTAAAAAATATGTCACATTATGATTGCATAAGTTTAAAACTAATATCCCAAATCTGGGTATTTGTATTGCTTTCAATGTTTAGCTATCATAGAAAATCTCTCATTAGAGCTTGTGGATAAATCCTTGATCTCATCACTGATGAAATTCCAAAATTTGGAATTATTTACTAAACTTATGCATCTTTTTGAGGCTGTGAAAAAGCATGTGTGTTTCATTGCATTCTGCCCTCACTAGGATTGAATGCATTTTTTTTAAAAAAAATCTCATGGATTTGACAGATTAAGATGAATTACAAATATTTTCTCTTTTTAAATTATATTTGTTGATGTATGGAAGTTTTAAGGTTAGATGGTCACCCTGGCCAGTGTAGCTCAATTGGGTCGGCATCATCTGTGCACTAAAAGGTCACCAATTGAATTCCCAGTCAGGGCATATGCCCACTTTTCAGGCTTGATTCCCAGTAGGGGGCATGCAGGAGGCAGCCAATCGATGTTTCTCTCTCACATGGATGGTTTTCTCTCCCTTTTTCTCTCTGTAAAAATAAATTAGTAGAAGTTAGATGGTCAACCTATAAATCATCTCCTTTTGGGTTTCTTCTATTGCTTCTATATTTCAAAAATTATCCATTCTGACTGAGATAAGTTAATTTCAACCCATATTTTTTTAGTTTATAGAGTTTCAGGATATACACAACTTTCTCTTTTTTTTGAAAAATACAATGAGTTTTATAAAAATTAAAGCAAGTTCATTTTGACATTCAGAAAATTTATAAAAGTATAAAGAAGAAAGTAAAAAATGAATCTGATTCCTACCATTACCTTTTCTCAACAAATACTAAGTATGCACTATGTGGCAGGACACAGTGGCAAGCAGGTACCTGCGTTTGCTGAACGTATAATCTAACAAGGAAGCACAGGGGTAAATACCATTTATGGGGTGTGTCCTTAACAATAGCATATAACCTAGGTTTCCATGAGGAAGTTATAGTTAATCTGAGAAATGATGGGTGAGAATTTCTTAGCAATGTAAGAGTGTTCCAAGGCAGAGAGAATGGTGCAAGAAGATGTCTGAAGCTAGGGTGTGACTCAATTGGTTGGGCATCATCCCATGCAGTGGTCAGGGCACATGCCTGGTTTGCAGGCTAGATCCCTGGTATGGGGGTTCAGGAAGCAGCCAATCAATGCTTTTTTCTCACATTGATGTTTCTCTCTCTCTCTCCCTCTCCTTGCCTCTCCCTTACTCTCTCTCTAAAAATCAATAAAAACATTTTTAAAAATAGGATAGCCAATGTTTAATAGCTGAGGTGAGACCAGTGAGAGATAAAAGTATAGATAGGGTTTAGGTTAAGAAGGCCATTAAGAGTCATGTTAGGCATGTTGGACTTTAACTTTGTGACAGATTGAAAATTGTTGTTACATTTACACATGCTTCCTTTGAGACTTTTTACATGTACACATGTTTAAAATCATAAAATATGAAAATGAGGCTATGCTACACACATATTTTTATTATTTGTTTGTATAATTCATTCATGTACTCAAAACTATTTATTGAAGGTCTGTTATGGGCCAGATACCATAGTAGGTAAACAAAACAGAAAAATATCTACTCTAATGGATGTTGCATTCTATGGGGATATAGAGACGAAGGACAAATAAGTATATACTAGTAAGTTGTAAGATAGTGATAAACATCACAAACGAAAAGCGGAATAAGTTGTCAGAGATGATGAACAATATAATTCTGATTAGGGTGCAATCTCATTTTATTTAGTTTTTTATTGATTGTTAGAGAAAGAAACAAAAAATACACATCAATTTATTGTTCCATTATGTATGCATTCATTTGTTGATTCTTGTATGTACTCAGACCAGGGATCAAATCACAAACTTGGGGCACCAAGACAATGCTCGAACCAACTGAGCTACCGGCCAGGGGTAGGTTAGTGTGGATTCCCCAGAAACAAACCCTGAGATGAGGATTCTTGAGCAAGTAGTTTATTGAGAGTACTCTCAACCAGTAAGGGAGTGAGAAGTAAGATAGGGCAGATGAAGAAGCTAGACAAAGGTATAGTTTCAACCAATATCTAGTCTTAGTCTGATCCTAGGGGAAGCTCATGAGTATGAATGACACCCTAGCTTTCTATCCCTCCAAAAGAACATGGGCCCCTGCTAGATTATCTGCTCTTTTACAGTAGAGCCATTCCCATTCTAGCATGTTGCCACCCTTAGCCTATGGAGTATTTTTTCAACCTTACAATTTTGGCACCTCTACTTCATTTAATGTGAGCCATCACTTGTGTTAAGCTTCTAAGAACCATCCAGCAGTGTATTAGAACCACTAAGAAGGGTCTTTGCCATTAAAAAGTTTCATGATATCAACAAACTTTCATTTATCCATCTTTATTTGCTGCCCATTTCATACAACACTTTTAGGATCTTTTCCCAGGTATACTTTCCCAGTTCCCGCCAGTACTTGTCAGCCAAGTCCTTTACCTTTTTGGTGTGTGATTCTTCTACTCCCTTGGCAGACCCAACACTTCCCCAGTAGGTTCAAGCAGAGCTCTGAAACTAGTTGTTGGTCTGGAGTCCAGGAGGTAAGGTAGGGCCAGATCCTGAGGAGGGCCAACATTGTCTTGTAAGATAGTTACCTCATTGAGGCTTCTGCATAGTCTTCAAACAAGAGGCCCTCTCTCATTGAACAAGGGAAAGTGGAGGCATTCTTCAGTCCCAGAAGGTTAAGGGGAAGCGGAATTCAAGTTGATCAAGTGAATCTACCCAGATATTCTTATTCACAGTCTTTTAAGGCCCTGCTCTTTCTCTGTCAGGACCCTGACTTTGGCATAGGAGACTTGCCCATGCTGAGAATTCAAACTCTTGTGCAGTTAGACTCTTATGATCTGTGTCAGTCTGCACCCCAACTATAGTAAATGAAGGTCTTTTGAAAATGCTTCCAAGGAGACCCTCTGACCCTCACACATTGATTTATATTGGTAATTAAGTGACCTGAACCTGTCATTTACCCACTTCAAAGCATCATTGGACCCTAGCAACAGCCATCCAAAACCCTAGTCCGAGTATTTACTAAGATCTCCTATATTTTGCAAACTCGACTTTACAAAAGCTAGTGAATAACTGCATCCCACCTACTACTATTATTGGGGTACTATTGCCTTTCAGCCAATGAGACTTTTTCCTAGAACTTCTCGTGATACCAACTGTATTCATTCGTATTCCATAGAAGCAAGCCTGAGATGGGATTTTAAAGAAATTGATTTATTGAGGGAGCACCTGCAGGTGAATTCTCTTAGGAAGTAAGGGAAGTAGGTTAGAGCAGAGAAAGACCCAAGGCAAAAATGTGGTTTTGACTGAAGTCTAGCCTGTTTAGGTGGGAGGCTCTGGAACATGAACAATACCACAGAGTTACATCACCTTGAGGCAAGGGTCTGCATTGTGTACTAGCAACTCTCAGGCATTTCCAAGAAACACAGCTCTGCGGTATTGAGGTCAATTCTCAAGAGGATGGAACTGTGCAGTGTTAGCATCCAATACTCATCTCAGCTAGGAAAATAGTTACCACTCAGGAAAGGGAATCCCAACAAGACACCAACAACTTTTGATGTGTGGGCTCAGGGGAAAAATGTATGCAGAAACTTGAAGAAAACTATGCCACTGGCTTGGGGAAGAACATTCTAGGCAAACTAAATGGCCCTGAGGTGAGAATATCCTTGGTGCATTCTAGTAATAATAAGAAGGCCTATGCTGTGGGAGTGCTGTGAGTGAGGGGAGAGTAGTAGATTCAGTCAGAGAGGAAGTAGAGCCCGATTATGAGCAGTTTTATAGGTCATGAAATGGACCTTGGATTTTATTCTGAATGAGATGGGGAGATACCGGAGGGTTCTTCACAGGGAAGTGACATTTTTCTGACTGAAAAATTTAAAAGACATAATCAGGCTGCTAAGCTGAGAATCCTATATAATAAAGAGGTAATATGCAAATTGACCATCATGCCCTTGCACAAGATGGCCGCCGCATGTAGTCACAAGATGGTCTACACAATATGGCCAGCAGGGGAGGGCAGTTGTGGGCGATCAGGCCAGCAGGAGAGGGAGGGCAGTTGGGGGGGACCAGGCCTGCAGGGGAGGGCAGTTAGGGGCAACCAGGCCAGCAGGGGAGGGCAGTTGGGGGCGATCCGGCTGGCAGGGGAGCAGTTAGGCATCCATCAGGCTGGCAGGGGCATGGTTAGGGAGTGATCAGGATGGCAGGCAGGTGAACGGTTGGGAGCCAGCAGTCTCAGATTGTGAGAGGGATGTCCGACTGCCAGTTTAGGCCCGATCCCCCAAGGGGTCCAAGATTGGAGAGGGTACAGGCAGGGCTGAGGGACATCCCCCCCCCAGTGCACGAATTTCATGCACCGGGCCTCTAGTCTTCTATATATATAAAAGCCCAACAACCAGAACTGCAGAATGACTAGAATGAACAGAAAGACCAACCAGTCTGATCCGGGTCCGATCCCCCCCTCCCCCGGCTGGCCTGGCCCCTGATCAGCGCCCAACACCCCAATCGGGGGCAGGGACGACTGGCCAACCTCCAGTGGCCCCTCCCCCCTTGCCCAGCCCAATGGGCCCCCATGGGGCAGGCCGGCCAGACCTACCCATGCATGAATTTGTGCACTGAGCCTCTAGTCCTATCTAATAAAAGAATAATATGCAATTTGACCATACCCCTGCTACACCCACAAGCCACGACCACCAGCCAATCAGGAGCGAGTATGCAAATTAACCCAACCAAGATGGCTGTGGCCACAGAGAGAGCAGGGGGCTTGGGTTTCCCCAGTAATGGAGGAAGCCAAGCTTTCTTCACACCCTGCCTGGCCTAGGCCTCCACTCAAGGCTACAAAGTTTCAATTATAGAAGATACATAAATCCCAACAGAAATGGCTGCCGCCATGGAGCAAGCAGAAGGCTTGGCTCCGCTCCAGGCTACAAAGTTTCAATTGTAGAAGATAAATAAACCCCAGATACCAGGGCCTCCGCTTGGGTCGCCAGGGGGCATGGCCAGCCTGCAAACCACCACAGGCCTCTCTCCCAGGCTGCCCCACACCCCAAAGGAACCCCTACCCTGATCCGGGACATCCTTCAGGGCAAACCAGCCGGCCCCCACCTGTGCACCAGGCCTCTATCCTATCTAATAAAAGAGTAATATGCAGATTGACCATCACTCCAACACACAAGATGGCTGCCCCCATGTGGACACAAGATGGCCAGTAGGGGAGGGGAGTTGGGAGGGACCAGGCCTGCAAGGGAGGGCAGTTGTGGGCGATCAGGCCAGCAGGGGAGGGAAGTTGGGAGGGACCAGGTCTGCAAGGGAGGGTAGTTGGGGGTGATAAAGCCTGCAGGGGAGTGCAGTTAGGGGTGACCAAGCCGGCAGAGGAGGGAAGTTGGGGGCGACCAGACCTGCAGGGAAGTGCAGTTGGGAGGGACCCAGGCCTACAGGGGAGAGCAGTAGGGGGGGACCAGGCCTGCAGGGGAGGGCAGTTAGGGGCAAACAGGCTGGCAGGGGAGCAGTTAGGCATCAACCAGGCTGGCAGGGGAGTGGTTAGGGGGTGATCAGGCTGTCAGGCAGAAGCAGTTAGGGGCAATCAGGCAGGCAGGCAGGCAAGCAGCTGGGAGCCAGCAGTCCTGGATTGTGAGAGAGATGTCCCAGATTGGAGAGGGTACAGGCTGGGCTGAGGGACAACACCCCCCCCCCCCAGTGCACAAATTTTGTGCACTGGGCCTCTAGTTAACAAATAATAATATAATAATAAACTGTGTTTCATGGGCTCATAGCTCTAAAATTACTTTTGCCCCACCCTGTATTGTTATTCTTTTAAATAATTGTCACTCTGACAAGTTAAAAATGGCATTTTGCTTATGACTGATAAAATTAAGGATCTTTGTTCTACTGTTTGTTGCTCTGCCTTTCTTTCCTTTTATTTTTATTTTTTTGCTTAATTGCTTGGGCTGCCATCACAAAGTAGCACTGACTGGGTGGATTAAACAATAGAACAGTTGTTTAGGAGGCTAGAAGTCTGAGATCAAGTTGTTGGCAGCATTGATTCCTTCTGAGGTCATTGGGCTTGTAGATGGCTGTCTTCTTCTGGTGTCTCTATACCGTCTCTAATCTCCTCTTTGCATAAAGACACCAGTCAGATTGAATTAGGCCCCACTCATATGCCCTCATTTTACCTTATTTACCACTTTGGTGCCTCTATCTCCCAATACAGCCACATTCGGGGTTAGTGCTACACATAGGAATTGGGGGGAGGGGCATAATGCAGCCCATGGTACCAGGAATATTAATTTTTTTCCAAAACAATCCAATTATATTTGTAGCAGTGTTTAAATTGTCTTTTGACTGTAGTTATGGAGTTTGTTTTGCCATAAATAAATTTAAATTTAACTCCTTAATTCATCTGAATTCAAATATGTGAACATGGTACAAGGGAAAGCTTCAATATGACTTTTTCCCCATGTAGCCCATCATCATCAAACTATCTATTGCAAAGCTATTATTTCCTGATTCTTTACTTACCTTGCATTAAGAAATGTTTCATCAAGCATATATTCATGTTTGAGTTATTGCCATGTTGTTTTAACTGTTGTAACTTTTTAATGTTTTAAATAGTTGGTTAGATTTATTATATTCCCTCCCACTGCTTTTAATTTTTAGAATTATCTTAGCCATTTTGCTTGTTCACTTTTATTTTCAAAACAATCTTTGGATTCATTCTGTTAAGGTTTGCCAAAAAAATACATTGAAATTTTTATTGTAAAATTATGCATATTTTATGTTAGACTTATTTCTAGATAGCTTATGGTTTTGGTTGCTTTGGAAATGTCACCTTTTTCCTATTTTTTTTCCTTACAAGTTATTTCTAACATCAAGGAAATACATTTATTTTTGTATATTTATATATTCTTTTGTTTACCATTTTATTGAACTCGTGTTATTTCTAAATTCATGTTCTTGCATTTTTAGGCATATAATAAATGGTGATAATTCTGTGTATTTTTTAAAAAACACATAAGTTATATCTCTATTTCATGTATCATTGAATTAGCCAAAATATCCATATGAATAGTCACTTCTAATGGTGATAGCAAGTATTCATATCTTGAACTTTAATTTCATTGCAGCATGTATTTTCTGTATCTTTTACCTACTCCTGAAATTGCTTCTATTGAAGTAATCTGTATGAATGCTCATATGAAAATCTTGTTTATTTGTTTTTTATTGAATTTCATTTTACATAGACTTTGTTTTATTAGGTAATTTACTATGTGAAATGTGGTGAATAAGTAAAAAGAGGTGGGAAACACTTTCTATTCCATGCTTTTCATAATTCCCCAGTTAATAGCTTTAATAGTGTAGCTCATTATTTTATTAAAAGTGTTCAACTAAAATCAATAAACATCATGACATACTTGTAGTATGCAAGGCTCTGTGCCACAAGCTGAGTATATAGACAGATTAAGGTTTGTCTTTAGCCTCAAACTTTTCTTTTTAGTAAGAGAGACAGACACGTAAACCAATAAATGCAATACATTATGGTTTATTCAGGGTAGAGTGGAAACACCAAAGATGGTATAGTCAATTCTACCTGGGTCAGCAGGACCGTTTTTTTTTCTGGGGATATGGAGGAGATAACACTTAGGATGACTCTTGAAAGTTGGATGAGTTTTTGGCAGGCAAGCAAGCAAGAAATGACCATTACAAAAAGAAGGAGCAGCATGAGGCTTTCTCTAGGTGTGAAATATTCCAGTGTATTTGAGGTTTAGTTGTAATTCAGTGTTGCTGGCCTTGATTGTTAGGCATTAAAGAACCAGAACATTCAAATCAAAATAAAATATTATGTTTGTATTATTTGCCACTTATGATGATTTGCGACTCTCTGCTCCTCGTAGGTTTTAGTGTAGATCATTAAGAATTGACTAAAGCAAGGATAAAGTAAGATAACTTAAAGAGCTCAGAAAAACAGTGGTACATAATTAAGTGAATTATTGGCTTACTATTAAGATTCATTTCTTTCTAGTACAGTGGTGGAGGCTGTTAATTGTACCCTAATATTCATTCTCCCTTTCATAGATAGGAATAGAATTTATGTTGGGCATTTTGCAGGCTCCCCTGTAGGTTTGTAAGGCCAGCCATATGACTATGTTTTGGGGAATGGGATGTGAACAAAAATGGTGGACCCAACCTACAGGTCATTCATTTGAAAGAAAGAGGCATTCCCTCTTTTTCTGTCTTTACATCTTCCCCAGTCTGGAACATAAACAGATTAGTAGGAGCTATGAAATTCTCCTGGGCAAGGAGACAGTAGCTATGCGTTGATGACATCACATCAGTAGGTTAGAAGGAACCAGGGTCCCTGCTGATTTTGAAGCTGCCTGCCCAGATTTTGATGCAAATGAAAAATAAACCTCTCTAGTTTAAGCAACTGTTATTCGAGATCTCAGAGTTATGGCAGCCAAATTAGTATCTATCAGAACACAGACACTATTTCTAGAAAAGCACTAGAAAAAATTTTTAGCGACTGTGGACATGTCAGTAAATTATCCAATGGAAACTGTGCATTGGTAACCCCGGCTAATGCTGATGAAACAGAGAACTCTACTGTAGCATCTCTCTTCGTTTATAATAGAGATAATACAAAATAAATTTTTATTTTCATATTTAAAATATCTCAAATTACAAAGAAATGTTTTTCACATATTGACAAAATTAATACCAAAAGAATAGTAATAGTCACAATGGGGAAATTGTCCAGTGTGGCATAAAAATATTTCATATAATTTATAATACATCTCGATTAAGCTATTTCTGACCTATTGTACTTGAGAAAAAGTAAAAAGAAAAAATAATCAACTCAACTAATCCAGGAGCTCAGTGCCATTGTAATCCCTCAGAGGGAGGTCTCCTTAGCTACAAGGAGCAGAGTTACTGTGTGCTCAAGGACTTTGCTCAGAATGATCAGTAGGAGAAAACTGAGGTTGTGAGTTTGATGGCTTTACATTTTCTCCTTTTGACAAGGAGAGCAAAGCAAGCTGAAAATATACTTTTCAGAAATGTTGATGTGAAAAGGTAGTACAGCTGATGCAATACTATCAGATGAGTCAATAATTTAAGGATGATCTCTATTTTTCTGTGATATACAAAGCATAAATGGCTGCTGAGATTAATTAATAATTGAATTGAACCTAAGGGCTTTAATCAATCTTCATTTATTTGTTTTCATTTTTTATAGTTGTCAGTATTATAGATGCCTCACATTTTCCCCCTTTTTGCTCCCCTCCACCCAACTCCCACCCCTTCCCAAGCCTTCCCCACACCTTTCTGTGTCCATGGGTTATGCATATATGCATATATGATATTTGGTCTTTAACCAACTTTAAAAGTTGCTTATTATGAGCATACTAAAACCAATCACACATATCAAAATAGAGAAAAGTCTACTCGATTAGCAGGTTTGGGAAACATCATACTTTCTGGGAAGTATCTCAGGGAGATGCTGATTAGTCAGGATGAAAGACTGATCAAAGGTATAGTTATAAAGGGAATGTTTTTTAAAATATCAGCTCAGAAGACTGAATATGTTTGATAAGGGATTTGGAATGAGTATTTTAGAAATGATGTCATTTAGGTTTTTGTATAATTGGAGATTTAAAATATCTATTGCAGACAATTGAATAAAATTAGATTTCTTTGAAACTTTGATGCTGCAGATAAATCATTGGACATATGGAGAGGTTGTGTTGGGCAGTAGAGAAAACACCAAAATCAGAAACAAGACCTAGGGTCTCATCCTAGCTCTGCCATTAACTAAGTGTTGTCAAAAGTCCCTTCCAGCTCTGAATTCTGTGATTTCTAAAAGAAATTTCAATCTTACTAATGATAAAATTTTGCGATGTATGCCCCTGAATCTGAAATTTGCATGGAAAATGTTTTAGAAAATTTAATTTGCAATCCATTATGATTCAGATCATAAAATTCAGACCTGAACTTAAATGAGAGAATACTTTTTCTGATTAAGATTGATGAAGAGCCATAAGTGTATTTATCTGATTAGGACCATTCATAATGCAACAGTTCTATTGTAGGAGGACAAAGGAGGTTACATCTGCTTATATGTACAAATGACTTGTGTTTTATTAAAAACCACAGCTTGCTCATAAGTTTTACTTATAGCATAAATGGATTTGCTTTTCTCGGTGATTTAAGAGGGAAATGGTACTTATAACACCAAAATGGTGAAAAAGCATTTGATTTAGCAGAAAGGGATTTTTATGTTTCAGATTTTACATGCTTTTGGGTTTTAGGAGAACTTCATTAAATGGATTGTAACCATATATTCTCAAATCACAGTGCACATAATAAGCAATTCTGTAAAGTCACCTTTCTCTATAGGACTGCAAAATACTACACAGAATGGCCTAGTATCATTACTATTATCTGTGGTCATTTAAGAATCTCAACTATAGAGATCTCACTTCACCATCCACTACAGAACACTCAATGAGAAAGATAGGAGGATACAATGAATTATACTTTTATTTACATGACCTGATTTTAAGGACTGAAAGATATTGGCATAGAACTAGTCCCACTAATAGAGTGACAACTCAGTATATTCCTTCTAGACTCTTTTTTATAATGACACTAACTTTATTTCATTAGTAGAGGAGAATACCCTGAAGGTTGCTCCAATACTTAGCAACATTCAAAATGGCACCAATCAGTGGCAGCTACTTTCGTCAATCTTTAGAAACAGTAATTTAATTAAAATGAATTTCCCTCTCAAATCTCATATTCCATGTCAGAAGTATTCTTTGCTTGCCAAGATTTTTTACAAAAACTAAGTTAGACAGATGGTTGTCTCTTTGAAAGACAAGGCAAAAAGCCAAAATAAAAATTGCCAAAATAGCATGCTTCTGTTAGAAATAGGAATTTTGGGATTTCTTATTTTTGAAATATATTGTCTGGAGGCTTAAAGAAAAATAAGATTATAAGTCCAAAGTTATAAAATGTAGATTTATACCTTGTCAAGCCTGAAGCTCAAAGTAATATATGCATAACCTAGCTGGCCTGGCTCAGTGGTTGAGCGACGACCTATGAACCAGGAGGTCACGGTTCCATTCCCGGTCAGGGCATTGCACGGGTTGTGGGCTTGATTCCAGTAGGAGTCATGCAGGAGGCAGACGATCTGTGATTCTCTCTCATCATTGATGTTTCTATCTCTCTCTTCCTCTCCCTTCCGCTTTGAAATCAATAAAAAAATATATTTTAAAAAGTACTATATGCATAATACTAATGTAATTATACAGTACTACAATCTAATCAAAGTGTTATGGGTTCAATTGCCCCCCACCTCAAACAAATAATGTTGAAGCCCTAACCCCCAGAGCATGTAATTGCCAGCAAAGGAGACTGAGAAAAAGTGTCTAATGAGAGAAAACTAGATGGTACTTCAAGGACAGCCTTGCTGTCCATGCCAAGTGCTGCTGATGGTTCAATAAAATTGGATCAGAGATTTCGCCTTTGGCTTAGGCAAAATATAAGTCATTGGTGTCATTGGTGAGAGCTATTTCCAGACAAAGAAGTTGAATTAGTGAGTATAGATAAGTACAGCAGGTCCTCAAGTAATTTCATTTTCT
Source organism: Cnephaeus nilssonii (assembly GCF_951640355.1). Lineage (NCBI taxonomy): Eukaryota > Metazoa > Chordata > Mammalia > Chiroptera > Vespertilionidae > Cnephaeus > Cnephaeus nilssonii. Next base: position 62,740,616 of record NC_137071.1, on the reverse strand, counting down.
TCAATGTAGTTTCATTATAACATTGATGAGATGCTATAGGAATGTAACTCTTATTTATATGTATGTTAGCCTATTTTAAAATGGGCTTCTTTATACGTTATTTTGCTTCAAGTTGTAGTACCTATGAACAATGTTAAGTGAGGACTTAATGTATTTGGAATAGTATGTTAATACCATGGTTTGAAAAATAAATGAAGGTCAAAAAGTTGAGTGAGTAGAGTCAAGTATTGGAAAAATTGTTATCATTGAAGAGGAATAGAAAAATTGCCATTTTTAATTTGTTTATTTGTTATGTTTTAAAGATGGGTGATAATGAGGCATATTTAAATGATAGTGAGGTTGGTTCAGCAAAGAGGAAAGAACATAATTGAAGGATTGAAGGAGTGAAGTCTTTGTGAAGGTGAGAAGGGATGGGATTCAATATACTAAGGCAGTGATGGCAAACCTATGACACGTGTGTCAGCACTGACACACGTAGCCATTTCTGATGACACGCGGCCGCTGAGGCGGCCGCATGCCGAGGATGAAACACTTGTGAAATAATGTTTTTTCCGCAAAGTGACACACTACCCAAGTCATGCTCAGTTTTTTGGCGAAGTTTGACACACCAAGCTCAAAAGGTTGCCCATCGCTGCACTAAGGAGTACTCTCCTAGGGGATTCTTCTTATATAACAGCAACAGGCAGCCAAGTATGGGGTTTAGAGTCAGTCTCTGGAGACAGACTTCCTGAATTCAGATCTTGTGTTTGCCACTTGTTTTTGTTTGTGAGCTTGAATAAACAAATGTTTTCATTTTCTCTTCCCTAAAAAAGGGATGATATGTGGTATCTAAAGAACCAAATTCCTAGAAACAGAGATAAGATTAGCAGTTGTCAGAGGCCGGGGGTGAGGGATGGGGATGAGGGAATTGGGTGAAGGGGATCAAAAGGTACAAACTACCAATTATAAGATAAGTAAGTCCTGGCAATGTAAAGTATAGCACTGTGGCTATAGTTAACAATACTGTTTTGTATGTTTGAAAGCTGCTAAGAGAATAGATCTTAAAAGTTCTTACATGGAAAAAAAATCTTTGTAACTATCTGAAGTGAGTGATGTTTAACATAATTTCACAATGTATACATATATCAAATCATTACGTTGTACACACCAAACTTATACAATGTTATAGATGTCAATTATCCTATCTAATCAAAGAGTAATATGCAAATTAACCATCACTGCACAACAAAATAGCGGTGCCCATAGCCAGAAGATGGCGGCGCCCAGTTCTCTCAGCCCCGCTGGAGTCCCCCAGTCCCAGGGAGGGCTGCCGCTGAGAGCCGGGCAGCCCGGGTGTCTGGCTGGGAGGTGCCGGGGACCCCATGCCACCATCCCCTCCCAGAGGCAGTCCCAGGTGTCCGTCTGGGAGGCGCCCATGCCCCCACGCCACCATCCCCTCCCAGAGGCAGCCCCGGGTGTCCAGCTGGGAGGCGTCCACGCCCCCATGCCACCATCCTCTCCCAGAGGCAGCCCAGGGTGTATGGATGGGAGGTGCCCGCGGCCCCAGAGAGCGATTCAAGTACTGATGATTCTACCAATGGGAAAGTTTAGAGAAAGAGAGGACAGAAAAGGAATACAAGGAGAAAAGAAAGAAAGGACAAAAGGTGAAACATCAAGAAAAAGAAAGAGAAGGAAAAAAGGAAGAAACAACCACTGATATCACCTTTCCAAGTCTCATGAAATTCCTGTTTAAGGAGTTTATTTTATGACACTTTTAGTTTGGGTTTACATTTTTACTGGTTTGTCAAGACCATGGCAGGTACACTGTCCAATATGTTTTGTTTAAAATATATTTTATTGATTTTTTACAGAGAGGAAGGGAAAGGGATAGAGAGCTAGAAACATCTATGAGAGAGAAGCATCAATCAGCTGCCTCCTGCACACTCCCCACTGGGTATGTGCCCCCAACCAAGGTACATGCCCTTGACCGGAATCGATCCTGAGACCCTTGAGTCTACAGGCCGACACTCTATCCACTGAGCCAAACCAGTTAGAGCTGTCCAATATGTTAAACAAAAAACCCTAATAAAGAGGGAGTATGTAGGGGAGGGCATTTGGGGGTGACCGGGCTGTCAGGGGAAAGCAGTTGGGGATGATCTGGCTGGCAGGGGAGCAGTTAGGCATCGATCAGGCTGGCAGGGGAGTGGTTAGGGGGTGATCAGGCTGGCAGGCAGAAGTGGTTAGGGGCAATCAGGCAGGCAGGTGAGCATTTGGGAGGCAGCAGTCCCGGATTGTGAAAGGGATGTCTCACTGCCTGTTTAGGCCCAATCCAACAGGGATCGGGCCTAAACAGGCAGTCAGACATCCCCTGAGGGGTCCCAGATTGGAGAGGGTGCAGGTTGGGCTGAGGGGTACCCTCCCCCAGTGCACGAATTTTATGCACTCGGCCTCTAGTATCCAATAAAACTGAAAAAAATAAAATAAAATGTGGATGTAATAACAGCACATAGCTCATAGGGTTATTGTGAATATTAAATACATTGAAAAGGGTGAACTGTATGAAAGTAATAGTTAGCACATAGTAAGTCCTAAATAAATTCCAACTATTGTTGCTGCTACTGCTGCAGTTGTTATATGAGAGCAGATACCCATGTATTGGTAAAACTGTTGGTGGGAAGATGAGGCAGTTGTCAGCTTATTGTACCCAGTATGTCTAAGAAGAATGTGATGATATTAGCAAAAGGATTAGTGGGAAAAATGTTGAAAATTTGAGGAGGAAGGCAAAGGTATCAAATGTTGTGTGGTTTTTTTTTTCCTAGTTAAATGCATTCTGATATCAATGAAAATAATCCTGTACTGGGAACTCTATATCACTGTATTGTTATAAGGAGTAAATTAGATAATGTCTAAGAAATACTTAAAATAAAAAGCACTATGTGAATGGGATTATTGTTTTGTTGACACAACTCTTGTAAAGTGAAATGCTTCCTCAAATCACTCTGGGTAGGGAATAATATTAAAGAACATTATGTAATTGTTTTTATTTTACTCCCCAAATCATCAACTTATTTTTTAATGTTTCATAGACACTGACTATATTAGAGGATGTCGTTTCTTATCCATGTGGGTTACAGTTTTACTAATTTGAAGGCAAAAATTAAAGTCAATATATGCAACATTTATTTAGGTAGAGAAGGATTATGGTCTCAAAATATGGAATACACTACTTAGAGTTTGTGGTTCTCTTATACTCCAAATGTGATTATTTAACAGCCTAAGTTTATTTTAAAACAGGACTTAGGTATTCATGTTTGTCCTGGCAAAGTTAACATTTTGACAACATGAAATCTTCCCATCCAGCTGGTCATTAGGCCTTTCCAACTGTCAATGTCTCTTGCAATCTGCTTTAATAGTAGCATATAATTAGCTTTATGTAGATCAGAGACATTGGGGGTAATATTCCAATGCAAATATCAAAATCCCCAGAAAGTTAACTCAAAGAGACATATGTCCCCACCATCCTTCAAGACAATCTTTAGCTATAAAGACTGTGGCAGTTGATTTGTGTAAGGTATTTGGAATCATAATATGGAAATATTGTAATTAAAAACGTACTGGAGTTCTGGAAAATATATTTAGGAGGATGATACAAATAGCAATATGTCATTAACGTACATTGTTTGTCTTCGCATATATAGTTCAGTAATCACTGCAAAGAAATGTGCCAAATAATTGGATAAAAATCATTTCTAATGCTATGGTGAATTTTTCAAGATTATGGTATATGGGAAAGATTAAATCAATGCAAATTTATTAATAAGGTATCATATTGTCTGATTAATCTAAAATTAATGTAGTTTTAATGTATCATACTGAGTTATATACATATTTCTACACCTAAACACATACACACAAGCAAATGCTCTAGGAAAAATATGTCATTTCAAAGGGGACAAGACTCTGATGTACAAATAGAATTTGAGTCATCCTTTTATCTCTTGAGTTAAGGAATTCCATTTTGGAAATGTAATATTTCAACACCTAAAGTCTTTAGTTCTCGGGAAACAAGAGCATCTTCATCATTGGGTAGTTTCAAGCCATCATAGAAAGGTTTCTGCCTTCATAAGATGTAATCTTTTTTTTTTTAAAGGGAACAACAATTTAAAAATTGATTTTAGAGAGGGAGGAAGAGAGAGAGGGAGAGATCAATGGGTTGCCCCCCATACACACCCTGACCAGAGATCAAACCCACAACCTAGGTATGTGTCCTGATCAGGAATTGAACCTACAGCCTTCCAATAAAGGGGAGACATTCTAACCAACTGAGCCCCACTGGCCAGGGCATGAGATGTAATTTTTAAAAATATTTCAATCCTAATAACTCCTAATATGCTTTATTTCTTCTCCTTCTCCTTCTCCTTCTCCTTCTCCTTCTCCTTCTCCTTCTCCTTCTCCTTCTCCTTCTCCTTCTCCTTCTCCTTCTCCTTCTCCTTCTCCTTCTCCTTCTCCTTCTCCTTCTCCTTCTCCTTCTCCTTCTCCTTCTCCTTCTCCTTCTCCTTCTCCTTCTCCTTCTCCTTCTCCTTCTCCTTCTCCTTCTCCTTCTTCTTCTTCTTCTTCTTCTTCTTCTTCTTCTTCTTCTTCTTCTTCTTTTTTTAATTTCTTTATTGATTAAGGTGTCACATATTTGTCCTCATCCCCCCATTCCCATCCCACACCCCTCCACACGGATGCCCCAACCCCCTGTTGAACTTAACCATTGGTTAGGCTCATATGCATGCACACAAGTCCTTTGGTTGATCTCTCCCCCCTCCCCCCACCCTCCCCTATCCTCCCTCTGAGGCCCCATAGTCCGATCGATGCCTCCTTGTTTCTGGTTCTGTTCTTTTTCATCAGTCTATGTTGTTAATCATTTCCCCTAGATGAGCAAGATCATGTGTCACTAGAGATATACTTATAAGAACTGAATGTGAGACGAGCAATAATAGTTATGCTGACAGGAAAATGAATCAGTCTGTAGTGAGTTTCTTTCTGGACCAACAGTTCTTTTGAGACCCAATATCAATGTCCACCAGTTCCTTATGTGTACATGTCGGCACTGACCCCTCAGCTCTGGATGGTGGAGAAATGGTGGTAATGCAGGTCCGATTCCCTCTGGTTGGGTCTCGGCCAGACCCAGGGGCACGGCTTCATCCGGACCCAGGAGCACGTGGCCTCACCCGGACCCAGGGGGTGCGTGGCCTCACCTGGACCCATGTGCGCACGGCTTCCCCCAGACCCGGGACCCAGCCTCACCCGGGTCCAGGGGCACACGGCCTCATCCGGACCCGGGATCCAGCCTCACCTGGATCCAGGGGCACATGGCCTCACCTGGACCCGGGATCCAGCTTCACCCGGACCCAGGGGCGCATGGCCTCACCCGGACCCAGGGGCGCGTGGCCTCTCCCAGACCCAGGGGCGCGTGGCCTCACCCGGATCCAGGGGCACATGGCCACACCCGGACCTGGGATCTAGCTTCACCCGGACCCAGGGGCGCGTGGCCTCACCCGGACCCAGGGGCGCATGGCCTCTCCCAGACCAAGGGGCACGTGGCCTCACCCGGACCTAGGTGTGTGCGGCCTCACCCGGACCCGGGACCCAGCCTCACGCGGATCCAGGGGCACATGGCCTCACCCAGACCCGGGATCCAGCTTCACCCGGACCCAGGGGCGTGTGGCCTTACCCGGACCCAGGGTCGCGTGGCCTCACCCGGGCCCGGGACCCAGCCTCACCCGGATCCAGGGGCACACGGCCTCACCCGGACCCGGGATCTAGCTTCCCCTGGACCCAGGGGCGCGTGGCCTCACCCGGACCCAGGGTCGCGTGGCCTCACCTGGATCCAGGGACCCACGGCCTCACCTGGACCCGGGACCCAGCCTCATCCGGATCCAGGGGCACACGGCCTCGCCCAGACCCAGGATTCAGCTTCACCCGGACCAGGGGCGCATGGCCTCACCTGGACCCAGGGGCACGCGGCCTCTCCCGGGTACGGGACCCAGCCTCACCCAGATCCAGGGGCACATGGCCTCGCCCGGACCCGGGATCTAGCTTCCCCCGGACCCAGGGGCGCGTGGCCTCTTCCGGACCCAGGGGCGTGTGGCCTCTCCAAGACCCAGGGTTGTGTGGCCTCACCCAGATACAGGGGCGCACGGCCTCACCCAGACCCGGGACCCAGCCTCACCCGGATCCAGGGGCACACGGCCTCACCCGGACCCTGGGTCCAGCTTCACCTGGACCCAGGGGCGCGTGGCCTCACCCGGGTCCGGGACCCAGCCTCACCCGGTTCCAGGGGGATACGGCCTCACCCGGACCCGGGATCTAGCTTCCCCCGGACCCAGGGGCGCGTGGCCTCTCCCGGACCCAGGGTCACGTGGCCTCACCTGGATCCAGGGGCCCACGGCCTCACCCCGACCTGTGACCCAGCCTCACCCGGATCCAGGGGCACACGGCCTCGCCCAGACCCAGAATTCAGCCTCACCCGGACCTGGGTTCTAGCTTCCCCCGTACCCAGGGGCGCGTTGCCTCACCCGGATCCAGGGGTGCGTGGCCTCTCCCAGACCCAGGGTCGCGTGGCCTCACCTGGATCCAGGGGCCCACGGCCTCACCCGGACCCATGACCCAGCCTCACCCGGATCCAGGGCCACACGGCCTCGCCCAGACCCAGGATTCAGCTTCACCCGGACCCAGGGATGCATGGCCTCACCTGGACCCAGTGTCGTGTGGCCTCACCCGGATCCAGAGGCCCACGGCCTCACCCGGACCCGGGACCCAGCCTCACCCAGATCCAGGGGCACACGGCCTCGCCCGGACCCAGGGGCGTGTGGCCTCACCTGGACCCAGGGGTGCGTGACCTCTCCCAGACCCTGGGGTGAGTGGCCTCACCCGGACCCAAGTGCACGAGGCCTCACCCGGACCCGGGACCCAGCCTCTCCCGGATCCAGGGGCATACAGCCTCACCCGGACCCGGGATACAGCTTCACCCGGACCCAGGGGTGCGTGGCCTCTCCCAGACCCAGGGTCACGTGGCCTCACCCGGGTCCAGGGGCGCACGGCCCCACCCGGACTCAGGTACCAGCCTCACCCGGACCTAGGGGCACATAGCCTCACCCGGACCCTGGGGGGCAGCCCCATCCGGACCCGGGACCCAGCCTCACCTGGACCCAGGGGCGTGCGGCCTTACCCGGATCCAGGGGCATGTGGCCTCGCCCGGACCCGGGACTCAGCCTCACCCGGACCCAGTTCCCAGCCTCACCCGGACCCAGGGGCGCACGGCTTCACCCGGATCCGGGACCCAGTGGGGTTTCATCTTCTTGATGCCAATTCCTGTTGGTCAATTCCCTCTCAGCAATTCCTTCGGCCATTTTCTCAGAGCTCCAGGGCAGCCGCTGCAGAACTCGTTGGGCGGCGGGCTAGGCGAAGCTCCGGTGTGCCTGGTGCGTGGCGGCGGGCTGGTCCGGGGTGGCTGCGTCGGCCCTTGGGTCTGCAGCGGTGGCCGGTCGACGAGCGTGCGCACCTGGCCGCTTCCGGGGCGTTGAGATTTTTGAAGGACTCGGAGGTCAGCAAGCGTGGAGTCTCCTACCCCATGTCTGTCCATGCTCGGCAGCGAGTGGAGCCGTCCCCTCAGCCGGAGACCGCCGGGGGAACTGTACCGAGCACGTTCTAGGTCGCCATTGTGTCGCCTGAGCCGTAGTTCTTAAAGTGTGATCTTTGGGTCACCGGCATCAGCATCATCCCGCGTACCCCTCTCTTTTATTCTAGTTGTAGAGCATCTGCTCAGTCAGCCCTCCGGTGGTTCTGGATGGTGTCTGCTCTGCTCTCTCGTCGTAGACTCAAAATTGTTGTGGTAGGCAACAATCAGGCTTCCGCCCTATGCCTCCATCTTGATCCTCCTTTGTATAGTTAAATCTTGATTGTTGTTGGTGTTGCTGGGAGAAATTGTCCTCCAGGCCAATTGGCCGTGCGGACCCTCTGTGTCTATAAAGGAAGAGTTGCTGTGCAGGAGACATGTTTATGGTCCGGGTCTTGGTGCAGCAAGGCTTTGGCGCTCACTGAGTCTGCCTCCCGAATGTGTCCCTTATGCGAGTGGTTGAAATCTGGTGTCATCTCACACCGACCACTAGATGCCCTCGTTTCTGGGTCTCCAATGGAATGTAGGTCAGCTACTGCCTGAGGCCATCCAGCAGGAATTACAGCAAAAACTGCAGTTTCCTCCTCCTGTCTGAGCGGCCCTGGAGCACTCTGACTAGAGCTGCAGTTTATCTGATCAAGCTGCCATAGGGCAGGCCACCCACATGCAAAAGCCATTGCTTGGAGCCCAGGTGGGCCTGCAAAACGTGTGGGGCGGGTCTCAGGGCGGGGCGGGGCCTCAGGGCGCCACCAGGCCATGGCGTGGCGAACCGCAATGGGTGCAAGTCTGCTTTTTCTGCTTTCCATGTTTCCAAGCCCCTCGTTCCGCACTCCAGCGCAGCAAACACTGATTGCTGGGCGCACCTCCGCAAGGAAGTTACTCCCACTCTCCGACACGAAGGCCGAGAGTCCAGCCTCTCCCCGCAGGCGTCTGGGGAGCTAATCTCCCCTAGGGTTGGAACAAAAGCCGCGCGTCCCTTCCCCCGCCACTAGCCTGACCCACGCGCCTCCGCACCTCAACCCCTCCGAGTTCGCTCTTTCCTCTTCCCTCTTAGCTGTAAATCCACCATTCAGCCAGCTCTCCTGTGGTTCTGGGTGGCAGACGCTCTGTCCTCCAGTTGTATCCCCGAAATTGCTGTGTGCGGCGAAGTTCCTTTGTCCAACTTTGCTGCCTTCTTGGTTCTCCTCTCTCAAAATGGCTAAAGGACTTGAATGTAAGACGGTAAGTCCTAAAAATCCTCCAAGTCGGTGTTGGTGGTCTCCGGGGCCCCGAGGATCTCACTGAGCAGCTCGGCCAGGTCGGTGACGCGGATGGGCCCGTCCTGCAGAAAGATGGTCTCTTCCTTCACCGAGAGCCACTGCGCCGAGTCCGTGACCGCCGCCACAGCAGCTGCCGCGGCCGCCCACGAGCTCATGGCCCCGGCTGAGGTGCTGACTGAGAGGAGCAGCCGCCCGTCCTGGGGAGACGCGAGCAGGAGTCGCCGCGCTCACCAGTCCATCTTTTAGTTGTATTTCCGAAACTGCCATGCGAGGCAACAGATCAGCCGTTCACCTCCGCCGCCATCTTGGCTCCTTCTTCTTCTTCTTTTTCTTCTTCTTCTTCCTCCTTCTCCTCTTCCTCCTCCTCCTCCTCCTCCTCTTCTCCTTCTCTTCCTCCTCCTCTCCTCCTCCTCCTCCTCCTCTTCCTCCTCCTCCTCCTCCTCCTCCTCCTCTTCCTCCTCCTCCTCCTCCTCCTCCTCCTCCTCCTCCTCCTCTTCCTCCTCCTTCTTCTCCTTCTCCTTCTCCTTCTTTGTTTTTGTTAATCCTCACCAGAGGATATTTTTTCCATTGATTTTTTTTTTCAGAGAGAGTGGAAGAGAGAGGGAAAGACAGAGAGAAACATCGATGTGAGAGAAACACATTTATTGGTTGCCTTCTGCACAAGCCCTGACCAGGGCCTGGGCTGGGGAGGAACCTGCAACCAAAATATATGCCCTTGACTGGAACCAAACCCGGGACCCTTTGGTCTGCAGGCCAACACTCTACCCACTGAGCAAAACTGGCTAGGGCTAGAGATGTAATCTTTAGAGTGTCTGGTCAACTGCTCCCCAGACTCTGTTTATGTGGAAGTATTTGCAGTAATTCTATGTGAAAGTGTTGTCTACGCAGAAGATTAATGGCAAAACTGAACAAGCCAGGGCAGTATGCAGGATATGACTCTTCACTAGCAGAGAAAAGAGAGAGAACCCTATCATATGTGCCATGCGTAAGACTTCAGAATCTTTGCAACAGATTAATTTGAGGACTATCAATAATTAAATTTTCTTGTTAAGTGAAAAATGGAATCTAGTAGACTTCAAATCTGCCTGCCCACAGACTTGCAACTTAGCAGAGCAGTTCCAAGTTACCACCTGTGTCTCAACTCATAACTTGGCCAGGCCCACAATGCCAAACTCACATGAGGGCAGTGAGTTTACCATCTACTGAATACTCTAGTCTTGGCGTTATTACAGCTATTGCTGATGAATTGTTCAATAACCAGAATCCACTGACAGTAAGAAGGAAACTGCAGTCTGGAATTTACATGTGAATATCCTAAGTGAAAAATGTTCACTAATAAAGGCTGAACTGAATGTCAGATGGGATTTCTTTATTCCTTTTGAGTTTTTCATAAGCCCATTGCCTGCACCCCAGAGAGTTGGCAAGAAATTCCTGACTAAAGTTTCTCATTCTCCATTAGTTTATTTGTGTCCCTTGATAGTGATGCTATTGTCATAAAACCATACTCATTTTTTGGCTGGAGATCATTAAATATTTGTTTACTAAGTCATATTCTAGCTCCTGGTAAGTACTAGAGTGGACTAAGTGCAACTTGAAGGACAAGCATTCTCGCTCATCTATGATGCTTGACAGCTGCTACTTAGATACCCCAGTGATTGGGATTTTAGGCAAGTTGTGTGGCAGGGAAGGGCAGAGCAAAGATACTATATTAATAACCACATTTGATGACTGAAAAATTGGAGACCCAGAAAACGTTATTTGTCCAAGTGGTCACATTCAAACAAGCATTGAGAAAGCATAGCCGGCATGGTTCAGTGGTTGAACATCCACCTATGAACCAGGGAGTCATGGTTCAATTCCCCGTCAGAGCAAATGCCTGGGTTGCAGGCTTGATCTCTAGTGTGGGGCATGCAGGAGGCAGCTAATCAATAATTCTCTCTCATTATTGATGATTCTCTCTCTCTCTCTCTCTCTCTCTCTCTCTCTCTCTCTCTCTCTCTCCCCTTACTCTCTGAAATCAATAAAAAAAGAAAAGTAAAAGAAAGCATAGATCTTAAGTCCTGGCTGGGTAACTCAGTTGGTTAGAGCATTGTCCTGATACTCTAAGGTTGTGGGCTCAGTCCCCAGTCAGGGCCCCTACAAGAAGCAACCAATGAATGTATAAATAAGTGGAATGACAAATCAATGTTTCTCTCTCTCTCTCAAATCAATAAGTAAAAATTTTAAAAGATAACAAAAGAAAAGATAGGTGCTATTTTAGAGTGTGGGTTTTTTTTTACATTAGTATCTGATGGCAGCACAAGTATAGCTTATTTCTACCTCTGATTTCTCAGTCATAGTTCAGGAGTATATTCTATGTAGGAAATACATCTCCCTGCAAATCTGATTATTTTTTGTTCTATTTCTTTAAAAACTGACATGGGGATTGCATTAAATCTGTATATTCTTTGGGTAATATGGCCATTTTAATTAGGTTGATTCTTCTAATCCATAAACTTGAGATATTTTTCCATTTTGTTGTGCCTTTTTCAATCTCTTTTAATAGTGCTTTGTAATTTTCAGCATATACCATAGTTTCCCTATATAAGAAACCCCCATGTATAAGACACCCCACCCACTTTTCCAACCCAAAATTAAGAAATCAATATTTTAAACATAAAACAGAACACATTTTTATTTAGTAATTACCACAGGTAATGTTTACATACCAGTACTATGATATTATGCAGCATATCACTTTATTCAGCCTCTGTTGCATCACTGCTCTTTTCTTCATCACTATTAGTTCCAGACATATCAATTTCCTCAACTTCTATTGTATCACTGCTGTCTTCTAAGTCAGTCTATATATGTAAGATCATCCTCATAAACTGGTGGCATTTTCTGAGCTAACTTTGTTCGTGTTCTCATGGCCAACCTAACTTATTTCCTCATGAAATTGAAGCACCATTTTGCCTTTCCTGTAAAATCAACAATGTTCATTTCTCTTTCAAACATTCTTGCCTGACATTGAATAAGCTTGGTTGACACACATAAGCCCCTCTGGCGCTGCTCCATAATCCAAGTCTTAAGCCTCTGCTCCAAGTTTGCCCATTTTGCTGGTTTTCCTCTTAAGGCCTCCTTCTTTTTTGGCATCTTAAGGAGTTGTTACTGTTTTCTCCACTGTCTGGTCATACACTCAGTTGGAGGAGGTCCAAATTGTCTCTCTGCAGCTCTATTTCCATGCTTTTTTGCATAGCTGATTACATTCAGTTTGAATATTGCAGAGTAAGACAATCCCTTACCGGTATTTATCTTTTTATTTTTTGACATCTTTATGGGCTCAGAATGCTCCAGTCCCTATTTCATCTGCTCACTCTCCACCTCCACCTCCAATTAAGGCATCAGCTGACATTAGTAACAATAAGGCTTGTTATTGGAGAAAGCCTGTTTGACAAGGTATGGGCAGCTATGAAACCTATATGATCATATTAATCAATGCCACCCAATACATTTAGTTTAAAAAGAAAGAAAATAGCCCAGCCAGCATGGCTCAGTGGTTGAGCATTGACTTATGAACCAGGAGGGCATGGTTCGATTCCCTGTAAGGGCATATACCCAGGTTGCAGACTGGATACCCAGTATGGGTTGTGCAGGAGGCAGCCTATCAATGATTCTCTCTCATCATTGATGTTTCTGTATTTCTCTCCCTCTTCCTTACTCTCTAAAATCAATAAAAATATATTTTAAAAATAAACTATATCTCCCTAGTTTCAACGACTTATAGAATATGATGATTGCCTTGCAATAAATAAACCCTAATATAAATTCCACAAATACAACATGTCAGTTTATTAATGAATGATTCAAAATCCTCTACTAAAGAGTGACTCATAAGAATATTTCAGTGATCTGGCCACCCCCCACCCAGTTGATGATGCGGCTGATATGGCTGATAAGCTAGGTGTTCCCTGGCTTCGCTAAGGACTCTTAGGAAGGCTGCACACACAGCCCAGTGTTGATTTTTATTTTTGTTATGGTTCCATATACCTTGAGCAAGTGATGAGCATCCTACCTAATACAACAGTAATATGCAAATTGACCGCACCTTTGCTACACCCACCAGCCACACCCACCAGCCACGCCCACCAGCCAATCAGGAGCAAATATACACATTAAACCAGCAAAGATGGCGGGGGGGGGGAGGGGGCAGCGCCCGCTGCCGGTGGGATCCAAGCCATGATGGTGGACTGGGACAGGCGGTTAGTGCCGGCAGCCAGCTGACCAGTTCCTGGATAGGGGCTTCGAGTCAGTCGCCACCAGCGGCGACTGACTCGAAGCCCCTATCAGGGATCACGTACCAGAGCAGGAGGTGTGGGTTAGTGCCTGCAGCCACCTGACGAGGTCCCCGATAGGGACTTGGAATCTAGCATAACAAAAATAATATTCAGCAAAAGCAGGAGACAAGGTTTCATAAGTTCTCCCCCAGGTCACCACTGTTCTCTTATACATTTTAATTATCCCAGACTTTGCCTGATGGGATTTGATTTGAATTATTCCTGATAGAGATTACATGGCATGAATTGTAGGCTCATTCTTTTTGTGGTTGCCTGACTGAGAAAGGCCTTGGAATGAGAGAAGGCACTTTTATTTTCCTTTTTCATTCTATAGAGACTGAGGAATTACAGTTATATGAAGAAGTTAGTGAGAGAATGAAAATCTCATGCTGTATTTTTCTATAAGTTTTATCATGTGGACTATCAAAAACTTGGTGGGATCCTTTCCAAGAGGTGTTACAAAAATTATGTTGGAATTAACATTCAAGAGTAAAAGGAGAGAAGTGAGTGGTGGGTAAAGGAAAGAACTTTGTCCTAGAAACCAAATAGAAGCTACATAAACCTTCAGATTCTTACTCATTGTGCTTTGGAGGTATTAAAGGATAATTTTTTAAAAAGGTAAAATCATGACTCATAATCTGTATAGATAAAAGGCTAAGTCAGCGACATTTGTCCATCTGTCAGACCAACCGGTACATATGACGCACACTGGAAATTTAAAAATAAACTTTGACTCACACACGTGCCATACATTTAAAGCTCTCGCTGGAGCTAATTTGAATGTTGCATTTGGTGGGAAAGTTCTTTTCAGAGGGGATATTTGTGTCGCCATGCTATACGATTGGCCATAGTACAAATGAGTTTAAAGTACTGTAGTATTTGGGGATGTTTCAGACAGTTGTCTCTTAAAACAAATGAGATCAGAGGATTCTGCTTATAGTGAATGGTTAGTAAAACCTGGAGATGGCAAACTTGATAGCAGTTTTCGTTTAGGAATGGATATTATTGAAATTCCCCATGAAATGATTTTTAATGGATCTATTATTAAAGCCACCTTTGGAAATAGTATATCTATAGATAATATTAAAAATATATCTAAACATGCAATTCTTTGTCCAAAAAATGAGCACGTTCAAAAATTAAATGAAGAAATTTTGGATATACTTGATGGAGATTTTCACACCTATTTGAGTGATGATTCCATTGACTCAATAGATGATGCTGAAAAGGAAAATTTTCCTATTGAATTTCTTAATAGTATTACTCCTTCTGGAATGCTGTGTCATAAATTAAAATTGAAAGTGGGTGCAATCATCATGCTATTGAGAAATCTTAATAGTAAATGGGGTCTTTTTTTTAATTAAGGAATTATATGTATACATATCTTACCATTGCTCCCCCACCCCACTCCCATACATGACCTCACCCGCCAGAGTTTTGTGTCCATTGGTTATGCTAATATGCTTGCATACAAGTCCTTCGGTTGATCTCTTATCTCCTCCACCTCTCCCTAACATTCCCACCGTAATTTGACCTTCTGTTTGACGCTTTACTGTCTCTGTATCTATCTTTTTGTTCAACAGCTAATAATTTTCTTTATTATCCATAGATGAGTGAGATCATGTGGTATTTTTCATTCATGCACTGGCTTATTTCACTTAGCATGATGTTCTCCAATTCCATTCAGGTTGCTGCAAATGGTAGGAATTCCTTCTTTTTTATGGCAGCATAGTATTCCATTGTGTAGATGTACCACAGTTTTCTGATCCAGTCATCTGCTGACGGGCACCTAGGCTGTTTCCAAATCTTAGCTATTGTAAATTGTGCTGCTATGAACATAGGGGTGCATATATCCTTTCTGATTGGTGTTTCTAGTTTCTTCGGATATATTCCCAGGAATGGGATCACTGGGTCAAATGGGAGTTCCATTTTCAGTTTTTCGAGGAAACTCCATACTGTTCTCCACAGTGGCTGCACCAGTCTGCATTCCCACCAGCAGTGCACGAGGGTTCCTTTTTCTCCGCATCCTCGCCAACACTTGTAGTTTGTTGATTTGTTGATGATAGCCATTCTGACAGGTGTGAGATGGTACCGCATTGTTGTTTTGATTTGCATCTCTCGGATAATAAGTTACTTTGAGCATGTTTTCATGTGTCTCTTGGCCTTTCTTCTGTCTTCTTTGGAAAAGATCCTATTTAGGTCTGTTGCCCATTTTTTTATCGGATCATTTATCTTCCTTTTATTCAGTTGTATAAGCTGCCTGTAGATGTTGGAGATTAAACCTTTATCAGTGATAACATTTGCAAATATGTTCTCCCATACAGTGGGATTTCTTGTTGTTTTGTTGATAGTTTTTTGGCTGTAAAAAAGCTTTTTATTTTGATGTAGTCCCATTTGTTTATTTTCTCTTTCGCTTCCATTGCCCTAGGGGCAGTATCAGTGAAGAAGTTCTTTCGGCATATGTCTGAGATTTTGTTGCCTGTGGATTCCTCTAGTATTTTTATGGTTTCCCATCTTATGTTTAAGTCCTGTGTCCATTTTGAGTTGATTTTTGTGTATGGTGTAAGTTGGTGATCTAGTTTCATTTTTTTGCATGCATCTGTCCAATTTTCCCAACACCATTTATTAAAGAGACTGTCTTGACTCCATTGTATGTTCACGCCTCCTTTGTCAAATATTAATTGAGCATATTGTTTGGGTTCATATCTGGATTCTCTATTCTATTACATTGATCTATATGTCTGTTCTTGTATCAGTACCATGCTTTTTTGAGAACAGTAGCTTTGTAATACAGCTTGAGGTCTGGTATTGAGATCCCTCCTACTTTATTCTTCTTTCTCAGGATAGCTGTGCCTATTCAAGGTCTTTTTTTATTCCACATGAATTTTTGGAGAGTTTTTTCTAAATCTGTGAAATATGCCATTGGTATTTTAATGGGGAGTGCATTAAATCTATAGATTGCTTTGGGTCGTATGGACATTTTGATGATGTTGATTCTACCAATCCATGAACATGGTATGTTCTTCCATCTGTTTACTTCTTCCTCTATCTCTTTTATCAGTATCTTGTAGTTTTCTGTCTATAGGTCTTTTACCTCCTTAGTTAAGTTTATTCCTAGGTATCTTAAGTTTTTTGGTGCTATGGTAAATGGGATTGCTTTTTTAGTCTCTCTTTCTATAAGTTCACTATTGATGTACAGAAAGGCCATAGATTTCTTGGTGTTAATTTTGTATCCTGCTACATTGCCGAATTCATTTATTAAGTCTATTAATTTTTTGATGGAGTCTTTCGGGTTTTTTATGTACAGTGTCATGTCATCTGCAAATAAGGATAGCTTTACTTCTTTTTTTCCAATTTGGATGCCTTTTATTTCTTCTTGTCTGATCGCAATGGCTAATATTTCCAGTACTATGTCAAACAGTAGTGATGAGAGTGGGCATTCCTGTCTTGTTCCTGTTCTTAGGGGAAATGGTTTTAGTTTTTGTCCATTGAGTATGATGTTTGCTGTGGGTTTATCATATATCGCTTTTATTCCGTTGAGGTATGATCCTTCTATTCCCACCTTGTTGAGAGTTTTTATCAAGAAAGGGTGTTGAATTTTCTCAAATGCTTTTTCGGGATCAATTAATATGACTATGTGATTTTTGTCTCTCAGTTTGTTGATGTGATGTATCACGTTTATTGATTTACAGATACTGTACCATCCTTGCATCCCTGGGATAAATCCTACTTGGTCATGGTGTATGATCATTCTGATGTACTGCTGGAGCTGATTTGCTAGAATTTTCTTGAGGATTTTGGCATCTATGTTCATGAGGGATATTGGTCTGTAATTCTCTTTCACTGTGTTGTCTTTATCTGGTTTTGCTATTAGGGTGATGCTGGCTTCATAGAAGGAGCTTGGAAGTGTTCCTTCCTCTTGAATTTTTTGGAATAGTCTGAGGAGGATAGGTTTTAGTTCTTCCTTGAATGTTTGGTAAAACTCTCCTGTGAAGCCATCTGCCCCAGGTTTTTGTTTAACAGAATCTTTTTGATGACTGTTTCAATTTCTTCCATAGTTACTGGGCTATTAAGCTGTTTAGATTCTTCGTGATTGAGTTTTGGAAGGTTATATTTTTCTAGGAATATGTCCATTTCCCCCAGGTTGTCCAGTTTGTTGGAATAGAGTTGTTCATAGTATTTTTTAACAATCCTTTGTATTTCAGCAGGGTCTGTTGTTATTTCACCTCTTTCATTTCTGATTTTGTTTATTTGGGTCCTCTCTCTTTGTTTCTTGGTGAGTCTGGCTAAAGGTTCATCAATCTTGTTTATCCTTTCAAAGAACCAGCTCTTGGTTTTGTTGATCTTTTGTATTGTTTCTTTGGTCTCTATATCATTTATCTATGCTCTGATCTTTATTATTTCCTTCCTTCTGCTTACCCTGGGCATTTCTTGTTGCTCTCTTTCTAACTCTTTGAGTTGTAGGGTTAGGTAATTTATTACCATTGTTTCTTGTTTTTTGCAGTAGGATT
Organism: Cnephaeus nilssonii; assembly: GCF_951640355.1. Taxonomy (NCBI): domain Eukaryota; kingdom Metazoa; phylum Chordata; class Mammalia; order Chiroptera; family Vespertilionidae; genus Cnephaeus; species Cnephaeus nilssonii. Next base: position 62,722,888 of record NC_137071.1, on the reverse strand, counting down.
GCAGAGCTATGAATTTCCCTCAAGACTGCTTTTGCTGTGTCCCATAGATTTTGGATTGTTTTGTTTTCATTGTCATTTGTTGCCATGAAGTTTTTTATTTCTTCCTTGATGTCCCTGGTAACCCAGTCATTGTTTAATAACATGCTGTTTAGTCTCCATGTGTATGATTTCTTTGGATTGTTTTTATTGTAGTTGATTTCCAGTTTTATGCCACAGTGATGTGAGAAGATGCTTGATATGATCTCTATCTTCTTGAATTTGGAGAGACTTTGCCTATGTCCTAACATGTGGTCTATCTTTGAAAATGACCCATGTGCACTTGAGAAGAATGTATATTCTGTGGCTTTGGGGTGAAATGTTCTGAAGATGTCAATTAATTCCATCTGGTCTAGTGAGTCATTTAGGATCAATGTTTTTTTGCTGATTTTTTGTTTAGAGGATTTGTCCAGTGGTGATAATGGTGTATTAAAATGTCCTGCTATGATTGTATTGCTGTCAATCTCTCCCTTGATATCCTCTAGGAGTTTTTTTTTTTATGTATTTGGGTGCTCCTGTATTGGGTGTGTATATGTTTACCAGAGTTATTTCTTCTTGTTGGATTGCTCACTTTAGTATTATGAAATGGCCTTCCTTATCTCTTGTTATGTCCTTCACTTTGAGATCTAATTTGTCAGATATAAGTATTGCTACCCCAGCTTTTTTTTCATTTCCATTCGCCTGGAAAAACTTTTTCCATCCTTTCACCCTCAGCCTGTGTGTGTCTTTTTTTCTGAGGTTGGTTTCTTCCAGACAGCAGATATATGGGTCTTATTTTCTTATCCAATCTGTTACCCTATGTCTTTTGATTGGGGCATTTAATCCATTTACATTTAAAGTTATTATTGATAGGTACGTATTTGTTGCCATTTTTATTCTATAGTCCTGTGTTTCTTCTTCGCTTTCTAGTTTTTTTGTTTGTTTGTTTGTTTTTTTACAACAGACCCTTTAGCATTTCTTGCATTGCTGGTTTGGTGGTGATAAAATCCCTTAGCCCTTTTTTGTCTGTGAACCTTCTGATTTCACCTTCAATTTTGATTGATAGTCTTGCTGGGTACAGTATTCTTGGATTGAGACCCTTCCCTTGCATGACTTTGTATATTTCATTCCATTCCCTTCTTGCCTGACGAGTTTCTGTTGAGAAATCAATTGCTAGTCTGATGGGGGTTCCTTTGTATGTAACTTTCTGTCTCTCTCTGGCTGCTTTTAAGATTCTTACTTTGTCGTTGGTGTTTGCCAATTTAATTATAATGTGCCTTGGCATCAGTCTTTTGGGGTTCATTTTGCTTGGGATTCTGTGAGCTTCTTGTATTTGTGTGGGTTTTCCCCCTATATCATGCAAGTTTTCTGTCATTATTTCTTCAAACAGGGTTTCTATTCCTTGCTCAGTTTCCTTTCCTTCTGGAACCCATATTATTCTGATGTTGTTTTGATTCATGTTGTCCCAAAGTTCCCTGAGGCTCTCCTCCTGCTTTCTAAGTTTTTTTTTCTAGAAGCTGTTCAAGTTGGGTATTTTTTTCCATATTGTCTTCTAGCTCACTTATGTGGTCCTCTGCTTCTTCTAGTCTACTCTTGATGCTTTCTATTGAGTTCTTTACAGCAGCGATGTCATTTTTCATTTCTTCTTGGTTCTTCTTCATTTCCTCTTGGTTCTTACTCATATTGTCGAATTTGTCTTCCATTCTTTTCAGCCACCTTATGACCATTTCTCTGAATTCTTTCTCTGATAGGTTGCTGGCCTCTAATTCATTTACTTCCTTTTCTGGTCATGCCTGCTTTTTTTTCTTATTCTGGCTGTTTCTTTGTCTCCCCATGGTCTCTTTTCTCCAGATGTCTGATTATGTAGTTCTCTCTCTCCTTTCTGTGGTGGAGTGAAGAGCGTCTTTGAGTCCAAACATTCGCGCCTCCTGGGATTGGTGCTCTGGGGCAAACAGTTTTTGAGCGGTCGCTGCAGTTGTTGATTTTCAGGCCTCGGACAAAGTCCACCTTCCCTTTCAAGATGGCGATATTTCGCTGTCCGTGCCCGTAGCTCCGGGAGGGGACCCAGCCACCGTGGGGGCTGCCCTGTCAGTGGAACCTCGTCCAGCAGTCCCCCACCTTCTCCTGGCATTCAGCTGTCCCTCAGATTGCTAACAAACACTCCCTGTGTGACCCTTAGCTGTTCTCTCTTTCTGCTCCAGGACCAGGCTGGGAACACATCTGCTTACTCTGCCGCCATTTTCTCCTCTCAGTAAATGGGGTCTTTGTAATGGTACCAGATTTATTATCAAAAGATTGCAACCTAACATTATCAAAACTGAAATATTAACAGGATCTGCAGAGGGAGAGATTGTTCTGATTCCAAGAATTGATTTGTCTGCATCTGACACTGGCCACCCATTTAAATTAATTCGAAGATAGTTTCCCGTTATGCCAGCATTTGTGATGACTATTAATAAATCACAAGGAAAAACTCTAGACAGAGTAGGAATATTCCTACCTGAACCCGTTTTTGGACATGGTCAGTTATATGTTGCTTTCTCTCTCTCTCTCTTTTTTTTTAAGTATTTTTTAAAAATATTTTATTGATTTTTTTACAGAGAAGAAGGTAGAGGGATAGAGAGTTAGAAACATCGATGAGAGAGAAGCATCAATCAGCTGCCTCCTGCACACCTCCTATGGGGGGTGTGCTCACTACCAAGGTACATGCTCGTGACCGGAATCGAACTTGGGTTCTTTCAGTCCACAGGGTGACACTCTATCCACTGAGCCAAACCAGTTACAGCTGTTGCTTTCTCTTGAGTTCAAAGAGCATGTTACGTTAAAGTTAAAGTTGTAAATACTTTATCTCAAGGGAAATTAGTCAAGCATTCTGAAAGTGTTTTTACTCTTAATGTGGTATACAGGGAGATATTAGAATAAGTTTAATCACTTTATCAGTCATTATTTACATCAATGTTGTTTTTATATTACGAGTTTGTTATTGTTATATCATTTTGTTATTGTTTAGTTATTAATAAAATTATGTATTATTTTCATATACATTGTACTCATTTCCTTTTATCTATAACACTTTTATTATAGAGAAAGGGCAAATAGCAATATTAAAATATTTCATCTAATTAATTCCTTTTCAATGTGCACGAATTTCGTGCACCGGGCTACTAGTATATAAATAATGAGAAAATTACAGACCTTCAAATCACACAGCACCTACAATCTCCCAGAGATCAGGGTAATCTCATGGACTTTACCTCCATGTGACAGAATTATATAGTGGTGAAGTGAGTAACTTCCAGAATCAAATGGACCTGCATTTGAATCTATGAAATCATTAGAAATCCCACAGAAGCAAAGTGGGAGATGGAAAGGATGGGCAAAGAATAAGGAATAAGTTACACATCTCCTCTGTGGAGAGTATAAGTAGGAGAGAATGATGGCTTCCTAGCTAATTTCTTAAACTTTACCACATAAATTCAAAGAAAGTAAAGTGCCCTTTTTGCTCTGTCAACTACAAAAACTGTTTGCCCCAGAGCACCAATCCCAGGAGGCGCGAATGTTTGGACTCAAAGACGCTCTTCACTCCACCACAGAAAGGAGAGAGAGAACTCTTTTGAACAATCAGAGTCATAAAATAAAAGGCAAAGTATGAATTTGCAAGCATTTTTGCTTTTCTAGTAAAGTGTATGCTACATGCTTAGGATAAATTTAATTAACAGGTGATAATTTACATATTTCTAAATTATCAAAACTGATTTTGGTTAGCCTTTATATATTCAAAAGCTTTTTGTTCTTGTTATAATCATACAATCTGTTCTAAGAAAAACTGGTTATTATATTTCTGCTTTTTTATTTTTTTTAAGAGGATCTTGTTATTTATATAAACTCACAAAGAATATAATGAATTGATAAAAGTCTCTGGGTTTCTTTAATTCCATGGTCTCAACTGTTGCAAACCAAAAAATCCAACAAAAATATACATCCTACTGAAAAGCGATTGTTTAAAAGTCCCAATCCCCACCAAGATAGGAAAAGGGAGATAAGGTTGTTTTTTGTTTGTTTGTTTGTTTGTTTGTTTGTTTGTTTGTTTTGGACATTTTAGAATAAGCATTTCCATCCATTAGGAAAAAATTCTGATAGACAGAGAATGCCTGAGAGTGAGGTGTGATTATACAACAGTAAACGATTCCTGTCTCTTTGTTCTCCTGAACACACACAGAATACTCGGGAACACCTATCTGAAAGGTATTGTAATTAACATATTGGCACAAAATGTCACAGACAAACTAAGTGACAAAGTAATTTTAAATGGACAAGCACCCAATATTCAAGATCATAGAGAACGTTAAACAACAGGTTAAAATATATGTAATTATGATGTTTTGTCATGGACAGTGTAATAACTTTAAAAAGGAGCTTTTGACTATAGAAATGATTTTCGTATGGTATAGAAAGACACTTTTATTATTTTCCATAATTCCAAAAAAAATCATTTAGTGGCTAAAAATATCATAGGTTGAGTCCATTTATTTCCTGAGCAATCAGGTAGCTTCTTTCTGGCACACAATAAGGAAATACACTTCTGTGTGGTCTTTACCAAGATTCTGTTCCAAGGTCCTGCCAAGAAACAGGTCTGGTATAGGATTGCTTCCCCTAGTCTAGAAGCTCATGTTCTCCTAGGAGGTCCTAAACACCTTAAGTATTAGGGTATATAAATTAAAATAGCAAAAGCAAGTCACAGGCAGAAATGCAGGTGGTCCATGGCCTTGCCTTCAGAAGCCCCATGTTAGTAACACACCTCAAGAAGACCAGTTTCTCAAGAGAGTACTTGCATTGAACCAAATCCTAACAATAAAAACATAATAGCTATTTATTAGTTCACAGTGCTAAAAATAAAATTACAGTTGCTGAAAGACTTGAAATCTGCACAACCAGCATATTTCCTCTCTGTAGGCACTTATTTGGAGCCCAAGTTAAAGTCAGAAAGTTGGTTAGTGAGTCAAGTGGTGTGGCTTAGTGGTTGAAAGTCAATCCATGAACCTAGAGGTCGCTGGTTTGATTTCTGTTCAGGGCACATGTCCAGGATGTGGCTGGATCCCAGTAGGGGGCATGCAGGAAGCAGCTAATGGATGATGTTTCTCTCTCATTGTCATTTCTATCTCTCTACCCCTTATGGGTGGGGTCCAGCCAGCCTGGCCAGATTATTATGATCTCTGAATGCATAATAATCTGGCCATTCAGTGTATATCCTATATAATAAAAGGCTAATATGCAAATTGTCCCCTCAACCAGGAGTTCAACCAGCAGGCAAGCCAGCCAACCGCCCATGTCCCCTCCCCCTGGACAGGCTGGCTGGACCCCACCTATGCACATATGCACAAATTCATGCACCGGGCCTCTAATACACACACACACACACACACACACACACACACACACACACACACTGAGTGGCCAGATTATTATGCATTCAGAGATCATAATAATCTGGCCACTCAGTGTATATCTATATATATAAAAGCCTAAGCAACTAAATGACGACAGGTCACTATGGCGCACACTGACCACCAGGGGGCAAACGCTCAATGCAGGAGCTGCCCCCTGGTGGTCAGTGCGCTTCCATAACCAACCTCCCCCAGCAAGCCAACCTCCTGTGATACCCCCACCCCAACCGCCGGCCCCAATCAGCCCTGATCGCCAGCCAGGCCGAGGAACCCCACCTATGCACGAATTCGTGCACCAGGCCTCTAGTCTATATATATAAAGAGCCAAAGTCGTAACATCCACAATGACCAGAGGCTCCACGAAATGCCAGGCTGCATGCGCAGCAGGCAAGTGGGCTGAACTGCTGACCTCTCAGAGAGAGAAAGAGGCAGAGCTGATCAGCAGTGGCAGCAGCAGTGGCTGCTGGCGAGGCTGGAGAGAGAAGCAGGATGATCTCTCCCAGCCTCACCAGCAGCCAAGCCTCTCTATCTTTCCCAGAGGTCAGCAGTTCAGACTGCTGTCCAGCAGCCTGGGGCAGCTGCTGATCAGCCCCGCCTCTATGATCAGGCCCAGAGATAGGCCCAGAGGTGCTGACTGGCATAGAAACCGACCAATCAGTACCAAATCTGGGTGAACTGTGAAAGCAGAACTTAAGGTGGGGACTGAGGAGGGGTTTTAAGGGCAACAGCTGTTTGGTGTAAGGTGTAAGAAAGTGATTCAATTTTTTAATGACCAGTTTGACAGTATAGTGCATATGGCTGGCTATCAGTCCAGATATAGGGATTATGTATTTTTGTTGCCAAGAGCATCTCCTCCTGATGAAAAAGGCTCCCCCCTCCCATTTAAGCAATCCTATTTTATATAATGTATCTATACTAATAAAATGGTAATATGCTAATTAGACTGGGTCGGCCTGCCATCTTCCAGACGTCTGACTTCCTTCTGGACAAAGCCATGGTGTTGGGGGCCAAGGCAAAGGCAGTTAGGGGTGATCAGGCTGGCAGGAGAGGGCAGTTGGGGGCAAGATCAGGCCAAAAGGGGAGGGCAGTTGGGGGCAAGATCAGGTTGGCAGGGTAGGGCAGTTGGGGGTGACCAGGCTGGCAGGGGAGGGCAGTTGGGGGTGAGATCAGGCTGGCAGTAGAGGGCAGTTAGGGGTGATCAGGCAGGCAGAGGCAGTTAGGGTGATCATGCCGACAGGGGAGACCAGTTAGGGGAAAGATCAGACTGGCAGGGGAGGGCAGTTAGGGGTGATCAGGCAGGCAGGCAGAGAGGTTAGGGGCAATCAGGAAGTCAGGAGGGCAAGGTAGCAGCAATCAGGCTGGCAGGGGGCAAGGTAGGGGCAATCAGGCAGGCAGGCAGGCAGAGAGGTTAGGGGCGATCAGGCTGGCAGGCAGGTGAGTGGTTAGGAACCAGTCATCCCGGATTGCGAGAGGGATGTCCGCAAGAGGTCCCAGATTGGAGAGGGTGCAGGCCCGGCTGAGGAACCCCCCTCCATGCACGAATCTCATGCACTGGGCCTCTAATATATATATATATATATATATATATATATATATATATATATATATATATATATATGAAAATTGCTCAGTGAGGTTGGAATCAAAGCAAAGGATGAATTTTTAATGTTATCAAGCTAAGAAAGATAGTCACAATAAAACTGATCTTACCAATGGAAGTAAAATTCTTGATTCTGTTGGCATCAATACCCTGTCCCCATTTTCACAATAGAAATAGCTGTAAATATGCAAAGGTTATTTTTAAAGGCTCTTTATCTCCCACATAGTGCTTGTATAGTTTCTGCCAACATTTGCCTCTGTGATGCTTACATTGCTTTCAAATAATTACTTATTAAGCAAACACATTACTACCTGTAGCTGAAATATGCAATGACCATGGAAGGTTTACATAAAAAATCAGTTCATGTAGGCAGGCCAGAAGAAAAAAGGTGCAAAGCTGGAAGAGAGAGCATGATTGAATTGTTTTGGTAAGACAGGTTTTCCAAAATACCTATATTTTATTTGTTTTTTTCTTCTAGCCTCAAAAATAATGTATAATTTTTAAGTATAAAAATTATACATTACCAAACAAAACTGTGACTAATGTTTCATTACTTAATAACTTATTTCATTTACTTCCAATGGTTTCATCTGAAAGGTGTTGAAACTCAATTTTGTTTTTTTTTTCTTTTTGGACAATTGAGGAAAGAGATTGCCTACCCCCTTATGATTCTCTAATGCATATTATGGAAGGATGATATATCGGTCAGCTGATACATGAATAATTATTCCACATCTACCATGTGCTTAGCAGACTTTGGTTCCAGGCAGTATGGAAGCATTATAGAATACTAGAGACCCGGTGCACTAAATTCGTGCATTTGGGGGGGAGGGTGGTCCCTCAGCCCGGCCTGAACCCTCTCGCAGTCTAGGAGCCCTCGGGGGATGTACAACTTAAGGCTTAGGCCCGTACCACATGGAAACGGGCCTAAGCCAGCAGTCGGACACCCTTAGTGCTGCCGAGGAGGCGGGAGAGGCCCCCGCCAACATCGCTGTGCTATGAGCCTGGCTTCTGGCTGAGCAGTGCTCCCCCTGTGGGAGCGAACTGACCACCAGGGGGCAGCTCCTGCATTGAATGTCTGCTCCCTGGTGGTCAGTGCATGTCATAGCAACTGGTTGTTCTGCCGTTGGGCCGAAACTGGCTCACCAACATTCCCAGAGGGGACCCGGATTGCGAGAGTGTGCAGACCAGACCTAGGGACCCCACTGGTGCACAACTGGGGCCAGGGAGTGACACAGGAAGTTGACCAGCCAGGGAAGGACCCTGGGAGGGCTCCAGGGCATGTCCAGCTCATCTCGCACAGTCCCAATCAGCCGGACCCAGCAACAAGCTAACCTACCAATTGGAGTGTCTGCCCCCTGGTGGTCAGTGCACGTCATAGCAAGAGGTTGAGCAGCCTTAGCATATCATTAGCATATTACGTTTTAATTAGTTGAACAGCCGACTGGATACTTAGCATATTAGGCTTTTATTATATAGGACTAGAGGCCTGGTGCATGAAATTCGTGCATGGGGGGTATCCCTCAGCCCGGCCTGCACACTCTCCAATCTGGGACCCCTCAAGGGATGTCTGACTGCCTGTTTAGGCCCAATCCCAGTAGGATCGGGCCTAAATGGGCAGTCGGACATCCCTCTCATAATCCAGGACTGCTGGCTCCCAACTGCTCTCCTGCCTGCCTTGCGGATTGCCCCGAACTGCTTCTGCCTGCCAGCCTGATCACCCCTTAACCACTCCCCTGCCAGCCTGATTGATGCCTAACTGCTCCCCTGCCAGCCTGTTTGCCCCTAACTGCCCTCCCCTGCAGGCCTGGTCACCCGTAACTGCCCTCCCCTGCAGGCTTGATCACCCCAACTGCCCTCCCTTGCAGGCCTGGTCCCTCCCAACTGCCCTACCCTGCTGGCCTGATCACCCACAACTATCCTCCCTTGCAGGCCTGGTCCCTCCCAACTGCCCTCCCCTGCTGGCCATCTTGTGGTGGCCATCTTGTGTCCACATGGGGGCAGCCATCTTTGACCACATGGGGGCAGCCATCTTGTGTGTTGGAGTGACAGTCAATTTGCATATTACTCTTTTATTAGGTAGGATAGAGGCCTGGCGCACAGGTGGGGGCCAGCTGGTTTGCCCTGAAGGGTGTCCCACATCAGGGTTGGGGTTCCCTTGGGGCATGAGGTGGCCTGGGTGAGGGACCTGTGGTGGTTTGCAGGCTGGCCACGCCCCCTGGTGACCCAAATGGAGGCCCTGGTATCTGGGATTTATTTATCTTCTATAATTGAAACTTTGTAGCCTTGAATGGAGGCCAGGGCAGGCCAGGGCTGGAGGGAAGCTTGGCTTCCTCCATCGCCAGGCGCAACTCATGCCTCCTGCTTGCTCTGTGGCCACAGCCATCTTGGTTGGGTTAATTTGTATACTTGCTCCTGATTGGGTGGTGGGCGTGGCTTGTGGGCATAGTGGAGGTATGGTCAATTTGCATGTTTCTCTTTTATTAGTGTAGATGGTTCTTGCTTGAAGGAGCTTATGATCTGACCTGTAAGAAAAGACACACACACATCTAACATTAGGAATTATACAATACAATGTATAATTAAGCACCACAGTGTGTGATGTTGTAGGAGTTCAGAACAAACCACCCCTAGATGTGCCTCTGTGGTATGCAGATTATTTTGAACTAAAGGCAACTGAAACCCTGGGGGCTCCAGAGAGAATTCTGCCTTGCTCCACCCCCCATCCCTTTAATTACCTAGAAGAATTTGAATTAGAGATTATAAGAGATAACTTTTTATAACCTACCTATATGGCAGGGTAAACTTCTAGTTACTAAACATCTGCTGTTACTGTTCTGCAATAACCTTTTGAAGTCCCAAGACACCTTACTTCATCCCTCGCTCAGAATGCCATATATCCCTCATTTTAACTTTCTGTCCCTGAGCCTCTCATGTATGTGGGATCTCTGACACTCTCATATGTGTGGGGTTCCCATCATCCTACCTAATAAAAGGGAAGTATGCAAATAACCATCACTCTGCTACGCCCATGATTGGGCCGGCGACAGGCTGGGGGCGGGACTTGGGGAGGCCAACTGGGCTGACAGGATGAACGGGGGGGCGGGGACTAACAAGTCCCCGCCCCCCCGTTCCTCCCGCAGGCCCCAAAGGCCAGTGCTGCGGGAGGACTGATGGAGCCGGTGGAAGGTGCCAGTGGCGGAACTCAGCGTGGCTGATTGCGTGGCTGCCAGCACCAGTTTTCCGCCAGCAGCAGTTTTCCTCTGGCCACACGCCAATCGATTGGAGTGCCTCCCGCCAGCTAGATCGGCCACCCCGAGAGGAACTTCGATCGGGAGGCGCTTTGATCGGCGTGTGGCCAGAGGAAAACTGCTGCTGGCGGAAAACTGGTGCCGGCAGCCAGGTGAAGGAAGGTCTATTGCACAAAACTTCCTGCAACGGACTTCCTAGTATGTATATAATTAGCTTGTTAATTTTCTCTTGTTAATCTGCCTCATGCAGATTTAATTATTAGGCCAGCCGAAAGCATGTTGAGGATACGGGAAAGTTTCTTCTTCCCCCACAATATACGTATACTGTACTAGTAAGTGCTTGAGCATCAGTAAGGGCTGGAATACTTGGGGAAGATGACATGGGTGAAGTGGAACTTGCTTTAGACTGTAAAACAGGAGTAAGGCCCTGGCCAGTGTGGCTCAATTGGTTGGAGAGTCATCCTGTGCACCAAAGGGTGGAGGGTTCTACTCCTGGCCAGGGCACATACCCAGCTTATGGGTTCGATCCCTGGTTGGGGCATGTACTGGAGGCAACTGATGGATGTTTCTCTCTTATATCAATGTTTCTCTCTCTCTCTGCCCTCCCTTCCTCTGTCTCTAAAATCAATGAAAGCATATCTTCAGGTAAGGATAATAATACTAATAATACTAATAATAATCATAGTAAAACTTCAGTAAGATCTGTTGTGGTTGAAGGGGGATAGGAAGTGAATTACTAATGTGAATCTTATTTTAGTCATAAATGGTCTGAATATTTGTCCAATGTACCTTTTCCTGTTATGTTTTGCTTATGGTGCCCTGTGATGCAGAAATTTAAGTGTTTGTGTGTTTAAAGTTTTAATTCTTTTGTTCTGCATCTTATTTCACTGTTCTTATGCCTAGAAAAACCTTTTCATATTTAGTAAGTTAAATTAAATTTTCTTTTTGAACTTTTACATTTATGTTTTAACATTTGACTTTTTATGTGTCAGTTTATTTTCATATATTTTGTGAGATAAGAATCTACAGGTTTTCCATATATTGATTTTCTACAACAGCATTTTTGTATGCATTCATCATTTCCCAATCGTTTGTTAAACATCCTCTCTTTACATGTTAAATTTCAATGCATATTATGTTTTGCTTCAGAGTTAAATTACTTTTACCATTATTCTGTCTTTAGAGTCTTATATCAGTATCACATTTTCAAATTATTTTCCTTTATAATATACCTTACTTAGCATTTTGGTTTTTTTAAATAAATTTATTTGCTATTTTTTGTCTAATTATTCCCTAGGTGCCCTTGACATCATTTTGTCAATAAACAAAAATTCCCATTTTGTTCATTTTTGGACTTTTTATTATTACTTTTCACTACTAGTTTTTACTACTCTCACATATAATCATATCTTCCTACATATAATTTCTACTCTAGCCAAACTAGATTTTTGCCATTTTTTTGCTTTTCCAATCCAATACATTTTACTCATTCTGTTTCTTTATCTTTACCTATGGAAATTCTATCCATCTTTCAAGGTTTATTTCAACATTATCTCCTTATCTTTGATGAAGCCTTTTCCCGATCAACCCATATTACTGTGTCTGTTCTTTCATGTCATTAATCATCTTTGGGAGTGGAGTAATAGCAAGTTAATCTTTGTTTCCTAGCAACAACTAGCATAACGCCCAGGGGACCCACTTTGGTATAAAGAGCCTTGAGGTTCTTTTGATGCCAACCTGGTGGGTATAGATTGTTGCTACTGCTATTGAAAGCTGTGGCATCATTCTTACATATGGTAGTAGAAACCATAGAAGCAGATGTTCTTAGGAGTAAGGATATAAATGGTCAGTGGCTATGAATGTTGATATGGAAAAGTCTGTCTTCACAGGACTGAGTTTCCCTCAAAGGATACTAATAATTCTATTAATCTTATGGGTACTTTTTTCTTATGAATCATCCATTTCACAAAACCTTAAAAAACATTATCAAGTTCTATAAAGAATGTAAAATGAAGATGTTATTCTTTTCTAATTTGGCACTGTTCACAAGCATGACTCTCAGTTCTACTTATACCCTAGTAGGTATTCTCCAAATTACAAAAGGTAATATACATTTTAATTGGATCCCTGTTATCTATCTAAAAACTGCAAGTGAAATAATTACTTAACATTCTCCCTTCAATGATTTTATCCATTTTTAATGACTAAATTCTACTTTCATGTTAAAAAAGTTCAACACTTATCAGCAATTATGAATATAAAAATAAAGTCTAATGATGTAGTAAAATACAGTACATAAAATGGTGCAGAAATATAACTGGTGGTTAATTAAGAGATAATGTCCACAGTACTGAATAGTGTAATCCTTTGGCATAAATATTAAGGTGAAAGAATGTCATTATTTAAAGAGCAGGAAAGTAATTCATAAATACCATACTCATGCTATGTCTGATTTACAGGAGTACCACCAGATGACAAAAGCAAGAAGGGTTGTTGTGGAGCGAAGGCGAGTGAATAACCACTGGAGTCCAGACCAAATTAAAATTTAGGGAGCCTTTGTTAGCTGGCTGGCTGGCCAACTGGCCGGCCAGTGACTACTCTGCTTTTCTCCACACAGGGAGTCCAGAGAGCAGCAGCGATCCTTTGTGTAAGACTGCTTTTAAGCACAATAACCACATCCTGTTTTTGCAGAACCCAAGACAAAACAGTTTTTCCCAAGCAACATCAGAGTCATGCCATTGATGACCATGTTATTCACAGGGTCATCCTGTTCTTCAAAAAGCTGAAAGTGTTCTATGAAAGAAGGCCTACATGCTGGGAAGGGGCCATGAGACCCTATCTCAAGGCCTGGCCTGGTGTCAGCACTGACAACTCTATCTGGGGCATAGTCCACGGCCTCAGTAGAGCTCAGAAATTCCCACTCTCCAACAGGGTATACAAGGATGGTGTTCTCATGCCCTCGACCCTCTGCAATACATGCCTTTCTGTCCTGAGGTAAAACACCCTGCTTTGACGTTAGTTTTTCATTTGTAAAATGGAGAAAACATCTGTGCTTTAATTACTTCATATGATTTCAATTATTGAAAAATAAAGCCAAAAATAAGAAAGAATATGGACAATTTAAGCAATGTTATATAACTGTGGAGAAGCTTTAAACACACACACACACACACACACACACACACACACACACACACACACACTAGAGTTGGTATTGGTTTGAAGGATTGTTTTAGTCAGAAGAGTTATGCTCCATAATAGCCATTGCTGAAAAATATGTGAACTCAATAAGGACTTGTAAAATATATTTCCTAGGTTACCTGTAAGATAGACCCCACAGGTCAGTTCTAAGAATTAAAATCTCCAATTTTAGTAAAGAAAGAATATTGGAAATAATTCTAACAAACATATAATTATGTTACCAAGCAAGGGCCTGTTGCCCCATGCCCATAGGAGCCAAAACTTTGACACTGTCCTTTGTGAAAAGAAAGAGCTGTTTATTTAATGTTGTGGCTGGACAGGTTGTAAGGGTTAGGGAGATCAGGGTGGCATGAGGTAATGCTGGTGGGGAAAATTTTTTTTAAAACATATTTTTATTGATTTCAGAGAGGAAGGGAGAGGGAGAGAGAGGTAGAAACATCAATGGACACAAAGATCAGCTGCCTCCTGCATGCATGCTCAATCCACTGAGCCACTCCAGCCGGGCTGGTGGGGAAAGTTTTGATGGGAGGGTTTTGGAACTTGGCCAATTATGGTATAGGGCAAGACAAGGCACAAAGGAATTCTAATCTGGAGGGTTTGATTGGTCAGTTCTGCATTTGTCCATAGTTGGTCAAGCACTGGATTTTCCTTATTGAAGGACCTCTCACTTCCTAAATGGCTCTCACAGCCACATTTTTGCACTTGAGTATTGTAGAATTGTTAGGGGGCAGAAATAGACTATTGGAAACTAATTGTAATTATAAGGAATATTAACCATGCTCTGTTAACCATGATGGTTCTGTTCTGATTAGAGAAAGCACATTCTAACTTGGCTGAGAGTTGTACTGCCTGGGACATGGGAGCTAACATTGGAGTGCAATCTGTCCTCCTTCTGAGAATTGCCTACCATTATGGAAAGATTTACAACCTCATGGCTTAGACAATCTGGTCCTGGAGGCACCTTCTCTTTACAACCCCCTGCCCCATCCTATCTAATAAAAAGGGAATATGCTAATTGACCATCAAACCCTCACAAAGATGGTGGTGCCCACAGCAAATAAGGAAGGGAAATGTTAATTGACTGTCATGCCTTCAAAGATGGGAGTGCCAACAGCCACAAGATGGCGGTGCCCAGTCCCCTCAGCCCAGGTGGGTCCGACCACTCCGCACGCCTGCCTCCAGAGTCCCCCAGTCCCCTCAGCCCCCCAGCTGCCCAGGGCCAGCCCCAGGAGCAGGCAAGCCTCAGATGTCAGCTGCCCAGCTGCCCAGGGCCAGCCTGAGGTGCAGGCAAGCCTGGGATGGTGGCTTCCCACCTGCCCAGGGCTGCCCGAGGCTCAGGTAACCAGGGCTGGCCAAAGCTTGCGCTGCTGGCAGTGGCAGCAGCAGAAGTGTGATGGGGGCATCACCTTCCCCTGATCGCCAGGTTGCCTCTCGCCCTTGAGGGCTCATGGACTATGAGAGGGGGCAGGCTGGGATGAGGGACCCCCCCACTCCAGTGCATG
This sequence comes from Cnephaeus nilssonii, assembly GCF_951640355.1. Classification (NCBI taxonomy): domain Eukaryota; kingdom Metazoa; phylum Chordata; class Mammalia; order Chiroptera; family Vespertilionidae; genus Cnephaeus; species Cnephaeus nilssonii. The sequence continues at coordinate 62,707,875 of NC_137071.1, read as the reverse complement.
AATTTTCATGCACTGGGCCTCTAGTTACCTATAATCTGGTCCGGAGGCACCCAGGGCACCTGGAGGCACATACCCTCTGTGACCGCCCCCTCCCCAGCCCACATTATTTGTAACCTGTAATGATTATCCCACGCCCTTAACCAGTGCTCACTTTTCCATACCTGTGATTCCTACTTTCCCATGTAATCTTTGTTCTTCTACCCAATATAAGTGTTAGGTCTAATCAAATAATTGAATTGATATCCCCTCCCCTGGGAACTGACCTTTAGGCCACTTCACCATGGACACTCCACTTGCTTAGACCATATTCCACTTGCTACAACCATTCTCTCTCCTCTCCAGAGTTTCCTAGTATCCAAACCTGCACAGAGAGTTTTCTGCCCGGAAAAAGCCCACCTAGAGTCCTTTAAAAACCTCCGACTCCCTGTCTTTGGGAGCTGGTGCCATTTTGGGGCTCAGCCCATCTGGTATCCAGGTGACCTAATAAATTCATAATTCTTCACCCCTTTTTGGCCTCATGTATTCCTCCTTCGGCAACCCTAACAATAAGCAGCTGGTTTATGGTGGGGGGCAGAGAAGATTTTTGTGGATGACCTGCTGCTCTCCCATGCTGCTGGCAGTATTGGAATAAATGCTCATATAAGATTGAACCCTGTCTCTGCTTAATTGGCTCAAGTAGTGACAGGCAGCCCAGACTCCTTGGTTGTCTGGTTACAGAATGAAGATTATTGGTTCCAGGGTCATCTCGGGGACATAGGTGGCACATGCGCAGTGCTGTCTCTGAAATAGCTCAAAGGTTGCATTAATCACCAATCTTCTCTAAGGGAGCAGAACCATTTTTAAGTTGGTCAGTGTGATTTATGTGCTGTTTCAATTATTAAAAATATAAAATTATATATACTATAGAGATATAAGATTAATCCAATAAAGTGACTGTTAGGTTTGATCAAGCAATTGAATCGATACTCCTCCCCTAGGAACTGACTTTTCAGGCCATTTCACTATGGACATTCCTTTTTGCTGAGACCACACTTTACTTGCTGAGACTACATTTCATTATCTCTCCCCTCAGGACCTGCACAGAGAATTCTCTGCCCAGAAAAAGCCTGTCAAAAGTCCTTTAAAAACAGATGACTCCTGTCACTAGTGCTGGAGCCATCCAGGCTCAGCCACCAAGTGTGTGGATGATTGAATAAATTTGGAATCCCTCACCATTCTGGCCTCGTGCATTCCTCTGGCGACCTAACAGTGACTAAATTCAGGGCAATTAAAAATGTTATTGAATGTGTTACGGAACTCAAGTTTATGTGCCTGATGCATCAGAAAAGGTTTAGTGATCAAGAACATGGAAGGCCTAATGGTGCCTCAAATCCCTCTTGCTCGCTGGAGTAAGTTAAGGGAATTTAGGGGTTGGGGGAACAGGTATGCAGAAGTGCTAGCGGGGCAAGTTTTAGTTGGAGGGCTGTGGAACTTGGTCATTTATGTAAAAGGGCGCCAGCACTGGATCTTCCTGGACAATGAACCGGTGTTCAAGTTCTGTTATGTCCCTTTCCTTTGGTTGTGTGTGTGTGTGTGTGTGTGTGTGTGTGTGTGTGTGTGTGTTAGTTGGGTGGGGGATGAAGGGTGGTGGAGACTTTGGTTCCTGTTGCAGCTGGAGGTCAAAATTGTTTCCTCTGAACATGCTTCGGCTCTATGACATGCATTTTTGGTCTGTTGTCTCTAAAAAGCAACTCAGTATCTTGTTAAACAAGATGGGATCATTGTGCGCTGGTTCTGCAGTTAGAAATTGAGGTGACTTTCAAAAACATACTTTGAAATGAATCAAAGGGCAGTTTGGAAGGGCTTTCTATGTGAACTGATATTTTGTTTACACACCCATTACAACTTGCAATATTGTGATTTGTAAGAAATTTTATATATATAGTCATTCAGGTGACCAAAGTACATTTTTCACACATACACACACACACACACACACACACACACACACACACACACACACACTGAGTGGCCAGATTATTATGATCTCTGAATGCATGAATTTGTGCATGGGTGGGGTCTGGCCAGCCTGGCCAGGGAGAGAGGATATGGGTGGTTGGCCGGCCTGCCTACTGGTCGAACTCCTGGTCGAGGGGACAATTTGCATATTAGCCTTTTATATATATGAATATACACTGAGTGGCCAGATTATTATGATCTCTGAATGCATAATCATCTGGCCACTCAGTGTATATATACAGTATTTGGTCTTCATCCACAGTTCCAAGATCACAGCTCTCCAAACCCTTGGAACTTACTGAGTGATAAGAGCAATAGGAACATCTTTTGTTATAATATTTGGTCTCTTGTTCTCAGTTCCTGAAATCACTTCAGAGCCATTAAGGGGAAATGGGAGTCTTGTTTTTCATAACAAGTCCCTTTCCACCACCACTGGGTTTATGTTAATGAGGTTGACCTTTGTTAAGCACCTAAGGCTGGGCCTCATTGTCAGGGAAACAAACCTTGAATAGTGGGTTGGAAGTTTTAGTTCTATCCTCTCATTTTTGGGGAGGGGAGAGGGGCTACACTTTTAATCAATTGACAGTGGCCAATGAGTCCATAAATCAGGCCTCTATTTTAATGAAGCCCCTATTAAAAACTCACAAAGGAAGGGTCGGAGAGCTTCCAGGTTCAGGAATCAGAATTCTTTTCCTTACCTGCATTCCGGTCTCCCAAGGTCCCAAGATAACAGAAGCACTTTGTTAAGGACCTCACTCTCTGAATCTCTTCTTCTGGCTGTTGGTTCGTATCCTTTAATATCCATTGTAATACATTCTTGGACACTTACACAACTTAGAGTGTCTGAGAATTGCTCTTTGGTGTGGGGAAGCCTCCATACACATACATGTAGGATTGGGTCCAGGAAACCAATAAAGACTAATCATTTAAAATAATTTTTTAAACTCAATGTCTCATATTTATAATAAGTCTAGTTTTGATAGATTGGTTAGTAACTTTTTTTCCAATCAGTTGTAATAACAATAATAAAGAATCAACAATGAAAATTATCAGTGATTGAATATCGATATGGTGCTTGGAAATCTGTAATGTATTATAGGGTAGATACTGTATAATCAGGTTTAATTGTTGCATAAGACCAAAGAAAAACCAAGCAATGCTTTTAGAGAAAAGGAGTGACACTGTTTATTTACACCGGCGGACCCAAAGGAATAATTTCCCAAATCTGAGTAAAGTAACATGCAAGGGGCTTCTCTTTTATACCTTCCTGGGGTCTTTGTCCCACAAATATGCATTATGCTTCCGGTCCTTTTCACGGGCTTTGCAAAAAGGCCCCCAGGTATTGGCGGTCTCCAGGCCATATCTGATGGTCTGGCCTGGCACCAGCGTTAAAATCCCTCCCTCCAGGGCAGTGCACTGTTCACAGTTTTATGGCCTCTGCAACAGGTTCTGCAAGACCAGTTTCTGGGAAAGAGGTAGTGACTTAAAAAATTATAGGTTATCAAGAATGTACACTGAATTTGCTGGCATGGATTCAGATTGCTACCCCCCCACCCCCCAAATATCAGGGTTACATTGGAATTAGCCTTTTAGCCTCCTCATAATAAAAGTCTTTAAAAATTATTTTTTAAATTTATCTTTATTGTTGAAAGTATTACAGATTTCCGCCCCCCACTCTTTTTTTCCTCACTGAACCCCTCTACGTTGCACCCCAGGCCTTCACCACCCTATTGTCTGTGTCAATGGGTTACCCATATGTGCATACAATTTCTTTGGTTAATTTATTTCCGCCCCACCCTCCACCCCATTCCCTCTGAGATTTGTTAGTTTGTTCCATGCTTCTATGTCTCTATTTTGTTCATCAGTTTATTTTGTTCATTAGATTCCACATATGAGTGAGATCATGTGATACTTGTCTTTGTCTTATTTCACTTAGCATACTACTCTGAATAAAAGTATTTTTGAATGAATGAGTGAGTGAATAAAATGCTAGAGATTCTCTTCATCTCATTCAGCAATTTTGTTTGTTTTCACATGTTATATTTACACTTTCTTTTAATAAATAGTACCCGTGTAATCTCAAAATACAAATGCATGCAGGCACATAATTTCATGAGGCCAGATTTATTTGGGACTTCAGAAATGTTAGAATTTAGGAAAGTGAACTGGAGTATATGTTGCTACTGGAAAACAAACCAGATGGATCTGAAGCAGCACTCATCTAAATATTTAAGTAAATGGGATAAAAGTTTATGAAACATAAACCTCAGTCGGTTAAGTTCAAGTTTTACTGAACTGAATAAGTTAGGTACCAAATTTGGAAAACCTCTGTTTTCAAAGCATTTTGGATTTTGAAATTATAGAGGCGGGGTTGTGAACCTATACTAGTTCCTATCAAGGCTAATTGAAATGACAAATATGACCATGTAGCCCTCCTTCCAGTCTGAGATATTTTTTTGTTTTGTTGTTTTTGTTTATTTGTTTTTTACCCTGTTTTTTAGCTAGAGGAGAAAGGCCTTGAGTTCCATAAGGGTCCTTTGGAATATGGAAGGGAAGGTTTGGAGTCCCATTGATGGAGCAAAATCAGGCAGAATTAGAATCAACCCTTTTCTTGAGGAGAGATCAGAGAACCAGGTGAACACCAGCCTATGAATGCCAGAGACTTGGAGAAAGGCATTTTCTTCAGAACTCAGGCTCGGTTTGGCACCCCAGTTGTGAGCCTGAATACAGGAAAGCAGTATGTTTGCACCTCAAAATGTCTTGAGCTTTAAGAAACATTGGGAGGCAGTATTGCCAGAACTGAGAACCAGCCTCAAGAGGTTTTGACCAGTAGAGCACTGGAAAAAAGGAATTAAATTAATATGAGAAAAAGATTTGTCCTGTGGGTAGGTGTAGGGGGTAGGGATCCCAGGAATTCCCTGAAATAAGGGTGGGGGGAGTTGGTGGGAGCTGGAGATCTGACTGTAGATGGGTGAATATTTCAAGCTAGTGAGATTTGAGTATTAATGTTATTATGACCTTTTATACAATGCAAGTTGAAAAGGCCTGTAGAATTTCAGAGGGTTACATATTAGTTAAAATGAAACTTTTATACCATCATAAACTAAAGTTATTTTTAAATTATTATTTTTAGGTGGAATGGGGTATTTGTCCTGGAACTGTACTGCTACCATTTGTTTGATTAATAATCATTTTAGAAAAAAAATTCTAGGAGGCCAAACGTTATTTTACACTGGGCGCATGCACACACACATACACACAGACACAACTAACCAACAAACAAAAAATGTATTGTCTTAGCATAGGGGTCAAGAATGAGGGATGGATCGGCCCTGGCCTGGTAGTTCAGTGGGTAGTCGGTTAGGGTGTCATCCTGATTTGCCAAGGTTGCCAGTTCAGTCTCCAGTCAGGACATATATAGGACACAACCAGCAACTGCATAAACGAGTGGAACAACAAATCAATGTTTCTCTCTCTTTCCCTTTCCTCTCTCTCCAAAATCAAGCAATCAATAAAAATAAATAAATAAGTAAATAAAATGAAGGATGGACTTGTGCAGCAACTATCTGATAGTTGGCTCTTTAAAATTATCATTTGGTTTTTGTTACTTTGTCAACAATTCACCCTCTAAAAATATTCTTGTCAGAATCATCATTGACTTTTTGTCTGGCATTTTTACCTCATAATTAAATACCTTTAAGAGAAAAAAATATTTCCAGAGGGCAAGATCAGGATTATTTCCATGCTATCCTAAATAATAAAAATGAATGATAAAAGACATTGAAGTCTTTTAAGATAAAAGAATAACCTGGCTGGTGTGTCTCAGTGGTTGAGCTTCAACCTATGAACCAGGTGGTCACAGTTCAATGCCCTTCTGTTCCCAGGCAGGGCACATGCCCAGGTTGTGGGCCTATCAATGATTCTCATTGTTGACGTTTCTATCTCTCCCTCTCCCTTCCTCTCTGAAATAAATAAAAAAATATTTTTAAAAAAGATAAAATAATAGAATAATTTGGGATTTTAAATTTAATATTCACAAAGTTATTGAAGCAATATAAAATCACTATGTTCATTTGCACTTATTAGTTTAAAGTGAATCAATAATGTATATTTATTTTACTCCCTGTAAAAGGTCTTAATATCAGCAAATTATAATGTTAGAGTTATTAAAATCAATTAAAGAACCAAATGTGCTAATTTTTCCTTTAAGCATAGAAGACATTTTCAATTTTTAAATGTGTAAGAAACATTTTAAAATTGGATGCAAGTTTTTAAATTAAAGGAGCAAGTTAAACTAAAAAATCATTTATGTTTTAATTTGGGAAAAAAATGTCAGTAGAAACAACCTTACAAAGATAATGTCAATTTGCAGTCATGAAAGCCAATTTTAATGTCAGGGAAATAAATTGCCACAATAAGAATTTATTTAGGAAACAGTGGTATCACCTTTAAAAATTAAATCACACTTTCATTTCATGTAATCACTTGTTAAAACTCTAGTTTGTCTGTCCTAATTTGTTTTCGATAAGCCACTAATATTGTCCATATCATTCCTCTTCAAAGATCCTTATATTGGTTTTTCTCTTTGTTCTACAGCATTGCCATTAATAAGGGATTTCAATTGTGTAATGGAAAGAATGGTTAAAAATTCCGTTGATTCATTGTTAACCAGAAAGCATTGTAGAGTCATTTGAAAGGGATGTAGTATGGTTAACAGATTGGGGTGGGAAGAGAAAGAAAGGAAGAAAATAAATGTAAATATTAGTGAACTCATTTTCCCTGTAGGAGTATTGATTTCATTCATCTTACTTGATAGATAGGATGACTAAGCAAAAAAGCCAAATCCAAAGGCATCAATTAAACAGGAAACAGGAGTGTAGTAGAGGATGGGTGAAATGATGAATGTTACTTTGTTAAAAGAAGAAAAAATGTAATCCTTCTTCATGAGAGATTCATCATTTTTCTTCTGGTTCTCAAGCCGTTTTAATAAGCATTTGATAAATGTCCATTTAGCCTTAAGAGAAAAATCATGTTTAAAATCTTGGTTCACTGGTCATCTTTAAGATATTTCATCTTAATAAATAAAACTTGATCAGATATTAGATTCCCTGTACAATTGTTTAATGCCTTAGCTTTAACTTTCTAATAGTCATAGAGAAACACTAAGAAATTTCATCATGAGCAATAGCAAATTCATGACAAAATAGTGCATCGTATATATTTCCCCAGTAACACTGAAAAGAGTTTATATGAAAATTTCACTACAGATATTGGTCTCAGTAGCTAGTACATTATTCCAACTGCATATATGCAGACTTAAGATAAAGCTGTTCTCAGAGGGATTCCATGATATTAAAATGTGATGGTTTGTGAAAATTGTAGAAACTGTGGAATGAAGGTTGAGAACGCAAATATTTACAACTGTTAGTGTGCATGCCAGCTGTCATATATATATCTATGCAAGTTTCAAAAAGAATTGGAAGGAATAAAAAAACAAACACTGTTTCTCTCATTTCATATATAAGCCTAGTCTTTCCATTTATCTCCATTGAGTAGATTGTCTATTTCAAATAGTTGTGCTAGAAGGCATTTTTCTAGCAAAAGTTGTGTTATATTCTGAATGAAAATAAAAGGAAAAAGATTTATTGAAATTTTATTGGTCATTTTGGGAAGATAGAATTTACTTGAAAAAACATATAAAAGTATAATATGTGCACAAACTATAGTCTTCAATGATATCTTGACATTTGTTGTGCTAATTTAAATAGTATACATTTTAATAGTTTAGCGCATAAGCAGTATTTTGTGTGGCTTTGTTGAGAAAAAAATAGTATTTGATCTGACCACATGTCTGATAGGCAGGAAATATGAGGGAGTGAGAAATAAACAATCTATATGCAAAAACATCTTTATTAGTGGGAAAAGAAATGTAATTTGGACGACATTCCAGACTTACTATTACCAACAGCTACTCTGTATTTAGTTCCTGTTCTGTGGCAGGAAATTTATAATATTAGCTTATATGTATCATATTGCAGTGTTCCAGTGAGGTATTTCCGTTATTATCTCATTTACAAATTCTGATACAGAAGCTCAGAGAGGTTATGTGATTTGCCCATGTTTACACAGCTAGTAAATGGCAGAGTTGGGATTCAGACCCATATGTTATTCACCTAACATAGCTTGAAAGAAAGTAGCTAAGTTATTAACAATGAAATATCAGTCTTGGGCAGTGGGTATAATGCAAGGTTATTTCACTGATAGACAGGGAGAGAACATGATGACTGCACTATTTTGAATTTTCCCACTGTTTAAGGGAAATTGAGCAAAGGTGTCATAACCTTCTTATCTGGAAATGTTTACCTGAAAATGATGCAAAACCAGCAAAAATTCCTGGGCTGTCTTTGCCATATGAGCAAACACAGATAACAAAGAAAAATAAACTCTGGAATTGCTGATCATCATAAAATATTTTCTAAAGGGTTGAAAGGAGTTTAAAAAATGCCTTTTCCAAGAAACATTATCTCCAGTGGTTTTGAGCAGCTGGAGATATTGTGTCATTTAGACATGACTATTTGTCAATATACTCAGAGAAATAGAATTACTCTTTATTGCTGTACATGATCACTAATTACAAAAGGCAGTTAACTCAAAGATGTATCCCATCTCTTTTAATGAAAACATAATATTATTTTCTATGTATTTCTCATTCAAAATTGCCAAGACCAGCTCTGGATATGCATCTGCAGTGTTCCACACAGAATAATTTGCACCAGATAATATGGATGTTTGACTACTTTGTTTAGTCAAATTAGATCTAGTAATCACTACTGTTGTACAACCCTATTTTGTATGGAAAAACAATCTATGGGTGTGGGGAGCTAAAAACATGAGGCTTTTGCTCACTCTTGGATCTCTTGCTAATGTTTTGGGTTGAAGAGAGATTTTACTAATTTGGGAAATTTCTTATACATTTACTCTAATGTGATAATCACTTAAAATTGGAGTCAGAGCCTGGCTGACGTGGTTCAGTGGTTGAGCATTGACCTATGAACCAGGAGGTTACGGGTTCGATTCCCGATAGGGGCACATGCCCAGGTTGTGGGCTGATCCCCAGTAGAGGCATGCAGGAGACAGCTGATAAATGATTCTCTCTCATCGTTGATATTTCTATCTTTCTCTCCCTCTCTGAAATTAATAAAAATATATTTTTTACATTGGAGGGAGAAAACCTTAGAAAAGCAAACTTGACCCCCTGTGGCTATTATCTGGAAGAAGGATTTCTCCTCTACCCTTCTAGGCTCTCTGGCTGCATTGAGAATTAAATGGACATGAGAAATTACAGAAGAAATTTTTAATTTTCTATACATGGGGCTTCCTAAGAATATGAGGGACCATAAATGGTCAGGCAATTGGGGCCTATTTGCAATTCAGAACCCAGGAAAAGGGGTACAAGTCTGGAACTTCAAAAGGAAGGCATTTTATATGGAGATGATAAATGCTTGTTGGGCCATGTAGAGACAATGGGATATAGAGAGAACTTTGGTCTCCAAGCCCTGCCAAGTCTCCCCTCCACAGGTAGCCATATTCTCTGTGGTTATCTCTGGTGATAGCTCTTCTTCCTGGGACAGGCCCTCTAGCTAAATTCCTTTAGGCAGTTAAGAGAGAGGTAAAATGCTCTTTCAGAGCCTTTTGTTTCTTAAAAACAATCAGCCTAAAATGATCTCCTGCCAAGGAGACATATTTTGAGGTGGCAAAACCCTGCTTCCCTGTACCACCAATTCTTAGATGAATTACGTTTAGGATGACCCAGAATTTCTAGTTCTCACCCAAGTAAGTCCATGATGTAAACATAATCAAACTTTAACCATATGTTATGCCCAAATCTATTTGTAAACTTTGTAATGTGTTCATTACAAACAACTTGGAGCTGGGAAGAACCTTTATGATGACATAATGACAGAGGAGAAAAATTAGGTCTAGAGAAGGAAGTGATTTACTCATGATGACAGCTAATTTGTGACAGAACTAAGACTAGAATCAGAAATTCCTCTCCTATTTCATGTACTCTATGTTGCACCTCTTCAATTTTATCTGTAGATACGGGAAGCAGATAATTATCTCTTTTTTTTTTGTACTACTTTAAGTAATGCACTCATGACAAACATTTCCTGAAAAATGGAACTTGAGAGATCACTTCCTTATAGTTAGGTATGTGTAAGCTCATTGCTCATGCCAAGGAAAGAATGTGTGAGGACAATTCATGCTTTATTATAAGCATTCTACTGTAATACCCTTTCTGTGGTGTAGGGAACACTTCTATATGTCTATTTCATTCAGTTTTGTTTCTTAAACTTAAAATTTAGTGCTTAATCCATAATTTAGAAAGATTCATTGAAAGGGAAATATTTAAAGCTTTTTTCAATCTATGGAACAAAGGAAATGATCATCAAACAACAGCCTGAAATATTTACAGAACGTCACACCCTTTTTTGGAAGGGATTGAGGACTATCACAAAAAGAAGGGGAAAAACCCTTTGTTTTCTGATATTGAATAATATTAAATGACAATATTTGTTTGGCTTAACCTTGTCTCATTTTGTGCATACCTCACAGTTTTACTATACACTGTCATAATATGCCTCAGGATGCCATTACCAGTTGAATGTTTCTTACATAAGTAAAGAGAAGTCATAACTTTATGAATGATGATTGATATAGATAATGTACAGCTTAGAATTTGGCTTTTGGGGTTTGATAGCATTCTGAATATACACTGTTAAGGTTTTTCTCTTGTTGAAAGCTGTCTTCCTTAGCTCCATCAACACCGCTCCTTGAAATTATCTCTTATTTTCCCCCCATCTTCTACTCTCCTTTTTCAAGTCTTTGAATATGCTACTTTTTATGTGTTTTCCCTCTGTCAGTCCTATTTGACTCCCTTTACTTCCTTCCCTTGACATTTCCTTATTGAAGATCCTAGATGCTGTGGGATTAGGGGCTCAGAATTCACATGATGGCTAAAATAGATAGGCTTATCATAGATTGGCACTGAAGCCAGCAACACATTATTCGTGCCTCTGAAGTGGAAATGGCTTTAGAGTTTGAAATAGGTTCTCTTAATTTTTCTTAAACTAAATGAAGTATGGCTTTATTGATATGGCTTACATTTCTTTGATTCAGATTGCTGACAGAGACACCCCAGGGTTTTCTGGATTTAAAGGGGGGGAGGAAATAGGGAGATAAGAATGATTGAGATCTTTAAAGAAGAGTTGGCAGATGCACAAAAGAGAACCTTCCTATCAACAAAAAAGAGAAGCCCTGAACCAGTTGGATGATAGATCAGTACATAGAGGTGAGAGAAATCTCAAGTAAGACATGTATGTTTGATGGTGCAGGAAAAATAGGCTTAATAATATTACTACTCACTTCAGATCTCTTTGCCTTGTATAGAAAAGAGTTTAAAATTAAAGGTCGATTGACTTGATTATTAACAATAGGGATGAGTTTAAATAATCCTTCAGTAAACATCTTAATCTGATTCCTCAGTAACCAGAAAAAGCTTGAGCCCTTTACCAACCCACCACTGGATATTGTAGGATACAACTCTTCTCTTTCGTTAATCCTCCCCCAAGGATATTTTTCCATTGATTTTCAGAGTGACTGGAAGAGAGGTAGGGAGGGAGAGAGAGAGAGAGAGAGAGAGAGAGAGAGAGAGAGAGAGAGAGAGAGAGAGAGAAACATCAATGGGAGAGGGACACATTGGTTGCCTCGTGCATGCATCTGGACCCAGGCTGGGATTGGACCTGTAACCCAGGTACATGCCCTTGACCAGGAATTGAACCCATGACCCTTTGGTCCCAGGGCCGTTGATCTAACCGCTGAGTGACACTGGCCAGGAATGACTTATCTTTTAAAGAAAACATTCAAGTACAGATGACACTTATTAACACAGGAACTTGTCCAGAAAGGTTTGTGGGTAGCTTGACAACACATTTGTTTCCTTGCTCCTTGTAAATAAATGCATGTTATCAGAAGGCTTTTCTTTTAGACTCTTGTGTTCTTTAGAAGATTGTACCTTGATTTATTAATATAAATCACAGACAACCTTTGGGGTAAAGATTGGCATTTAAAAATACTCATAAACACTCTGGACTGTATTTTTTTTAAGGAATGAAATAAGCTTGTGGAAAATAATAAAGCAATACTTAATTTATCGCACATTAAGACAGATGCTAACCATACAGGGAACAACAGAGACTAAGATGTCCTTGTTCCTTTTTTATATATAGTATTGATTTACTCTTTATTGGCCATGCTTTGTGTATCATTTTCTAAGCAATTACATTGCTAATCTTATTGTGCTTTATATAGTAGAACTGACCTATTCATAAGCACATTTTCAGGAAAATAAAGACAACTTCCATCATAGTTAGATCTATATAAGCTTAATTGAAACTATTTACACCTAATTTGTCTTCAAATTGCCATGGATTGTACATATCTTCCCACCATATTGTTATCGACTGGAAATGTAACTCATAAATGGCATTCACATCCTAAATTGCCATAATCAACTCTGCTCTGGAACTGTTGGTGATAGTTTGTCATTTCTCTTTGAATACTGCCTACCTTTATTGCAGAAATGAAACTGAATGAAAACCATGGAAGTAAATAAATGAACTGAGTGAAATATATTTCTTTAATATTATCCTATATAATAAAATCCTAATACGCAAATCGACTGAATGGCAGAATGACCAGTCGCTCTGATGTGCACTGATCACCAGGGGTCAGACACTCAATGCAGGAGCTGCCCCCTGGTAGTCAATGCGCTCTCACAGGGGAAGCACCGCTCAGCCAGACCTGGGATCATGGCTGTGAGTGCAGCTGCAGTGGTGGGAGCTTCTACTGCTTCCATGGCAGCGCTAAGGAGTGGCGAGCCAAGTGGTAAGAAGTGAGCAGACGGGCAGTTAGGAGCAAGGGGCCTAAACCAGCAGTCAGACATCCCCCAAGGGGTCCCAAATTGCAAGAGGGCGCAGGCTGGACTGAGTGACCCCCCTGCATGAATTTCGTGCATCGGGCCTCTAGTATATTCTATAAGTACCTAGAATAGCTTGTTAAGATAAACTTGTTTTTGTGTGTCCTTTAAAACAAAGGTGGTTTTTTTTTTGCGGGGGGAGTCACCTTTTCTTGTTTCCGTGTGTTCTCTTCAGGCAAAGACATTGCATGTATCACACTTTTATTCCTACATGCCTACCTCTCCAAGTATACTGTGGCATCTAGTTTATTCTCACATTCTGTTCTTAATATTTATTGCTGGGTAAAAAAATACTCCAAAACATAATGGTTTATAGTGGTTTAAAACAACAATATTGTTATTATTATTAGCAGCAGTGGTGGTAGGAGTAGATGCTGTGTGCAGTAATAGTAGTTTATTTTATGAATTTGTGGATCAGAAATATGGCAAGAGCTTGGCTGGGTTGTTCAACTCTTTCTGACATGGCAGTAGTCTGGGCAGCTAATGCTGGAGAACCTACTTACAAAATGCATCTTCACACAGATATCTGTCTTGTGCTCTTTGGTTTTCCTTTCTTCTTCAAATGGTGTCTCATTTTGCAGGACTTCTCCATATGTCTTGGGTTTCTCACAGTATGATAGTTTCAGACTAATCAGACTTCTTATATGGCAGCTGGTTTTCACAGAGCAAGTGCTTCCTGAGGCCTAGACTTCCTATGACCTAACTTAGAACTCCTAGAACTTCACTTCTCCCACATTCAATTGGTAAAGCAAGTTTTCTTTTTAAATGTTTTTATTTCATAGAGAGGAGGGAAGAGGAGAGAGATAGAAACATCAGTGTTAAGAATCATGGATCGGCTGCCTCCTGTATGCCCCCTACTGGAGATCCAGCCCACAACCCGGTCATGTGTCCTGACCAGGAATCCAATGGTGACCTCCTGGTCCATGGGTCAATGCTCAACTACTTAGCCAAACAGGCCGGGCGGTAAGGCAAGTTTTTAAGCCAAGCTCTATTCAAGAGAAGGGAAGAGCCGAAACCGGTTTGGCTCAGTGGATAGAGCGTCGGCCTGCGGACTCAAGGGTCCCAGGTTCGACTCCGGTCAAGGGCATGTACCTTGGTTGTGGGCACATCCCCAGTAGGGGGTGTGCAAGAGGCAGCTGGTTGATGTTTCTCTCTCATCGATGTTTCTAACTCTATCCCTCTCTCTTCCTCTCTGTAAAAAATCAATAAAATATATTAAAAAAAAAAAAAAAAGAGAAGGGAAGAAATAGACTCCACCTCTCAAGGAGGGGATGGCATAAAAATTATAGCAAGCATGTCAAACTCAAAGGCTAACACGGGCCAAATAAACAAGGTTTCAGTTTATGTGGGCCACAAAAAAACAAAAGCTTCAATTTTCATAGAAACATAGGTTTATTTCGATAGAGACATGCTGAATACAAAGGCTGAAATAAATGAATCATTATTTATTAACATAAAATAATAGAACATTTTAATAAAAATTAATATTTTTTCTTGAAATACCAGACACTGAATAACTGCACAAATTAATAAATGTAATGCAAATAAAGACATTTTTCTTGTTCTCCGAAAGCAAAATATTTCCTGTTACACACACCAACCAAGTCAGTCCAAGGCTAATGACATGGCAATCAGCTGCTAAAATATTCGCTGCTAGTATTAGTGGAGAGAAATGGAGCACCTGCACGAAAGGCGCGTAAGGGAAATCTATGCAACACGATTATAGTAATCAGACATTAGCAAATGTTGTAGTGCGTTATTAATCATTATGTGTAACAGGATATTGTAAAAATTCAGTTACAAAATTTTTATTAAATCATTTCTTGCATACCGTTATATTGGCTGGGCCACAAAAATATTCCTTGTGGGCTGCATGTGGCCCGCGGGCTACGAGTTTGACATGCTTGCATTATAGGGAGGGAAGGAATTAATGATGGCCATCTTGGAGACAAGGTACCACACATCTCCAAATGTCTGAAGACAACATGTGTCATATTTATCTTTGTTTCTTCACTACCTTGTACAGTACTTGGCATATAATTGAGTTCAATAAATGAAAAAATGCCTATGGGTGCCAGCAGATTCAAAACCCCTCCCAAATAGAGTTACTGAATTTATAGTTGCCTGCTACATGCCTCTATTTGGCATCTCTTGCTGGTATTTCAAATTCTACAGCCCCAAAGTGGAGTTCATAAGAGTAGCTTCTTTTCTAAGCCCAATCTCACCATTCTCCCAATCATGATGGCTCAAGAGCTAGGGATCCTCGAGTCCATCACTTTTATAAACTTCCTCATTTATTAATGTCTGTTGACTCTACTCTTCTATCATCTTTCCTCGCCTTTCCAGTTGTATAACTACCGCAGTAGTTCCAGCCCCTCTAACTTCTTTTTTTTTTAACTATTATGATATTCTTCTAATTGTTTTCCTTGTCCCCAGCCCTGACTCATGTAATTGTGTACGATGTGTGGTGCCTTACACATACTATGAATATTGCCAGTTAAATTTTTATTATGCAAAGTTCTGATCCTGTCACCCATCAATTCCATATATTGTGGGTAATATATAGTTGGTCGCATATGCCCATGTTTTGTTTTTTTTGTGTGAAAGTCTTTTTTTCTTTTTTTTCTGCTGGATAGTAGGTAGGGACAGTGGGAATCTCGTTCATCCATTCATGCGCATCACTAATTAGATGACGAGGCATTTGGCTACCTTAAGAGAGTCATAGTTACTCCCACCATTTACCCGCGCTTTATTGAATTTCTTCACTTTGACATTCAGAGCACTGGGCAGAAATCACATCGCGTCAACACCTGCCGCGGGCCTTCACGATGCTTTGTTTTAATTAAACAGTCGTATTCCCCTGGTCCGCACCAGTTCTAAGCCGGCTACTAAGCGCCGGCCTGTGAAAGTCTTATTTGCTGTTCAAATGTACGTGAACACTGAAGCCCTCCCTCACCCTTGTTGTGTGTGTGTGTGTGTGTGTGTGTATGTGTGTGTGTGTGTGTGTATGTGATATTTCATCCCTGAATATTAAGGGAGGGACTATATCATGTGTCTTTATATCTCCAGAGCTCAACATGGCTCCTTACACATAATAGGAATCTAAAAATATGTGATAGAAATGTAAGAAAAATGAATGGTGACCTATTATAACCTCTGCCTGGATAAATCATTTATAATGGGGTAGGCATTAGGGAAAACTGAACTGGGAGAGAGATGGTTTTGAAAACTTACATTCTCATCTTTCAGTGCCACAATTTCATGTGCTTTGCCCTAGCTTCTCAGGTTCCTCATTACTAGTTCCACTAGATGGGCTTCTGAGTATCCATGAACTACATTAAACTGTACTTAAAATTATATGTGTGTGTGTGTGTGTGTGTGTGTGTGTGTGTGTGTGTGTTGCGTTGTGAATGTATGACCATGACCAAAATGGCTAAAAGCCACTGCTCTGGGTTTATCTTTCCTTATTAAAATTAACCTTAGTTATGTTTTAGTGCCAAAAGATTTGTGAGGTCACTAGCTTGTTTATCTCTAATAACAAAATCACATTTTATTGATACAAAATTGACATATAACATTAGTTTCAAGTGTACAACATAATGATTTGATATATGCATATATTGTGAAATGATTGCCACGATAAGTAGTTAACATCTATCATCACACTGTTATAATTTTTTCTTGTAATGAGATCATTTAAGATCCACTCTTTTAGCAACTTTTGAATATATAAATATAGTATTATTAACTATAGTCACCATGCTGTACATTATGTCTCCATGACTTATTTGATAACTGGAAGTTAATACCTTTTTGACCATTTTCATGCATTTTACTCACCCCCTCATCCCTTTGACTCTGGTAACCAGCAATTTGTGCTCTGTATCTATGAGTTTGGTGTTTTGTTTTTTGTTTTTTTTTTGGTTTGGTTTCTTTGTTGTAGTTTCCACATAAAAGTGAGATCATATGGTATTAATCTTTATCTGATGCCCTCAAAGTTCATCAATGTTGTCACAAATGGCAGGATTTCCTTTTGTATGGCTCAAGAATATTCTGTTGTATAGATGTATACCACATTTTTTTTATCCATTCATTCATCGAATGGACATGGGTTTTTCCACGTCTTGGCTATCCTATCTAATAAAAGGGTAATATGCAAATTAACCATCACTCCGCGACAAAATGGCGGCGCCCATGGCCACAAGATGGCGGCGCCCAGTCCTCTCATCCCTGCCAGAGTCCCCCAGTCTGCCCAGCCTTGGCAGCGCAGGTTGTCCAGCTCGGAGGCGCCTGCGCCCCCACACCACGATTCCTGCCCAGTGGGGGCAGCCTGGGCTGGGGTCTCAGCCTGTGAGGGGCGTGCACCCCAACGTCACAATCCCCCTCCCAGCGGCCATAGCCTGGGCTGAGTCTAAGCCTGTGAGAGGCGTAAATCCCAACAGCTTGATCCCCCTCCCAGTGGCCTTAGCCTGGGCTGAGTCTAAGCCTGCGAGGGGCGTAAATCCCAACAGCTCGATCCCCTCCCAGCGGCCTTAGCCTGGGATGAGTCTAAGTCTGCGAGGGGCGTGCACCCCAACGGCGCAATCCCCCTCCACACTGCCTTAGCGTGGGCTGGAGTCTCAGCGTGCAAAGGGCGCGCACCCCCACGGCGCGATTCCCCTCCCAGCGGCCATAGCCTGGGGCTGAGTCTAAGTCTGCGAGGGGCATGCACCCCAACGGCGCAATCCCCCTCCCAGCAGCCATAGCCTGAGCTGGAGTCTCAGCGTGCAAGGGGCACGCACCCCCACAGTGCAATTCCCCTCCCAGTGGCCATAGCCTGGGGCTGAGTCTAAGCCAGTGAGGGGCATGTACCCCAATGTCCTTAGCCTGGGCTGAGTCTAAGCCTGCGAGGGGCGTGCACCCCAACGGCGCGATCCCCCTCCCAGCGGCCATAGCCTGGGCTGAGTCTAAGCCTGTGAGGGGCGTGCACCCCAATGGCGCAATCCCCCTCCACACTGCCTTAGCCTGGGCTGGAGTCTCAGTGTGCAAGGGGCGTGCACCCCAATGGCGCGATCCCCCTCCCAGCTGCCTTAGCCTGGGCTGAGTCTAAGCCAGTGAGGGGTGTGCACCCCAACGTCCTTAGCCTGGGCTGGGGTCTCAGTGTGTGAGGGGCGTGCACTCCCATGGCACAATCCCCCTCCCAGCTGCCTTAGCCTGGGCTCGCATCTCAGCATTCGAGGGGGCGTGCATCCCCATGGCGCGATCCCCCTCCCAGCGGCCATAGCCTGGGCTGGGGTCTCAGAGTGCAAGGGACGCGCACCCCCACGGCGTGATCCTCCTCCCAGCAGCCATAGCCTGGGCTGAGTCTAAGCCTGCGAGTGGTGTGCACCCCAATGGCTGTAGCCTGGACTGGGGTCTCAGCGTGCGAGGGGCGTGCACTTCCATGGCGCGATAGCGCTCCCAGAGGCTGTAGCCTGGGCTGAGTCTAAGCCTGCGAGGGGCACACACCCCCATGGCATGATTCCCCTCCCAGTGGCGGCAGCTTGTGGTCTCAACCACTGAGTCACACCAGCCAGGCAGATATGGAGAAGTCTTAAATGTTTATTTTTTTGTTACATATATTTTATTTATTTTTTACAGAGAGGAAGGGAAAGGGCTAGAGAGCTAGAAACATCTATGAGAGAGAGACATTGATCAGCTGCCTCCTGCACACTCCCCACTGGGTATGTGCCCCTAACCAAGGTATATGCCCTTGACCAGAATCAAACCTGGGACCCTTGAGTCTGCAGGCCGATGCTCCATCCACTGAGCCAAACCAATTAGGGCTGTCCAATATGTTAAAGAAAAAACCCTGTCTAATAAAGAGGGAATATGCAGGGGAGGGCATTTGGGGGTGACCGGGTTGTCAGGGGTGGGCAGTTGGGGATGATCGGGCTGGCAGGGGAACAGTTAGGCATCGATCAGGCTTGCAGGGGAATGGTTAGGGGGTGATCAGGTTTGCAGGCAGAAGCGGTTAGGGGCAATTAGGCAGGCAGGCAAGCAGTTGGGAGCCAGCAGCCAGGATTGTGAAAGGGATGTCTGACTGCCCATTTAGGCCTAAACGGGCAGTCAGACATCCCCCAAGGGATCCCAGATTGGAGAGGGTGCAGGTTGGGCTGAAGGACACCCCCTCCCCCCAGTGCACGAATTTCATGCACCGGGCCTCTAGTTGTAAATAATGCTGCAGTGAATATTTTTTTGATTTAGTGTATTATTTCTATTATCTACAATATTAAAAGCATAATATGCTAATTAGACTGGACGACCTTCTGGACTAAGCAAGGACTGCGAGGGCCTGAGGCAGATGTTGCGGCTGTGAGGGCCGAGCCCCTTGCATGAATGTCATGCATCAGGCCTCTAGTTATATTTATATTATATCTCTAGAGGTCTGGTGCACAAATTTGTGCACGAGTGGGGTCCCTAGGCCTGGACAGCAATCGAGGCCTATTGGGGGTTGGCCGCCTGGGGGGAGGGACCCCGGAAGGTTGACTGGCTGGTGGGGTGGGGGGAGGGGCTGCAGGAGGTTGGCTGAGGGAGCACACTGAACACCAGGGGGCAGCTCCTACATTGAGCGTCTGCTCCCTGGTGGTCAGTGCACGTCATAGCAACTGGTCAACCAGACATTCTGGTCGTTCAGTCGTAACAGTCGCTTAGGCTTTTATATATACAGATTACCTTTGTTATATGGGGAAAGGAATAGCTTAAAAGGATCTGTCTCCCCCCCACCCTCAGAAGGAGAAAGGGAGAGGGAGAGAGGAATAGAAATATCAATGATGAGAGAGAATCATTGATCAGCTGCCTTCTGCACATCCCACACTGGGGATTGAGCCTGCAACCCGGGCATGTGCCCTGATCAGGAATTGAACCATGACCTCCTGGTTCATGGGTCCTCACTCAATCACTGAGCCACACTGGCCAGGTAGGATCAATCTTTATTTGTGGTAATTTGTATTGTCTGCTAGTATGTTATATATAGGTAAGTGGGATTTGAATCCCTGCTTTATCATATAATAGTTATTAGTTTTTAACCCTGAATCTTAGTTTTCTCATCTAAAAAATATACAGACTATAATACCAATCTTAGAATGTTTTTATGGAGAGTAAACTAGGTAACATATATAAACCACTTAGTAGAGCTACAAAAGAAGTACATTTCTAACAAGTGTTAGTTCTCACCCAGGGTATTTGGAAAAGTATTTGGGGCCTGCTCTCCCAATCATTAGCCGAGGGAAAGTGATTTAATTATGCTGTGCCTCAGGTCTTCATCATCTGTAAAATATGAGGATAGAATAAGAAAATAGATGTTAAGACCCCAGGAAACACTCAACCACTCAACAAATGTTAGCTATTGATATTAATGTTAATGTTACAGAAGCTAAGATTGCACTTTGCACATTTGTGTGCCTTCTTCTTCTTCTTCTTCTTCTTCTTCTTCTTCTTCTTCTTCTTCTTCTCCTTCTTCTTTTTTTTTTGGACATGTAATCATTGTAATTTAACATAAAGATCAAAATCTCCCATATTTATTTTAGTGTTTTATAAGGATTTTGTCACATTGAGGAATAACTCCAGATAATGAAGAATGGTACTTATACATGTTTTTTACATTTTAGCAGAAATTGCAAACAGAACATTTTATTTGCCTTTCTCTTTGGCACTCACATCTGAATTGTTTAAGCTCTCATTTAATGTGGACTTCTATTCACTTTTGTCTTTGTGTGAGAAAAAACATTTAAGAAGAAACGAGTGAAGGAAATGGGAAAGGAAAGGGAAATGGGAAAGAGAGTCAGAATTTCCAAGACTTGCTACAATCCTAAAAGTCCCCTAAACTTTTTGAATTCATTAGTGTTGCCTTTAAAATTAATTACATTCATTAACCAGTCTGCTTTTTGAATCTCAGAGAGAGCCATTTTGCTTTTCTCAGCTTTAAAAAGAAATAACCATTATACATATGTAAGTTGTAAAATATGATGCTTTGATATTTTGAAATACATAGTGAAATGATTACCCCATAAAGCTAATTAATATATCCATCTCCTTACATAGTTATGGTTGTGTGTGTGTGTGTGTGTGTGTGGTAAGAGCACCTGAAATCTACGCTTTTAGCAAATTTCTTGGCTTTGTTTTGAGGCTTCCATGATGATAAGGTTTCATTCTGGTCATTGTTACCATCCTTATTCTATCCCTTTCTACTTTTGTAGTGATTCACAGAACAATACTCACTGGGGCAAACGAAATGTGTCTCCCACTGATATATTACAAGGAGCTCCATTTCCATGGTAATCATACAGCTTCTTTATTTTTGTAACAAGTTACACAATAGCATTTCCTTCCAAAGTCATCCACGTTATATATTTCTTTCCAATTCCTCCTGCTCACCTACAAGGTCCTCTATGGCTGGGCCATGCCCCTTGCCTGACTCTGACTACATCAGAGCCTCTCTGGCCATCTGCTGTCTCTCCAGGGCACTAAGCACCTTCTCTCCTTGAGGACCTTGTCAATGCTGCTCCTCCTGCAGCACTGTCCTTTACCAGGCTAACATCTTATCTCCCTCTGTTTCAACTTAAATGTTGCTTTCTTAGGGAGAACTTCCTTGATTCCCTCAGAATAAACTTCCCAGTTTTTCGCTTACCCAAGTTGTTTTTTTTTTAATGTTTGATTTTTTAAAAAAATAATTGTTTTAATCTAGCTTGTTATTTGTCTTTCACACAACTATAAACATTTTATCAATACACAAGATACTTGGCCTGTTAATGAAATTAATAGATGAAAGAAGTTGTATGCAGGGCCAGCCTGACACTAACAAGTCTGTGACTCTCAAAGTACCCAGCCCAGATTGTTTTATTTTCCCTCAAAATATTTTCCCTAATGAAAATTGTAACTACTTTGCTGTTTGTGTAGGATATTGTCTAATGGCTGTCCTCCCTTATTAGCCTCTAAATTTCAGGAAGGCAGAGACTCATGTCTTGTTTATGGTTTTCTTCCTGGCTCCCACCACAGGGCCTGAGAGTGTGGGCAGTTTCAATAAGTAGTCACTGAACAAATGAATGAGGTCTTGGAAGAATTGCAATCTACTCCTCTGTCCTTGGGTTTATACTCAGGGCAACTGCTGTTTTCAAAGGCACTGCTGTAATTTACATAAAGGGTACTGCCTTAATGAGAGATTTGCTTTCATTCTATGTGCTCATGGGGAAAAGCCCTAATTTCACATTCAAATGATTCAGGCATATGTAAGTATAAAGGATGAATAAATATAATTTATAACAAAACCACTTTGATGAAGGTGTTTAAAACATTTAAGATTTTTGTTTCCATTTAGCTCAAGCCCAGTTCTCATTTAATATAATTTATTTTCTCAACATATTAATTAAATTTACAACAATAGAAAGTGGGAGACACCTGATATTTTAAAACAAACAAAACAAAAGCACTTATCTCATTACTGTGTGTTCCTCCAAAATGCTTATTAAGCCTTTGAAAACTCCTGCCAGGCCTAAGTAGTAAGAAAATTTAACTGTTAAAAGGAATACATTTGGGAGTCAGATCTGAGTTCAAACTTCAGATCCCCTATTATTTGTTTTTTGATTTGGGGAGAGTTACTCCACTTCTCTAAACCTAAGTTTTTACTTTGGTAAAATGGGTTGACTAAAATTTGTCTTGCCTGCTCATTGTGAAAAGCATGAGATTATAAGAAAGATTAAAGAGCCCAGCATTTTCTATAATATCTAGTAGTTCTTATTACAAATGAGGGAAGTTAGAGGAAAAGGGGATAAAATGGAGGCATTTAACAACAACAAAAAAAAAGATGAAAGAAAAAGGCGCAATTGGTTTGGAACAGAGCTGGCTTAAGAGTTGAGAACTGGAGTGGAAGGAGGTACAACAGATTAAGTTATAGTAAGTTAAACTGTAATAGGTTATGCTACATTAAGTTTATAGAAACAGTTGTTTGGGGCTTAATTGTGTTCACCTCCAAAATTCATATGTTGAGGCCTTAACTCCTAGTACTTCAGAATGTCACTGAACTTGGAAATAGGGCCTTTAAAAAGTAATTAAGGTAAAATGATGTCATATGGGTGAGCCCTACTGCAATGAGTGGAGTCTTTATAAGAAGAGAATGGAACGCAGAGAACACAGAGGGAGGACGCACGGAGAAGGTGCCCATCTGCAAGCCAAGGAGAAAGGCCTCAAAATGAAACCAGTCCTGCTGACAGCTTGACCTTAGACTTAACAGCCACCAGAAATGTAAGGAAATACATTTTTATTGTTTAAGCCACCCAGTCTGTGGTATTTTGGTATGGCAGCCTTAACAGACTAATATAGCCACAGAGGTTGCTTGATTTTTTTTTTAAAGGAACCCATGAGAGACAACATGTGAAAATACCTACTATAGTTCCTAGGAAATGCCCCGTAAATATGGTTAAATCTGCTGACAATGTTCTAAAGGAAAACTCAATAGGCTGGGCATCAGGGGACTTGACTCTTATTCTCTGCTGTGTTGCTAACTAGCCCCAGGACCTTCATTTCCCTGGGCCTTGGAACTTTCACCTGTAGAAAGAATAGTTTAGATCAGTGGTTGGCAAACTCATTAGGCAACAGAGCCAAATATCAACAGTACAACAATTGAAATTTCTTTTGAGAGCCAAATTTTTTAAACTTAAACTTCTAACGCCACTTCTTCAAAATAGACTCGCCCAGGCCGTGTTATTTTGTGGAAGAGCCACACTCAAGGGGCCAAAGAGCCGCATGTGGCTAGAGAGCCGCAGTTTGCCGACCACGGGTTTAGAGTAAGTGAATTTTACTTTCCCGTAGAGTTGGAGAATTTAATTGATAGAAAAATCCTAATATCCAAAATGTGTTATCAGCAGAGATGAAACTTGAAGTCTGTTTTACAGATTCCCAGAGCAATGTTCTTTCTTGCTGTACATTTTCTGCAACCATGACATTTAGCTTTGAGACTTAGGTGTTAGAGGGGTTATTCCTGCTTGTTTTTTCACATTAAAATTGTTCAATACCAGAAATTTGCCAATATGTTTGATGTGGAAATCTTTTCATTTCAGTAAATATGGTGTTAAAATGTTTGTTGACAGTTCTGCTTTAAAATTGCTTTAAAGAAGGCCAATTTAAATGAAATCAACATGCAAAAGAACAAGCCACAAGCTAGTCTGTTTTCTGATTAAGAAAAGTGTCTTGTGTAATTAAGTAGCCAAAAGAAAGTGGGGGTGGGGTGGGGTGGAGTGGAGTGTGGGGTGGGAGGGAAGGCATTGCCCTGGCCTACTTCTGGCTTGTTCAGAAGCAGCTGCTTATAGTTGGAATGTATGTTCTCTTGGTGAAAAGGCCTCAAGGTCCAGCCCATGTGGGGCTGCAAGATAAATTGGTGGCAACTGTGAGTTTATCCAAGAAAAGGTAATATTTACTTTGATCTTCAATTTTACCATAGAAAATAACTTAGGCTGCATGGTAATGGCAAAGTTTTCATTTAATACAATTTAGACAGGAATAGTTGTTAACCTCTATTTGTGAGACTAACAAAAGGTAAACACGACGGGTACAAAAGTGAAATTTACCAACTTCATCTTAAACTGATAATAGGAATAATGGTATATGCTTTTTAATTTTTACTCTGCATTGTGTGAACCTGATTACATCTGAATTGGGTTTCTTGGCAAAAACCATTGGACTTCTTCCTTTGATTGTATTGCTTTTAAAAAACTGTAATAATAATAATTGCTAATGTTTATATAGTACTATCATCCAGACACTGCTTAAATGCTCTATCTGTATTAGCTCATTAGATCTTCACAAGAAATCATTTACTCCTCACTGCTACCTTATGAAGTAAATGACATTATCGTCTCTACTGTGCAGATGAGAACATTGAAGCACATGCAGATGTGTGACTAGCTAAAGATCACAGATCTTATAAGGAGCAGAATTGAGATTTCAATTCAGGCAGTCTTACTCCAGAATCCATGCCTCTGATCACTTTGAGAACTGTTTTCCCCAGAGGCAACACCCCTAAATTACCACTATCCCACATGCAGTAGCTCAGTCTCTTATCGAACTCTGATTTTACTTCTTTAAGTCTTTATAATCCTCACCTCAGAAAGGCAGTGCATTCAGATTTATCTTTGAAAAATAAGGTAAAAGATAAAAAAGAACATTGTGCTTCTTTTTTTTTTTTTAATCCTCACCTGAAGATATTTTCCCTTTGATTTTTAGAGGGAGTGGAAGTAATGGGAAGAGACACGGAGAGAGAAACATCAATGTGAGAGAAACACAACCGAAGTACACGCCCTTGACTGGAATCAAACCCAGGACCCTTTAGTCTGTAGGCCAACACTTTATCCACTGATCCAAACAGGCTAGGTCAGAGCATTGTGCTTCTTACTAATAACTTAAAGTAGCCTCCAAGGCTGATATTTGAGCATGCAAATATGAATTGCCACTACACCCAGTCAGCCTCAACTCCAGCTGGTCTGCTGTAATGCAAAAATTAGGATCTGAGCCCAGATTCTATGGAAGAGAAAGGAGATTTGAGATGATTTCCATTTTAACTGCCATACACACTTTACATCTGATTAGCAGAATGTGGCTATCTTATTACATTTGTTTTTCCTGTTAGAAATCACCTTAATACTACACTAATTGAGGTGACCACTTAGACATTTAACTTATATAAATGTCTAATCACTTATACAACTAGAACTAATATAAAACTGTATGTCAATTGTAATGGGGAAAAAACAAAAACCATATAAAAAAATAATACATACTTGAAAATTTGAAGGTGGTAAAGTCCCACGTATAATAATTTAGATTTTTGGTTTCACTAGATGTAAGTCTTTTTTCTTTCCATTCTCCAAATGTATCAAATGTTTCAATTTCTTTTTTAAAAAATGATTTCTATAAGCCGAATGTTGTGAAAACTTGTATTGAGCATATTTATTATATGGTGTCCCAAAAATGTATGCACACACTTTGAATAATTATAAAGGCAGTGTTTATTAAATACATTTAATTTTCAAAATTGAGCTATCAGCCGTTAAAGTGTATATACATTTTTTTGGGATACCTGTATATGCTTTATTAATTTTATTATGTACCCATCTATTTCAAAAGTGGAAAAGTACATTTTCCTTTTGATATTTGTAAAAATCACCAGATTTTAGAACAGGGTATTATAGTCAATTATATACTTTGTGCTCCTTTAGCCCCATCAAGGTAAACTGGATTTCTAGAGCAAATGAGTGAATAGCTCATTGTTTAGGATCACTCTCTAGCCTCTATGGGCTGTTCATTGGCACATTCTTCTAACTGGTAAGTTTCTGTAGGTTCCTGGTAGTTTAAAAGCATCCTGTCAGGTCAGTCTTTCAATCCCATCTTACTCCCATATTCTTGGCACCCCACAGGCAGTTCTATGAAGATACAAAACCAGTTATATACTGTCTATTGATATGGGGCCAGAGGTCCCAGGCCCACACCAGACCTGAACACAAACTTGACCAAGGCAGAAAATACAGCAAAGGCTTTAGCTTGGGGCTTAAAATCTTATTGCCTAAAATTGAGTATTTGCTATGATCTGGGACCCAATGTAGCCTCTAGTCAGTATCTCCAATGCCTAGCTTCTCAGTTGGCTCAATATATGTATATATAGTTGGACTTCAATTTCATATATATATATATTTTTTTTTTTCCTAGCATTCAAGTTGTCTGTTATAAGTTGAGCCTATTCCTATTCTAAACCACAGTCCACCTATCCGGTGCCTTAATACTCTATTGAAATTTCGTTCTGCCATTATTATGAGAAGTAGATGCCATTGCTCATATCTCTTGTAGGACAGGGCTGACAGTAATGAACTCCCTAAACTTGTGTTTATTTAGAGGTGTCTTAATTTTTACCTTATCTTTGAAGGCCAGTGTTGCTAGATATAGAATTTTTGGCTGACAGAGTTTTTTCTTCTTTTTATACTCTAAAAATATCATCCCATTGCTTCTGGCCTCCATGGGTTATTTATTTTTTTTCTCTGAGGGGCCCGTGAGATGGCTCACTTTCTTTTGCTGCTTTCACTATTTTCTAATTTCTTTGTCTTATGACAGTTTGAGTAGACTGTCTTGTTCTGAGTCTGGATTTTTCCCACTTGGATTCATAGAGCCTCTGAATTTATATGTCATTTTCCTTCTTCAACTTTGGAAGATTTTTGGCTTTGGCTATGATTTCTTCAAATAATATTTCCTTTTCTCTTTCCTCCTCCTGAGATCCTCATAATAGGACAATTTGATGGTGTCCCATAAGTTCTTTATATTTTGTTCAACTTTCTTCAATTTTTTTCCTGCTCCTAAGACTTTATATTTTCAAACATTCTATCTTCAATTTCTTTCTCTTTTCCTTCCTCCCTCCCTCCCTCCCTCCCTCCCTTCCTTCCTTCCTTCCTTCCTTCCTTCCTTCCTTCCTTCCTTCCTTCCTTCCTTCCTTCCTGCCTTTCTCTCTCTCTCTCTCTCTCTCTCTCTCTCTCTCTCTCTCTCTCTCTCTCCTCTCAGTTTGTTCATGGTTTTGTTTCCTTTTAGTTTTTTAGATAGGGCTATTTCTTTAAATGCTCTGTGATTTTTGTTGTTGTTGTTGAAAATTGGACATTTCAAAAAACAGTCACCGTCAGCATTTTATGCAGACTGTCTCTGCTAGTATAGCCCTGTATTTTGTTGGCTGGCTATGGTTTGAGTCTTGGGAAAAGCCCCAGGTGAATGTATGGTCGGCTTAGTCTTTTCTTAGTATATATCGTGCCTGGGCCTATGTGTGGGTTTTCAATTCCCTTGTATACATAGCAGCTTTTGAAAGTCTAGATTCCCCAAAGAGTTTGTCCCTCCCCATATTCCCTGATGGACTTAGATGGTCCAGCATATATGCCTTTACCTGTGTTCTTTTGCCCCATACATCTGCAAATCTGTAGTTGTGTTGCAGGTTTGTGGCTAACACCCATCAATTTCTATCCCTTTCCCTAGTCTGAGATCCAGGTTAGGGTTCTTTACCATAACTAAGTTTTGAACTCGGTAAAACAGAGACCAGTTCTTCAGGCAATGCCCAGGCAGGTTAGAACATTGCAAATAAGGTCTGCTCTGCTTCCTCTGGTTTGACACTAATTGGGAACCAGATTTCTACCTCCCTCAGACCAAGACTGTGACATGTTAGGGAAGGGATGAGGCAAAGGAAAGTGAAAATGCCACAAAGTATTCTACCAATATATGTGTGGGGTTTTCTTTATTGAGCATTTGCTTGGTTGCTGTAGACCTTTGAGTATCTTTGAGAACTCTTACAGGTTTTAGCCATTCTCTAGTTATTGTTTTGTTGTTTATGTTTACACCAAGACCAGGGGGTCTGAAGATTCCTAGTCTACCATTCTGCTGACCTGACATGGAAGTCTTACCTTAAGACTACTGTGTGCATACTCAGCCCCTCTTTTGATCCCTAACAAGGCATGCCTATTTGGAGAGGAGGCCTTGAGGTGGCATACTGCAGTAGTTAAAACAGAGACTTTAAATGACAGGGAGACCTACACCTATGAAACGTAAATTAAAACTAGAGTGTCACCCTGTGCATATTCACCAGAATGGTCAAAATGAAAATATGGATAATATCAGGTGTTGAAAATGACATGGGACAAACAGAACTCACATATAGTGCTGGTGGAAGTGTAAATTATTATAAGATCTTTTGCTAGTATATAATAAAACTAAATATATGCATAGTGAAGACCAAGCACTTTTATTCTTAGGCATATATAGGGGTGGGCAAAAGTAGGTTTATAGTTATTTGTATAGAAAGTAATACAATAATTAAATAATAATACAAGAATAAACTTTTGTGTACTCACAACTGCAAACCTACTTTTGCCAACCCCTGTATATATGCCCAACACAAATTCATACCTATGCTTACCAAAGATACATATTGGAATTTTCAAAGCATCACTATTTTTTTAGACAAAAGAAACAAACAAAAAACCGGAATGTAGCCCAATGTCCACTGCACATAGAATAGATCAACAGATTGTAGAATAATCATACAGTGCAGTGCTTTACAGCAATAAGAGTAAGGGATTTACAGCTATAATAAACAACATGGATGAACCTCAGAATTGTGAAAAAAGCAAGATGAAAATTTGTAAATAATATGTGATTTCATCTATGGAGTTCAAGAACAAGCAAAACTAGCCATTATTTTAGAGTCAATTATTGTGGTTAAACTTAGTTGAGGAAATGACTAGCCAGAGCATTGAGAATGGGTTTTTAGTTTCTGATAATGTTATTTCTTCATCAGATTTGTTGAAAAAGCATCAATCTGTACACTTTTTATCTTTTCACTTTTTAATTAATTATTATTATTATTATTATTATTATTATTGTTAATCCTAACCCAAGGATACTTTTAGAGAGAGTGGAAGGGAGGGGAGAGACAGAAAGAGGGAAACATTGATGTGAGAGAGACACATCAATTGATTGCCTCCCACAAGTGCCCTGACTGGGGTTGGGGATTGAGCCTGCAAATGAAGTATGTGCCCTTGACTGGAAATGGACCCAGGACCCTTCAGTCCTCAGGCCAACGCTTTATCCACTGAGCAAAACTGGCTAGGGCTCTTTTACATTTCTATATGTATATTGTACTTCAATAAATGGCATTAAGGAATTAAAAAGAACAATTTGGAATTACCTAAATTTAAATCCCACTTGCTAGTTCTATGACTGGTCAGATTTCTTAATTCCTCTAAAAACCACAGTATCCTTACCTATATGGTGATGTGGGTGATGATGACAAAAGGAGTCATAATCACTTTGTGTTGCATTCTCACAATGTCCTATCCTATCCTATATAATAAAAGCCTAGTATGCTAAGTGTCCGACCATTTGACCAGTTGCTATGATGTGCACTGGCCATCAGGGGGCAGATGCTCTGACTGGTAGGTTAGCTTGCTGCTGGGGTCCGGCCGATCGGGACTGGGCGAGACAGGGCAGACACACCCTGGAGCCTGCCCGTGGTCCCTCCCCGGCCCTGATTGTGCACCGGTGGGGTCTCTTGGCCTTACCTGCACCCTCTCGCAATCCAGGACCCCTTGGGGGATGTGGGAGAGCCAGTTTTGGCCAGATCCCCGCAGGCCAGGCCAAAGGACCCCACCAGTGCACAAATCTGTGCACTGGCTCTCTGACATCCCCTGAGGGATCCCAGATTGCAAGAGGGTGCAGGCCAGGCTGAGGGATCCCACAGGTGCACAAATCCATGCACCAGGTCTCTAGTTAGGTAGATAATAGGCAATATTGTTATTTTCATTGAATAAATGATGAAGGATAACCATACAAATGTTAACTAGCCCAAGGTCATCCGGATCCAGAATTCACATATATATATTCTCAAGAGTCCACACTCTTACCACCTATGTCCCTCTGTTAATAGGGCTAACCCCCCACACCCCCCCCAAAGATGTATTTAAAAGAGTTTAGAAAACTGAAATTCAATAAATACATTAGATCTCCGTAATCCCCGTTAATGGCAAAACATGACCTCTAGCTCTTCTTCCTATGTGCACTTTTCACAGTTATACTTTGACTGTATTGGAATTTCTTTCACCACAGTCTTAGACTTCCTTGTCTTTCTGGTAATCCCCTTTCAAACTTTGAGGAAGCATAATGAAGAGTTTGCATGTTTACCTTATTTCATTAATTTCCCACAGTTATATATTATTATCTACTCTACAATCTTTATATTTAGGGCATGGGATGTTTTAAATGTATGTTTTCTGTGCCTAGCCAAGGAGCTTAGACCATATTAGGTGCTCTATTCATCATTGAAATGAAAAACCTTTTATTTTTGGTAACCCATTTTACTTTATATGTATTTTCTTTTTTTAAAAATATATTTTTATTGATTTCAGAGAGGAAGGGAGAAGGAGAGAGAGAGAGAAACATAAATGATGAGAGAGAATCATTGAATGGCTGCCTCCTGCACTGCCCCCACTGGTGATTGAGCCCACAATCTGGGCATGTGCCCTTGACTGGAATCAAACCAGGGACCCTTCAGTCTACAATCCGAAGCTCTATCCACTGAGCCAAACGAGCTAGGGCTATATGTATTTTCTTTATTAAAGACCTTTGATAATGCTATTTTAAAAAATATATATTTGTATTTATTTCAGAGAGGAAGGGAGAGGGATAGAGAGATACAAACATCAGTGATGAGAGGATCATTGATTGGCTGCCTCCTGCACACCCCACACTGGGGATAGATCAAGCCCACAACCCAGGCATGTTCTCTGACCTGGAATCAAACTGTGACCTCCTGGTTCATAAGTCGACACTCAACCACTGAGCAATGTCGGCTGGGCCTATAATGTTATTAAAACCAAAGACTTGATAGTGATTGTAAGCGATGTGGTAGGTTCTTTGGAGCAGGCATTATTTTGTACTCCAAATGATACTGTTTTGGTAACGACTTAGTGGGTCTATAAGCAAAACACCAACTAAGCTAACCACCAAAACTTTTCAATGCAGTCTTTTTCTGGGGAGTTATCTCAAATTTTATCATGGAAACCAATAGAAAACTAAGATTTGTTTTATATAAATTAGGTTTACAGCCACATTTTTGGAAACACATCTGTTCCATAAAGACAAAGAGCCCTACTTATAGCGATCACTTGCTTTATGTAATGTGAATGACTGTTTCTTTTGTGTTTAATGAACTTTCCCATTACCTACTTGCCAGTTGGATGTAGACATTAGCAATTTTGGATCATGGATCCAAATCTGGTCTCATTCCTATACTGTGATGTCCTTGGCCGAAAATCATGTTACAGGGCAATCCATTGCATTGCTTGCCAGCAAGATAACCACAGAGCCATTCCAATCTTTGCTATTGGTAAATTCCCTCTTTTTAAGTTTTGGCAGGCTGGCTGGGAGCCATCTGTAGTGTATTTTTCTGGCTACCATCAAGTTTTCCATCTGCTAGTATTTAACACTGCCCTAGTATGAACTCATAAGCTAAATAGCTCTCTCAAATATATAACTATATAATAGGGGCAAAAGGCTGAAATGATCCACATTTTAATTAAGTCAAGAGAGCAAATAAACAGAGGAAATAGAAAAATCCCAAAGTATGCAAGTAAATGAAGTTTCATTTGAGATTTAGTAGAATTTCAATAATAACGAGGGCTGTGAGAAAATAATAACTTGACCTTGGAACTAAGCCATTTGAAAAAAATAGAATGATGACACAGCAAAAGCAAGCACGTGCAAAATGCATATGTGTGTGCTGGTGTGTGCGTGTCTGTGCGTGCGTGCTCCCGCAAAAGCGGCTGTGCGAGTATCCCGCCCGTGTGTATGGCTTGTTTTCTTCCAGTTAGGGGTGTAGTTCTAGGGAAGAGAAAAGAAACCCACAGGTGGTACAACTGAGTAGCAGTGGCAGCTATGGCTTATACAAACTTACCAAATACTATGGTTTAGTTTTAGAGCAGTACTTTTCAAACTGTAAGTTGAGAACTATTAGTGGGTTATAAAATCAGTTTAGTAAGTTACAACTATCATATTTAAAATATAACAGAAAACATCAGTATGCATCATGTGTAGTTATAGCATTAATTTATAAAAACTGGTTTCATGTGTACACACACGCATGCAGACACACATGCATATGTACCAGGTCACAATGTAAAATATATGTTTTAAGATTTAAAAAAAAAGTTTGAGATTTTCTGATTTAGAGACAGATTAAGTACCTTTGTCCACCTTTTTACAGTCTTGTCAAAATGATAATGTGATTTCCCCTGATTTGGGAGAGTCAAAAAAAGTAGTATTAACAGGCTAAAATTAATTGTAAATTTCCTTTTGGTGATGCAGATAAATACCAAGACAATCTAAGGATTTCTCTAAATTATTTTAACTTAATTCACACATAAGAGTTACATATCAAATAATATGAAGTTTCAAATAATCTTTCTAGGAAAGCTCTAAGAAGAAACTAGCTAAATTTGAATCTCTGGGAGTACTTCAGAATCCCTGGAATTTTCCATCTTTAGGAGCCCGCCTGAATCAGAAATAGAGCTTTCCCTTTCTCCCCAACACACACACACACACACACACCCACACACACCCACACACGCACACACACACACACACGTTAGTGGCTGCAGTTACCCTGAAGGTGCCCATCCAAACCTACAATTCCAGGAGGGTTTTTGGGACCTCCTTAGGAACCTGTGGTATTCACTTGAGGCCTCTTCAACATGATGCTGCCTTACCGTAGCTACTCATAACATGTTTCAAGCTATTTTGGTCTTCAGTTATTTTCATTTCAATGAGAAAATTGAGTAGGCTATTTGATGATTCATTCGTTTTCGACATCCATGGCCTGAAACCAATCAGGTTTTTCTCATCTTCAGAGCTTGTGCTAGTGTCCATCTATCTAAAAGGCTGTCTTTTCTAACCTTTCATTTTTGTATATATTCCCTGGCTTACAGATACAGACAGTTTCTAAACCCACAACTGGTTTCACCTGAATTGAGAAAAAATGCTGTGATTCTATCTACATGATATCAGATTAGAATCGTGAGTAAAATTTCCATTTTTTTCCCCAGCTAGGCTTGCTGTTTTATAGAAATAGCCTGAGATATTTGCGTAGGGTTATACTACCTGGTTTTAACAAAGTCAAAATGGCATTTTGAATGGCAAAACCATTTTTTTTCTAGCCTTGTTTATTCAGAGGATCAGAGGGAGTGTGGCTCTGTTTATATGCAAAAAATAAATGTATGGAAATAACTGTTCATTCATTTTATATTGCCTTAATGATCAATGAAGATTGCCACTTGATTGATCCAACTGTGGTGATCAGAACTAATCAGAATTAATGGCTGAAATTAATGGATTGACAGTGCTATGATAAGAGTTTGCTGCTACCTAAAGCTTCTCATAATCATTCAAAGAACACCTTGTTTATTTTTTTGTTTTGCTTTATTATTATTTGTTGCCCCTTTTACTGTTCAGAATGGACATGTATTTTATAAATGACAATAAGCCCATTAGTGTTGTACATATAATGTAAAAGTTTCTGGTTGCATTTGTAATAACAATCAATTTCCCTCTCTAATTACATTAATTGTAGCATTACATACCTTTGTAATTTGTACAGGATTGTGCTCAATTAGATTCATGTTGTATTTCAATAAAGCATTTTTGCAACTGTCATAAATCTCTAGAACACTATGTCGTGGAGATAGTGGCAACTGAAGATTGATCTGTAGTGTAGGAATTCATTGGGAAATCATGTCTTGTTATTGATTACTAAAAGAGTCATTAATTTATGGAAGCTGGTTGGAGATTTTGGCAAGTTTAGAACTTATTTTAAAATCATTCTCAATCCTAGCTACAGGTTTTCTCAGAGAAAAGGAATCAGAATGGGAAGGAGGAGGGAGGGAGGGATAGGGCAAGGGAGATGGGGACCATGACAGAATGAAAGAGAGAATATAAATTAAAAAAAGTTAATTGTAAAATGTTTCTGTGTTGCATTTTGTTAAACAGAGTAAGGTGAAAGGCATGTGTGTATATCAAGGTCAGTAGCAACCTATTACCGGTCCATAATTAGATTGAGTAATTAATTGGTTTCTGAAAGTAATCTTTATTCTCTCAGAAATGTATCTGACAGAAAATACCTAGCTATTCAGTCTAAAAGCAGATGGCTCACCATAAGATTCAAGTAGCAGGTGAAAAACAGCCCAGAGTAAGTTCCTTTCTTGTTTTCAAAATGGAAATATTCTAAAGGTAGAGTCCTGTTTTCAGACACTAATTAAAATGGTATAAAAAAGAATCTAAAACTCATTTGTAAAAGGAAGGAAAACTTCACACCTTGAAATCTCATTATTTGTCATTTAGTTTATGATACAGTGATTTTGGTCATGTATACATATAATGGATGTTTTTATTTAACTCTAGGTTTCAAATATATGTTTTATTTACCTTATCTTCATTTAGGGCTTTGAAGTACCTGTGACTAATTATGTAGGTTGACAGATTGGATTTAAATAACCCTTTCATCTTTTTTTTTAAACCTCCTCAATTTTAAATTCTGAAAATGTGTTTGGAATAATATAGGTTATATAATGACAGTTCCTGAGCTTTTACCCGCGGGTGGAAGTTTGGAACACCAGCAATGCAGCACGTCTGATAAAGAAAGAAACCTAGTATTATTGTTGCTAGATTTCTATTTCTATGGTAACCATGATGTCACTGGTGCCTGCAATGCTTAAACCTTCCATCTCTAATAACTGGAGCTGATTTGGTAAGACAGAAATGTACAATGAAAAAATCCTAATTAATAGAATGTAATCACCAGATGCAATGATATAGATAATGTTTGCGAATGTAAAAGGCTGAATTATGGCTGGAATCAAAGGAAAATGAAGCATAAGTTTTATTTTATTAAGAGGAAAGGCATGTTTTTTAAATATGTAAGGATAATAACATGAGTGTACAGTAGATGAAAAATATGGTAGAAAAGGAAGCTAGGTATATGCTATAGTCTTTATTATTTATAACTAGAGAAGACTGACTGACTGGGGAAAATATGCTGTGGGAATTAATGTTTAATTCCTGTTAAGAAATACAGAGAATAAGCGACTTGTATATAACAGGAATATTGCTAAGAAGGATATTAGTGAATTTTTATCATATTGCAGGTGATTATTTGCTATTTATACTCCTTTCCCTAAACTCCTTTCATTCTCTTCTCAGTGAAGGATAAGTGTCCACTTGCTTGTTGAGCTCTAATCTAACCTTTCAGGGAGAAGGGACCTTCTTAACTGCATGGGCTTGGAAAAAGAAAACATAGTCCATGCCCATATTTTAAGGGAGAAAAAATATTGTAGATACTAATAACGACCAGAAACGTCCCAGATCATTTGAGGGAGATTGCAGAATGACTAGGAGTGGGGCTTTAACTCCATTCTCTTTAAAGTGATCTGTATTATTCTCCAGCAAAGGGCCATTTAAAGTCAAGACAAGCGGTGGGAGAGAAAACATACACGTCTGCTGTGCCTGCCTTACCCTGATGGCTTAGTTCGCAAGTCCAGACCAGGTTGTCACACAGTACTGCCAACACCGGTTCATGGAAATTGTTGTTGAGGTGGAGCCGAGTAGAGCATGCCAGGGGACTGTCCCTCTGTTTTATATCAGCCTAGCTGTCCTCATAGTGGTGATGGGTAGGAAGGTGGCAGTTTCTAGGTGCCTCACAGTTTGAGACTTTTTTCTGAGTTGTTTTTGTAAAGCCACTTTCCTGCAGTACTGACTGGGTTTCCAAACTAATGAAATTCATTGTTTTGGGTTTGATGTTTAAATACTTTACAGGGGACAGTTCTTCCCCATTAGAGAGAGATAACATGCCTGCCTTGATCATGTGCCTGCTAGCACTATTACTTTTCTGTTGTTATCTGACTGCAGCAATCAACTATATAGACACTGTGTGATAAAAATGCAACCACTTGACACACAGGCTGAATTCCAGCTGCCTTTGAGCTTAGTAAATCTCTTGCTTTATAAACACTCCTATCCTTGATAACATATTGAGGAAAAAGACACAATAAGAATTACTCTTTGTACTGCACTGAGAGCATGAAGTCATTCAGCTTTCATTGGGCAAAAATGGAACATTCCCCTAAAGAAAATATGGATTTATATTTCTGGGTTTGATGGAGTATGACTGAAAATTACCTCTTGCTTCTATTATTTACATATTTATGTATCCTAACAGTAGAGACATAAAGAAACTTTTACACATAAAGCGATTGCCAATTGTACAATGAAAAATGCCCTCAATTAATAATACTGATTATAGCTGACACCCATCTACAACTAATAAAAGAGAAACATGCAAATTGACCATCCCTCTGCTACACCCACCAGCCAATCAGGAGTGAGTATTCAAATTAACCCAACAAAGATGGCAGCAGCCATGGAGCTGGAGTGAGCAGGAGGCTTGGGTTGCCCCCCGTGACAGAAGAAGCCAAGTTTCCCACCTGCCCTGGCTGCCACTGAAGGATTGGCTGGGGGCCTGGGTCGCCGGGGGTGTGGCCAGCCTGAAAACGGCCCTCAGCCCCTTACCCAGGCTGGCCACGTCCCCAGGGAGTAAGAGTCCCCACTGGGGGGCGTGGCCAGCCTGCAAACAGCCATCAGCCCCTCACCCAGGCTGCCCCATGCCCCAAGGGAACCCCTACCCTGATCCGGGACACCCTTCAGGGCAAACTAGCTGGCCCCCACCAATGCACCAGGCCTCTATCTATACTAATAAAAGGGTAATATGCTAATTAGACTGGGAGACCTTCCATGAGACCTTCCAAATGTTCTTCTGGACAAAGTCATGGTGGCGGGGCCAAGGTAGAGGTGGTTAGAGGCCAAGAGGGGAGGGCAGTTGTGGGTGATCAGGCCAGGTGGGATGGCAGTTGTGGGTGATCAGGCCAGTGGGGGGGGGGCATGGGGGGTGATCAGGTCAGCTGGGGAGGCAGTTGGGGGTGAGAAGACCAGCAGGGGGGCCAGTTGGGGGCAAGAAAGCCATCAGTGGGGGGTCAGTTGGGGGTGATCAGGACAGTGGAGGGGGCAGTTTGGGGCAAGCAGGCCAGTGGGGAGGGCGGGTGGGGGCGAGCAGGTCAGTAGGGGGGGCATTTGGGGGTGAGCAGGCCAACACAGGGGCCAGTTGGGGGTGAGCACGCTGGCACGGGGGACAGTTGGGGGTGAGCAGGCTGGTAGGCAGAGTGGTTAGGGGAAATCAGGCAGGCAGGCAGGTGAGCGGTTAGGAGCCAGCAGTCCCGGATTGTGAGAGGGATGTCCACCTGCCAGTTTAGGCTCCATCCCTTCGAGGGGTCCCAGATTGGAGAGGGTGCAGGCCGGGCTGATGGACACCCCTCTCCCCCCCTCCCCCGTGCACGAATTTCATGCATTGGGCCACTAGTTATCATTATAAAATCGTACTTTGCAAACACCAGGTGCCTGAGATTATATGTTAGGCAAAGTACAGAGAATGAGATGGACATAATCTGTGCTCACACTGAGAAGGATCTAAAGAATTTATGGTATTATTTGCATAAAATGTCATCTAGAAAGGAAAATTAAAGAATTTTCATAAAATCCTCTAATGATACTAACACTAGGCCAAGTACTTATACAATGCAGTGCAGTGTAGGATAGAAATGAAGAGGATGCTGGCTTCCAATCCCTCATCCACCAAGTACCAAGGGTAGTTTGACCTTGGGCAGCATTCTTAATCTCTTTGTGCCCTCGGCTGTAAAAGGAGAATAGCAGCAGCTATATCAGAGCATTGTTGCATGGCTTAAATTTTAGGTGAGAGCCTGGCGCACAGTTTGGGATCCACAGATGTCAGCTCCTTTTATTAACTACTAGAGGCCCAGTGCACAAAATTTGTTCATGGGTAGGGTCCCTAGGCCTGGCTGGCAATCAGGGCCAATCTGTAGGGCAACTGGCAGGATGATCGGGGCCCCTGCTCACACCCGCCTTGACCTGGCACCACCCGCTCACCTGTTCCACCATCCTGCTGCAGTTCTGCTCTTGTTGGGGCCCATCAGGGCTATCAGCACCTCCACTGCTGCCTGCTGCCAGTGCTGTGTCCCCGATGCCCGCCATGTTCCATGCCGCTCAGATCAGCACACATCTAATTCCCATTTGGTCGAACTCCTGCCCGTGGGGACAATTTGCATATTAGCCTTTTATTATATAGGATTATTGTTTCATTTGGTAAAAATTGCCCAAGTTTGAAAAGCTGGTGGGAGGAGAGAGGCAAAGAAGAGAAACAGTATTTCATATTTCAAAAATAGTAAATTGATAAATATGTATTTAGAAAAGTTTCTGGTCTTTATCCCCTGTTTTTTCCTACTACAATTTCTCAAAATATTATTATTTAGCCACCCCAATCTTAAAATGTCAGTTTCCCCCCACAAATGGTCA
The DNA here is from genome assembly GCF_951640355.1 of Cnephaeus nilssonii. NCBI lineage: Eukaryota > Metazoa > Chordata > Mammalia > Chiroptera > Vespertilionidae > Cnephaeus > Cnephaeus nilssonii. Next base: position 62,668,844 of record NC_137071.1, on the reverse strand, counting down.
TTTATTTCTTATTGTAGAGTTCAGAACTGCCCAGTCCAAACTGTTCCCTTTGCCTAGTGATGAAAGTAATAAAGCTCTTTTTCTAGCATTTAATCCTTTGACTTATAATCTGCTCCAAGCAACTCTGCCCATGCCTGACAGAAATCTCAACCATGTAATTGTGCTATTAATGCTAGTTCTTGAGAGATTCACCAAGGTTGATTGTTGTTGTTGGTGTTGTGTCAATTGCCATTTTTGGCTAACTGTGGTTTTCATATAGTGTCCCATGTTTCTGTCCTCCTCTCTTATTAGTTACTAACTATTTGATGGAAAAGACCCTTTTCTGCATGTCAAAAACACTCCATAGTGTTAATAAGTGTTTTGGGAGTAAAGTAAGAGTATCCCATAGAAGTGACCTCCAAATATGACATCATTTGACCTAGGGAAGGACATAAAAGCTAAGGGGAGCCCTAGCTGGTTTGGCTCAGTGGATAGAGCATCGGCCTGTGGACTGAAGGGTCCCAGGATCAGTTCCAGTCATGGGCACATGCTCGGGTTGTGGGCTCAATTCCCAATGGGGGTGGGGTGTGCAGGAGGCGGCCGATCACGGATTCTCTCTCATCTTTGATGTTTCTAACTCTCTCTCCCACTCCTTTCCTCTCTGAAATCAATAAAAAAAATATATTAAAAATTAAAACCTAAGGGGAATTCTATGTATTGTCACACAGGATAAAGATTAATATGTAGAGTCCAAATTTGACTCTATCATTTATTACTTGAGTGATTTTTTAAATATAAATTAGCTAGTTTCTCTGTACCTGAGTTAGCTATTCTATAAAACGAGTTAGTGATCATATCTGTTTATTTATTTATTTATTTTAATTTAGCCTTATTGTTGGAAGTATTACAGATGTCCCTTCCCCCCCCCCATTAACCCCCTCCACCTGGCACTTGCACCCCCCCCCCCCCCGCAAGGCCTTCACTGCACTATTGTCTGTGTTTGTGTGTTATCATATGAGTGAAATCATGTGATACTTGTCTTTCTCTGACTGGTTTATTTTTTTAACTTTAAAAAAATATTTTCTTTATTGATTAAGGTTTTAAATATGTCTCCTTATGACTGGTTTATTTTGCTTAGCATAATACTCTCCAGGTCTCTCCATGCTATCTCAAAGTGTAAGAGATACTACTACTTTTTTAAAAAATGTTTTTATTGATATAAGAGAGAGGAAGGAAAAGGGAGAAAAAAGGAGAGAGAGATAGTAACAACAGTGATAACAGAGAATCATCATCGGTTGCCTTCTGCATGCTCCTATTGGTGTTAGGGCTCGCAACCCAGGCATGTGTACTGACAGGTAATTGAACTGTGACCTCCTGGTTCACATGCCAATGCTCAACCATTGAGCCACACCAGTCGGGTGAGATCCTTCTTTTTTACAGCTGCATAGTATTCCATTGTGTAAATGTACCATGGCTTTTTTTAAAATTTTTTTATTAATGTGTTATATGTGTACATATCTTAACATTGTCCCCCCCACCCCACACCCATACATGCCCTCACCCCCCGAGTTTTGCGTCCATTGGTTATATATGCTTATATGCATGCATACAAGTCCTTCGATTGATCTCTTATCTCCCCCACCTCTCCCTAACCTTCCCCCTGTAATTTGACAGTCTGTTTGATGCTTTACTATCTCTGTATCTATCTTTTTGTTCATCAGTTTATAATGTTATTTATTATCCATAAATGAGTGAGATCATGTGGTATTTTTCTTTCATTGACTGGCTTATTTCACTTAGCATAATGTTTTCCAATTCCATCCAGATTGCTGCAAATGATGAGAATTCCTTCTTTTTTATGGCAGCATAGTATTCCATTGTGTAGATGTACCACAGTTTTCTGATCCAGTCATCTGCTAACGGGCACCTAGGCTGTTTCCAAATCTTAGCTATGGTGAATTGTTCTGCTATGAACATAAGTGTGCATATATCCTTTCTAATTGGTGTTTCTAGTTTCTTTGGATATATTCCCAGGAGTGGGATTACTGGGTCAAATGGGAGTTCCATTTTCAATTTTTTGAGGAAACTCCATACTGTCCTCCACAGTGGCTGCACCAGTCTGCATTCCCACCAGCAGTGCATGAGGGTTCCTTTTTCTCCACATCCTCGCCAACACTTGTCGTTTGTTGATTTGTTGATGATAGCCATTCTGACAGGTGTGAGATGTTGAGCATGTTTTCATGTGTCTCTTGGCCTTCCTTCTGTCTTCTTTTGAAAAGATTCTATTTAGGGCCATTGCCCATTTTTTTTATTGGATCATTTATCTTCCTTTTATTAAGTTGCATAAGCTGCCTGTAGATGTTGGAGATTAAAACTTTATCAGTGATAGCATTTGCATATATGTTCTCCCATAGAGTGGGCTTTCTTGTTGTTTTGTTGATGGTTTGTTTTGCTGTAAAAAAGCTTTTTATTTTGATGTAGTCCCATTTGTTAATTTTCTCTTTAGCTTCCATTGCCCTAGGGGCAGTGTCAGTGAAGAAGTTCTTTTGGCATATGTCTGAGATTTTGTTGCCTGTGGATTCCTCTAGTATTTTTATGGTTTCCCGTCTTATGTTTAAGTCCTGTGTCCATTTTGAGTTGATTTTTGTGTATGGTGTAAGTTGGTGATCTAGTTTCATTTTTTTGCATGTATCTGAGCAATTTTCCCAACACCATTTATTAAAGAGACTGTCTTGACTCCATTGTGTTTTCATGCCTCCTTTGTAAAATATTAATTGAGCCTACTGGTTTGGGTCGATATCTGGATTCTCTATTCTGTTCCATTGATCTGTATGACTGTTCTTGTGTCAGTACCATGCTGTTTTGAGAAGAGTGGCTTTGTAATACACCTTGTGGTCTGGTATTGAGATCCCTCCTACTTTATTCTTCTTTCTCAGGATTGCTGTAGCTATTCGGGATCTTTTTTTTATTTCAAATGAATTTTTGGAGAGTTCTTTCTAGGTCTGTGAAATATGCTGTTGGTATTTTGATGGGGAGTGCATTTTATCTGTAGATTGTTTTGGGTAGTATGGACATTTTAATGATGTTGATTCTACCAATCCATGTACCTGATATGTTCTTCCATCTGTTTACATCTTCCTCTATCTCTTTTTTCAGTGTCCTGTAGTTTTCCGCGTATAGGTCTTTTACCTCCTTAGTAAAGTTTATTCCTAGGTATCATAATTTTTTTGGTGCGATGGTAAATGGGATTGCTTTTTTAGTCTCTCTTTCTATAAGTTCACTATTGATGTATAGAAAGGCCATAGATTTCTTGGCGTTAATTTTGTATCCTGCTACATTGCCAAATTCATTTATTAAGTCTATTAATTTTTTGACGGAGTCTTTCGGGTTTTTTATGTACAATATCATGTCATCTGCAAATAAGGACAGGTTTACTTCTTCTTTTCCAATATGGATGCCTCTTATTTCTTCTTCTTGTCTAATTGCAATGGCTAATACTTCCAGTACTATGTCAAACAGGAGTGGTGAGAGTGGGCATCCCTGTCTTGTTCCTGTTCTTAGGGGAAATGGTTTTAGATTTTGCCCATTGAGTATGATGTTTGCTGTGGGTTTATCATATATAGCTTTTATTATGTTGAAGTATGATCCTTCTATTCCCACCTTGTTGAGAGTTTTTATCAAGAAAGGGTGTTGGATTTTGTCAAATGCTTTTTCTGCATCAATTGATATGACTATGTGATATTTATCTCTCAATTTGTTTATGTGGTATATCACGTTTATTGATTTGCGGATATTGTACCATCCTTGCATCCCTGGGATAAATCCTACTTGGTCATGGTATATGATCTTTCTGATGTACTGCTGGATTCGATTTGCTAGAATTTTGTTGAGGATTTTGGCATCTATGTTCATGAGGGATATTGGCCTGTAATTCTCTTTCATTGTGTTGTCTTTATCTGGTTTTGGTATTAGGGTGATGCTGGCTTCATAGAATGAGATTGTAAGTGTTCCTTCCTCTTGAATTTCTTGGAATAGTCTGAGGAGGATAGGTTTTAGTTCTTCCTTGAATGTTTAGTAAAACTCTCCTGTGAAGCCGACTGGCCCCGGGCTTTTGTTTGCCAGAAACTTTTTGATGACTGCTTCAATTTCTTCCATAGTTACTGGCCTGTTGAGCTGTTTAGATTCTTCCTGATTGAGTTTTGGAAGGTTGTATTTTTCTAGGAATATATCTATTTCCTCCAGGTTGTCCAGTTTGTTGGAATAGAGTTGTTCATAGTATTTTGTAACAATCCTTTGTATTTCGGCGGGGTTCTGTTGTTATTTCACCTCTTTCATTTCTGATTTTGTTTATTTGTGTCCTCTTTGCTTCTTGGTGAGACTGGCTAGAGGTTTATCAGTCTTGTTTATCCTTTCAAAGAACCAGCTCTTGGTTTTGTTGATCTTTTGTATTGTTTCTTTTATATCTATGTCGTTTATCTCCACTCTGATCTTTATTATTTCCTTCCTTCTGCTTATACTGGTCTTGTTTTTTGCACTAGGCTTGTAGAGCTATGATCTTCACTCTCAGGACTGTTTTCACTGTGTCCCATAGATTTTGGATTGTTGTGTTTTCATTGTCATTTGTTGCCATGATGTTTTTTATTTCTTCCTTGATGTCTCTGGTAACCCAGTCATTGTTTACTAGCATGCTGTTTAGTCTCCATGTGTTTGATTTCTTTGGATTTTTTTTTTGTAGTTGATTTCCAGTTTTATGCCACTGTGATCTGAGAAGATACTTGATATGATTTCTATCTTCTTGAATTTGGAGAGACTTTGCCTATGTCCTAACATATGGTCTATCTTTGAAAATGACCCATGTGCACTTGAGAAGAATGTATATTCTGTGACTTTCTGGTGGAATGTTATGAAGATGTCAGTTAATTCCATCTGGTCTAGTGAGTCATTCAGGATTGATGTTTCTTTGCTGATTTTTTGTTTAGAGGATTTGTCCAATGGTGATAGTGGGGTATTAAATTCTCCTACTATGATTGTATTGCTGTCAATCTCTCCTTTGATATCTTCCAGGAGTATTTTTTATGTATTTTGGTGCTCCTGTATTGGGTGCATATGTGTTTACCAGAGTTATTTCTTCTTGTTGGATTGCTCCCTTTAGTATTATGAAGTGGCCTTCGTTATCTCCTTTTATGTCCTTCACTTTGAGATCTAATTTGTCAGATATAAGTATTGCTACCCCAGTTTTTTTTTCCATTTCCATTCGCCTGGAAAACCTTTTTCCATCCCTTCACTCTCAGTCTGTATGCATCTTTTTTTCTGAGGTGGGTTTCCTGTAGACAGCAGATATACGGGTTTTGTTTTCTTATCCAATCTGTTACCCTATGTCTTTTGATTAGGGCAATCAATCCATTTACATTTAAAGTTATTATTGATAGGTTCTTATTTGTCACCATTTTTATTCTATATCCCTGTGTTCCTTCTTTGCTTCCTCTTTCTTTCTTTGATAGCCTTGCTGGGTACAGTATTCTTAGATTGAGACCCTTCCTTTGCATGGCTGTATATTTCATTCCATTCCCTTCTGGCCTGATGAGTTTCTGTTGAGAAATAATTTGTTAGTCTGATGGGCGTTCCTTTGTATGTAACTTTCTGTCTCTCTCTGGCTGCTTTTAAGATTCTTACTTTGTCGTTGCTGTTTGCCAATTTAATTATAATGTGCCTTGGCATCAGTCTTTTGGGGTACATTTTGCTTGGGACTCTGTGAGCTTCTTGGATTTGTGTGGTTTTGTCTTCCCTATATCGGGCAAGTTTTCTGTCATTATTTCTTCAAACAGGTTTTCTATTCCTTGCTCAGTTTCCTTTCCTTCTGGAACCCATATTATTCTGATGTTGTTTTGATTCATGTTGTCCCAAAGTTCCCTGAGGCTCTCCTCCTGCTTTCTAATTTTTTTTTCTAGAAGCTGTTCAAGTTGGGTATTTTTTTCCATATTGTCTTCTAGCTCACTTATGTGGTCCTCTGCTTCTTCTAGTCTACTCTTGATGCTTTCTATGGAGTTCTTTACAGCAGCGATGTCATATTTCTTTTCTTCCTGGTTCATCTTCATTTCCTCTTGGTTCTCACTCATATTGTCAAGTTTTTCTTCCATTCTTTTCAGCCACCTTATGACCATTTCTCTGAATTCTTTCTCTGATAGGTTGCTTGCCTCTAATTCATTTACTTCCTTTTCTGGTGATGCCTGCTTTTCTTTCCTATGGGGGCTGTTTGTCTCCCCATGGTCTCTCTTCTCCAGATGTCTGGTTATGCAGTTCTCTCTCTCCTGCGTTGATTTAAAGGCACAAAATACAACACAGCCAGGTACAACACGCACGGCACTGAACAGAATTGTATTCACGATATTAATAACCTCCAATAAAGGTGACCACCAGAGAAAGACAAAATAGGGGATAGAGGAAGAGGAAGAGTGAAAGGAAAGAACAAAAGAAGGAGTGTGACACTGAACTTAGGAAAAGAGAAAGAAAAAAAAGAGATACAAGAATGATACTAAGAGAGAAAAGGGGAGCAAACTACATATATGGGGAGTAAACTCCAATTTAACAACCACCAATCCCAGCCAATGCTAGCAACACAAATCTGGAGATTAATACAAACTACAACACCAACTAATATCAAGTGAGGCAAGAAAAAACAGAAGTAAAAAACAAAGCAAACAAAAGAACCAAACAAACACACAAAAAAAGAATAAGCAAAACTATCTCACAAAACATAAAATATCAATCTAATCAATATTCAAGCAAACAACAACAAAAGGGCAGAGAGAAAAACAATTTTTTTTTTGTTAAGGTAGCATAGAGAGAGGTGTATATGGACTTGGAGCAGGGGGTTGGAAATTAGATATATAAGTAGGGTGAATTTTTATTAGAGGGTAAACAGAAAGAGTAGGGAAAATCTAAAGCCAGAAAGGGTTAAGATAAACAGGAGACCAAAAGGGGAAAGGTTAGGAAGAGAGTGATGGGATAAAGTTAGTGTTGAGATAGGGTAAAACGATGCTAAATGGAAGATGCAAATAGAATGTAGGACACTAATCCCAAAATAAAAAAAGAGAAAATCAAATGACACTTTTAAAAAAAAAGTAAAATAATAGTAATAATAATGCTGATTGAAAATAAAAATGTAATAATTAAAAAGGTGAAAATCGAGTGAGGAAAAAGAAAAAAATTAATTTCTTAAGTAAAAGATGCAAAAAATTAAAATTAAAAATTAAAATTAAAAAATTTAAAAAAATTAAAATAAAAAATAAGAAGAATAAAATGTGCAGTAGTGGTGGTCATTCACTTCCTCTATTGTTCTGTTTGGTACACCTGTTTCCCAGTCCGGGCAGAATTGCAGTTCCCTGCGTTCCACTACTCCTCAGTGTTGCAAGCCAGGCCTGATTTTTAAGCCGGTGGTGTCTTAATTTATTGTATCTATTTTTTATTACACCAGAGACAATTTGTGTTTCAGCCCCTGTGTGTCAGTGTTTCTGGATTGATTTCCTGGCCTCTCTAGCTTTATTTTCCCTATGGCCCTCACTGCTGGTTTGTGGAAGTGTGTGCCTCAGAGCTGCCTCTCCGATGGTCACTCCCAGCTCCGCTCCCCAGGTTCCAGAGAAACAACTTCCTCCTGCAATCTCTCAGTGTATTCCCCAACTGGGTTTTCCTATGTATTGGGCTTAGCAATCAGAATCGGAAAAAGCCCAAGTGTGCACACAGTGGGTCTGCGCTCAAGACCAAGCAACCTGCACTCCTCTGAAATTCCCAGTCTGACCCTCCTCTCAGATCCAAATGGGTTGCTTTTTAGATATCCCTTCTGTTAGCAGCTCAGGGGACCCCCTTCCACATTCATGGATCACAGCAGTCCCACCAGCTGCGGATTTTTCTAGGCACAGATTTCCCGGTCCTCCAGTTCCCGCCACTAGCGTGTTTCCCTCTCCCCCTGCCAGGGCAAGAAACCTCACCTTATCCCAGGCGAGATCTGACCTTTCCTTGGTGCAGGGAAGAGTTCCTTTGAATCCACGTGATTGCGCCGATTGGGGACCGGTGCCCTGGTGCTCACAGCTGTTCAGTGTTCGCCTTGTTGTGGAAAATCAGGCTCCAATAAAATCCTCTTTCCCTTGCAAGATGGCGAGGTTTTTCACCATGGCTTTTTTATCCACTCATCTACTGAAGGGCACTTGGGCTGTTTCCAGATCTTAGCTATTGTAAAAAGTGCTGCTATGAATGTAGGGGTGCATATATTCTTTCTGATTGGTGTTTCAGGTTTCTTAGGATATATTCCTAGAAGTGGGATCACTGGCAATTCGATTTTTTATTTTTGGATGAAACTCCATACTGCTTTCCATGGTGGCTACACCAGTCTGCATTCCCACCAATAGGGTAGAGTTGTTACAGGCATTGAGTGAGATGATTGTTAAGAAACTACTTGGTAAACTATACATTTCTAGACAAATATTTGCTGTAGTAGTAATGGTGATTTATGCCTTGCTTGCAATGGAAGTGATGTTTCTGTTAGATTTTGTTGACTACTTTCCATGTTTAGGTGATGTTCCACTATAAACCACCCCCAAACTTAGTGATTTAAAACATCAGCAATAATATTTTTTTAAATTATGAATCTGTTACTTGGGCAGGGATTGGTGAGAACAGCTCATCTGTAATACGTGATATTCAGCTTGGAGAGGTTTGAAGGCTGTTGGCTGGAATCATCTGAAGGCTCACTCATGTGTCGGGTAGTTGATGCTGGGCTGCAGGTCAGGTCTTTACATGGGACTGTCAACTGAAACAACTACTTGATATGGTGATTAGGCTCTAAAGATGGAGAGAGAGAGAAAGAGAGAGAGAGAGAGAGAAAGAGAGAGAGAGAGAGAGAGAGAGAGAGAGAGAGAGAGAGAGAGAGAGACCACCAGGCAGAAGCTGTATTTACATTTTATGATACAACTTCCAAATCATGTAGCATCATTGCTACTGTATTCTACTCAACGAAGGGAGTCATTAAGGCTCACTCATATTCAAAGGAAGGACTAGATTTCACATTTTATGGGAGGAACGTTAAATAATATATAGATATAACCACAACCACCACTACTGTCTGGTGTGTTTTTTTGTTTTTTTTTTGAGTATTTAGTGCATGCCATATATAATAGTGCATTATATCATGTAATCCTCACCAAATATCTATGTGATCAGCACCATTGCATTTTAAGATTACAAAAATAATGCTCAGATGTTAAATAGCTTGTCTAGTGTTACAAAGGAGAGGATCTAGGACAAAAAGTCATGACATTAAGCAATGCAAACATTATTTCCATTTGTCGTTATACTTGTTTGAAGATAATAGGAATGCATTTTTTGTGGAATAGGGTCTGACTGCTAAGTAATGAATCAGAGGAACCCATTTGACACCTTGAAATAGATGGTATATTAAAATGATAAAAACATGCAAGTATTCTCTGAAATGAGTGCCTAACTGGTCAATAGATAATGGATTAAACGATTATTATCAGTACTAGAGGCCCACTGCACAAATTCGTGCACAGGTGGGGTCTCTCGGGGTGACCTGTGGGGATTGGGCCCCAGCTTGCGCCCCAGTCTTGCAGCCCCAGCTCTTGCCCTCAGCCTCTCAGCCGAACAGGCCTGCTTGGCACCCTGCTGTGGCCTGGTGCCGCCCCCTCAACTGCTCCACCATCCCACCTACAGGACAATCAATCGGGGCCGGGGCACCCGCCCAGCTGCCTCTGTGCCTAGGAGCTGGGCAGTGATCCTGCCTCCCGCTGCCAATGCTGGTCACCATCTGCAGGACGATCAGAGGATTGATCGGGCCCCCGCTCACACCTGCCTTGGCCTGGTGCTGCCTGCTCACCTGCTCCACCATCCTGCTGCGGTCCCGCTCTTGTAGGGGCCCATTGAGGCAGGCAGCACCTCCACTGCAGCCTGCTTCCAGCACCACATCGCTGACATCCGCCATGTTCTGTGCCACCACCTGGTGGTCAGCGCATGTCATAGCAAGCGGTCGAACTCCTGGTCTCCTGGTCGAATGACTGCTTGAGGGGACAATTTGCATATTAGGCTTTTATTATATAGGATAGGATGCTTTTTTATGTGTTTGTTTATTTTATTATTATTATTATTATTATTATTATTTAAAAATATATTTTATTAATTGCAGATAGGAAGGGAGAGGGAGAGATAGAAACATCAATGATGAGAGGAAAACATTGATTGGCTGCCTCCTGCATGCCCCCCTGCCAGGGATCGAGCCTGAAACCTGGGCATGTGCCCTTGATTGGAATCGAACCTGGGACCCTTCAGTCTGCAGGTCGATGCTCTATCCACTGAGCCTAACCAGTTAGGGCTATCTTTTATTCTTTATTGATTAAGGTATTACATATGTGTAATATGTAATACCCTCCATTGCCCCCCAGCTCGTGCCATAACCCCCCTAGTGTCTGTGTCCATTGATTATGCTTATATGCATGCATACAAGTCCTTTGGTTGAGCTCTTCCCTTTTCCTACACCCTCCCCAGCCCTCCCTCTGAGGTTTGATGGTCTGATCAATGCTTCTCTGTGTCTGGATCCATTTCTGTTCATCAGTTTATGTTGTTCATTATATTCCTCAAATGAGTGAAGTCATGTGATATTTATCTTTCTCTGACTGGATTATTTCACATAGCATAATGCTCTCCAGATCCATCCATGCTGTTGCAAATGGTAGGAGATCCTTCAGTTTTACAGCAGCTTAGTATTCCATTTACCACAGTTTTTTAATCCATTCATCTACTGATGGCACTTAGGTTGTTTCCAAACCTTAGATATTGTAAATTATGCAATTATGCTACTATGAACATAGGGGTGTATATATCCTTTCTGATTGGTGTTTCTAGTTTCTTGGGATATATTCCTAAAAGTGAGGTCACTGGGTATAAATGGCAGTTCCATTTTTAGTTTTTGAGGAAACTCTATACTGTTCTCCACAGTGGCTGCACCAGTCTGCATTCCCACCAGAAGTGAAGGAGGGTTCCTTTTTCTCTGCATCCTCTCCAGCACTTATTGTTTGTTGATTTTTTGATGATAGCCATTCTGACAGGTGTAAGATGGTACCTCATTGTCGTTTTGCTTTGCATCTCTCAGATGGTTAGTGACTTTGAGCATGTTTTCATATGTCTCTTGGCCTTCCTTATGTCCTCTTTTGAAAAGTATCTATTTAAGTCCATTGCCCATTTTTTGATTGAATAGTTTATCTTCCTTTTGTTAAGTTGTATGAGTTCTCTGTAAATTTTGGAGATTAAATACTTATTGGAGATAACATTGACAAATATGTTCTCCCATGCAGTGGGCTTTCTTGTTGTTTTTTGGTGGTTTCTTTTGCTGTGCAGAAGCTTTTTATTTTGATGTAGTCCCATTTGTTTATTTTTTCCTTAGTTTCCATTGCTCTAAGGAGCTGTATTGGTGAAGGTATTGGTGAAGATATTGCTTCGGCATGTCTGAGATTTTGTTGCCTGTGAATTTTTCTAAGATTTTTATGGTTTCCCGTCTTACATTTAAGTCCATTATTCATTTTGAGTTCATTTTTGTGTATGGTGTAAGTTGGTAATCTAGTTTCATTTTTTTGCATGTATCTGTCCAATTTTCCCAACACCATTTATTGAAGTGACTGTCATGACTCCATTGTATGCTCTTGCCTCCTTTGTCAAATATTAATTGAGCATAGTGGATCGGGTTGATTTCTGGCATCTCTGTTCTATTCCATTGGTCTATATATCTGTTCTTGTGTCAGTACCAGGCTGTTTTGAGAACAGTGGCTTTGTAATACAGCTTGATATCTGGTATTGAGATCCCTTCTACTTTGTTCTTTCTCAGGATTACTGTAGCTATCTGTTTTTTTTTTTTTTTTTTTTTTTTTTTTTTTTATTCCAGATGAATTTTTGGAGCGTTCGTTCTAGGTCTGTGAAATATGTGGTTGGTATTTTAATGGGGAGTGTATTGAATCTATAGATTCCTTTGGGTAGTATGGACATTTTAATGATATTGATTCTACCAATCCATGAACACAGTATGTTCTTCCACTTGTTTATGTCTCCCTCTATCTCTTTTTTCAGTGTCCTGTAGTTTTCTGAGTATGGTCTTTTATGTCCTTAGTTAAGTTTATTCCTAGATAGCTTAATTTTTTTGGTGCAATGGTAATTGGGATTTTTTTTTTTTTTTTAGTATCTCTTTCTGTAAGCTCACTATTGGAGTATAAAAATGTCATAGATTTCTGGGTGTTAATTTTGTATCCTGCTTCATTGCCTAATTCATTTAAGTCTAGTAATTTTTTGATGGAATCTTTAGGGTTATCTATGTACAGTATCATGTCATCTGCGAATAAGAACAGTTTTACTCCTTTTCCCATTTAGATACCTTTTATTTCTTATTCTTGTCTAATCACTATGGCTATCACTTCCAGTACTATGTCAAACAGGAATGGTCAGAGTGGGCATCCCTGTCTTGTTCCTATTCTCAGGTAAAATGGTTTTAGTTTTTGCCTATTGAGTATGATGTTGGCTATAGGTTTTTCATATAAGGCTTTTATTATGTTGAGGTATGATCCCTCTATTCCCACTTTGCTGAGGGTTTTTATCAAGAAAGGGTGTTGAATTTTGTCAAATGCATTTTCTGCATCAATTGATATGACTATGTCATTTTTATCTCTAAATTTATGTGATGTATCACGTTTATTGATTTGCGAATATTGTACCATCCTTTCATCTCCGGGATAAATCCTTCTTGGTCATGGTATATAATCTTTCTGATGTACTGCTGGATCTGATTTGGTAGAATTTTGTTGAGGATTTTGGCATCTATGCTCATGAGGGATATTGGCCTGTAATTGTCTTTCATTGTGTTGTCTTTATCTGGTTTTGGTATTTGGGTAATGCTGGCTTCATGGAATGAACTTGGAAGTGTTACTTCCCCTTGAATTTTTTTAGAATAATCTGAGGAGGATAGGTTTTAGTTCTTCTTTGAATGTTTGGTAAAACTCCCCTGTGAAGGCTTCTGGCTCCGGGCCTTTTTTTTTTTTTTTTTCTGGAATGTTTTTGATGACTGCTTCAATTTATTCCATAATTATTGGCCCATTGAGATTTTTAGATTCTTCCTGATTGAGTTTTGGAAGGTTGTATTTTTCAAGGAATATTTCCATTTCCTCCATTTTGTCTAGTTTGGTGGAATAGAGTTGTTCTTAGTATTTTTTTAAATAATTCTTTGTATTTCTGTGGGGTATGTTGTTATTTTGCCTCTTTCATTTCTGATTTTGTTTATTTGAGTCCTCTCTCTTTGCTTCTTGGTAAGGCTGGTAGAGTTTTGTCAATCTTTTTTATCCTTTCAAAGAACCAGGTCTTGGTTTCATTGGTATTTAGTATTGATTTTTCTTCTCTATGTCATTCATTTCTGCCCTGATTTTTATTATCTCCTTCATCCTGCTCACTCTGGGCTTTTCTTGTTGCTCTTTCTAATTCTTTAAGTTGTAGATTTAGATAATTTATTACCATTTTTCTTGTTTTTTGAGTTAGGCCTCTAGAGCTATAAACTTCCCTCTTCAGTCTGCTTTCACTGTGTCCCATAGATTTTGGATTGTTGTGTTTTCATGGTCATTCATTTCCAGGATGTTTTTAATTTCTTCTTTAATCTCTTTGGTAACCTAATCATTGTTTAATAACATGCTATTCAGGCTCCAAGTGTTTGAATTTTTAATTGTTTTTATTGTAGTTCATTTCAAATATTATGCCATTGTGGTCTCAGATAATGCTTGATATGATTTCAATCTTCTTGAATTTGGAGAGACTTTTCCTGTGACCCAATATGTGGTCTATCTTTGAAAATGTCCCATGTGCACTTGAGAAGAACGTATAGTCCGTGCCTTTGGGGTGAAATGTTCTGAAGATGTCAATTAAGTCCATTTGATCTAGTGAGTCATTTAGGATTGCTGTTTCTTTGCTGATTTTTCTTGTCTAGAGTATTTATTCAGTGACATCAAGGGGGTATTAAAGTCCCTTACTATGATTGTATTGTTGTTGATCTCTCCCTTGATACCTTCCAGGAGATTTTTATGTATTTGGGTGCTCCTGCATTGGGTGCATATATGTTTACCAGGTTTATATCCTCTTGTTTTATTGATCCCATTAGTATTATGAAGTGGCTACACTTATCTCTTGTTATGACCTTCACTTTGAGGTTCATTTTGTCTTATACAAGTATTGCTACCCCAGCTTTTTTCTCATTTCCATTTGCCTGAAATATATTTTTCTATCCCTTCACTTTCAGTCTGTGTGAGTCCCTTGTTCTGAACTGGGTCTCTTATAGACAGCATATATATGGGTTATGCTTTTTTATCCAGTCAGCCACTCGATGTATTTTGATTAGAGCATTTAGTCTGTGTACGTTTAAAATTATTTTTGCTAGGTACTTGTTTGTAGCCACTTTTATTTTTTTGTGCCTGTCTTCCTTCTTCCCTTTTTATTTCTCCTTCTTACACCAGCCCCTTTAGCATTTCTTGCATTGCTGGCTTGGTAGTGATAAACTCCCTTAGCCTTTTTTTTTTTTTTCTGTGAAGCTCCTTATTTTTCCTTCAATTTTGAATGATAGCCTTGCTGGATAGAGTATTCTTGGATTCAGTCTCTTGATTTGCATCACTTTGTAAACTTCCTTCCAGGCCTTTCTGGTCTGATGTGTTTCTTTTGAGAAATCATTTGATAATCTCATTGGAGATACTTGTACGTAACTTTCTGTCTCTCTCGTAGCGTTTAAGATTCTCTCTTTGTCCTGAACATTTGACATCCTAATTATGACATGTCTTGGTGTGGGTCTTTTCGGGTTCATCTTGTTTGGGACTCTATGTGCTTGTGTGACTTTCCTTCCCCAAATCAACATGTTTTCTGACATTAATTCTTAAAATAGGTTTTCTAACCCTTATTCCTCTTCTTGTTGTTCTGGGACCCCTATTATTCATATGTTGCTTTGTTTCATGTTCCCAAAGTTCCCTTAGGCTTTCTTCCTGTCTTAATTTTTTTCTCCAATTGCAGCTCATTTTGTGTGTGTTTTGCTGTCCTGTCTTCTAACTCACTAATTCATTCCTCCACTTCTCTTAGTGTACTGTTGAAACTTGCCATAGTGTTTTTTATTGTCGCTATATCACTCTTTATTTACTCTTACATAAGTTGTTGATTTTTTTCATCCATCTGGTTTATGAACTGTATGACCCTTATTCCGAATTCTTTTTCTGACATATTGCATGCCTCCATTTCACTTAGCTACTTTTCTGGTGATTCTTCCTTTTCTGTCCTTTGGGGGTTTCTTTGTCTCCCCATTTTTGTTCTCACTGAAGGATATAGGTGTCAAGTCATACAAGGGTTGCTCTTTGGTTGGCAGCAGCTACTCAGACAGCGGTTGTTCCTTGGGCAGTCACAGCAGCGGCTACACCCCAGTTGGCGGATGCTCCTTGGGTGGGCACTGCTCATGGGGCTGTTTGCAGCAGTGGTGGCTCCTCTGGCTGGCAGGGGCAGGCCACTTGTGTGGTTACTGCTCCTATACGGGGGTGGGCTGCTCGTGTGGCTGCTGCCCCTTGGACGGGGACAGGCTGCACGTGGCTGCTGCTCCTTGGGCAGGCGGGGGATAGCTGCTCACTGGATTGCTTCTTCTTGGAAGGGGAAGGGCTGCTTGCGTGGCTGCTGCTGCTCAGATGGGGGTGGGCCACTGGCATCTGCTGCTCCTTAGATGGGGGCGGGCTACTCGCGGCTGCTGCTCCCCAGAAGGTGGTGGGCCACGCGCAGCTGCTGTTCCTCGGATAGGGGTGGGCTGCTCTAGTGGCTTGTCAGTATGCTTTTAATAATCAGCTTTCAAATACCAATGTTGAACTATAATGTATATCTAGAAACTTAAAATTGTAATTAAAAATAATAATCACCTCTCAAGAACTTATAAGTTACTTAGTATCAGAGTAGATACCCAAGAACTAGCTAACTCTGTCACCAATTAGGAAGCCTAGGGAGCTTGTGGTTTAAAGATACAGAAAAATTGAAGTTAGTGACTCATAAGCTTCCTGGTCATTTGATGAGTTCTGTGCTTCAGCAACTACAGCAAGAGGAATCCTGCACAAGATGATGGCTAGATTCATTGACTGCAGTGAGTGTGATGTTTTATTCCTATGACTATTGGTAAGGAATGCTTTGTGATTACAGTAGTCCTTGCCAGTGCCATTCAACTTACAAACTTTGTTCAGTCTTGTTTATAGTGTCAATAGGTTGCACACTTATTTGTTGGTTTTGGAAAGACCTAACACATTGCTCCTGCGTGAATTGCCTTAATTGACAGTAGGGATGCCTTTAATTTAACTAAATCAAGTGCAAGGCCCTCTGCTTTTCTTGGCTCTGTCAGCATAGCCTCATAGAGGGTGGTAATTATATGTGGGAGGCAAACAGCTGTATATGGTCATCCTCCAGTGTGGAATGAATTTGGAAGGAGAAAGAGAAGCACACATTTGTAAGGATGTTGTCTATGATACATTGTGTCAAATGAAATTGCTGAAATGAGATTGAGAGCATCATTAGTGAGCCATGCCTTTTGGGACATTCAGATTCAAAAATGCAAAAAATGCAAAAGAAAAAGATGGTTGTTCACATAGTGTTATGTATGCATCTATATTCACATCCTTGCTTTGCTTACTTAGATTTAACAATATTGTTGCTGCAAGGATGTTACCTTTTAAAAATCCATATATTAAAAGAAGTGAAATATTTAAGCTACCATCCATATATCAATCTTTTAGTTTTGTTTTTGTTTATGGTGAAGTTCAAGTGAAGCAAAGTAAAATCCTTTTATACACGAGCTAAACATTTTTGGTCCAACTAGTAAAAGGTTTGTCTTACTACAAGGTTTGTCCCAATTTGGCAAAAACAAAACAAAACAAAAAACCTAGAAGAAAAGCTTTGAGGAGCAGAAAATCAATATGCGTCAACTGAAATTAAGATGTAGTGTTTCTCTGTCAGTTCTTCCTCTAGCTCAAACCTTTGTTGAAAAAAGGAAAGTTTAATATGATGTAAACTCACAGGATAAATCTACTATAGGCCAATGCAGCTTGCTGTTCAGTTTTTTGCCTGCTAAGCATAAAACACTGTGTATCTGTCAAGTGAAATCTGAAACAGAATGACACATGTTTCTACTCCACTGAGGCAGATATTTGATGAACATATGGGCTTTTGATGAACACATAATTATCTTATAAACATTTGCTTTGTGATGTTTTCAACAAAAATACTACTTTTAAAGAGAGCAAGAGAAGTGCATTTGGTGGTTCATCACTTTAAGTATATTATTTCGTGCCAAAATTAAAGAGGCAAAAGTTGATGCTGTACCTATCTGTCAAGCCATAACTTGCTTTCAAAATGAGTCCTATTTTGATAGATCTTCCAAGAGCTGTATTCAATTTTTTCACTGTACCCATATAACTCAAGATATCTATGCACCAAAGTTTCAGAAGTCAGAGCCTGAGAATCCAGGTTGCAGGTTTAATATAATGGAAAATTTTAGATGTAATTAAATATCAAGTAGATCTTAAATTTTCTCAAGATGTTTAGGCATAGCAAGTGAAAAATGGGGTACAAATGAGTTGTTTACTAGTATATACTCTATACAAAATCAGCCAAGGTGTGTATCATCATTAAATGGTTCATTTCATAAAATGACTATGCTCAAAAATCTATATTATTTTGATTGTTCAGAACTATCTGAAGAATTCATGACATTGACATTGTACTTCTCTCACATGTGATTATTTCTACACAAATATTTTGTTAATGCCTATATCTATATATACTCCAGCTAGAAGAGAAGATACATTTTTATGTGCCAGTGTAGTAGATTTGGATGTACATTTGGGAGAGAGGGTGGACATATGGAATGTTATTCTAAGCTATATGTTCATAGTCCAAATCTAAGCATTCTAATGGGTATCTCTCATTGCCCCAAAAGAGTTTTAAAGTAATTATTGTGTGATATTTAACTAAGATTAATATGCTATCTGAATAACTTGGCCTCAAATATATACTCTCCTCTCAGTTCTTTTGAAAATGGAAGAAAATGCATCCAACTCACAAATATTTTTGTAGGGTCTAACATGTGCCACTTTTACACAGCTCCACACACTGAATTACAATGTTTGCTTATCAATATTTTTCCCTGACTCTAGAATATGTACTTTAGGAGAAGAGCGATTGTGCATTAATCATACCCATACTTTCCTTACTCAGCACAGTGTGAATATGTGAGTGAGAATGTAAGTAGGGGCATAAGTACTTGAGTGAAAAATCTAGTCAACAGTGTATGAATGGGTATAGTGCAGTCAAGGAAGGACATATTTCGAACTTGGAGAAGTAGTATGAATACCAGGAAAGACATTGAGAATGAGGTAGCACTTGAGCTGGACCTTAAAGGATAGAGAGAAGGCCATCAGATTTGGTTACTAGTCCTTGGTTACTTTAGAAAACAGGTTCAGTGATATGTTGAGGGCAAACAGTAGATTGCAAGAAGCTGAAAATGGGTGGGTATGAAAAAATGGAGATATAATCTCTCCTTTTAAATAATTTTAGGAGTATTAGGTATCTAGAGGATTCTGATCTAACTTTAAATCCTGGCTTTTCTTTTTACAAGCTGTGTGAGTATAAGCAAGCTACTGAATGTTTTCATGCTCCAGCTTTCTTGTCTTATGAAATGAGGATTATGACAGTAACTATCTTCGGTGACTGAATGATACTAGTAAACTCTATGTAGGCTAGTATAGCATTTAGTGTAAGTGCCCAATGAATGGTAAATTAAAACAAAAATAGGAGGGAAAGGACAGTAGCAGGAGAGAATAGCAAGATTGAATAAGGAAATTTCTCTTTCATCAAGAATTTTGAGATCTCAAGTGAGTAAAGGCAAATTTCTCATAGTAAAGTCTTACAAAAGATCCCATAGTATTTTCTCAATCAAGAGATTTAGCAACCAAAGAAATGATTTTGACTTTTGTGTTCCTGCTATTCTTGCCTGCTTAACTTTTCTCAGTGTTTTATACTGCTGAGCTATATCTCCTGTGAATCTTGATACTTCCAGAGCTACTTGTATTTGTTCAGCCTGCTCCTAAAATATACCTGTGATGTGTCCTTAGCATCATGCTATAAGAATTACAAGATGACACAATCATACTACCATCACTTTTTCAAATAAACTCTTTGAATTTTAGAAGGGATCTTTTTAAAATAATTCATTTATTTTTACGTGAAGAACATTTTATATTTCTAAATTGCACTAATTAATTTTGTTCTCATGTCATGCATTTCTGATTATGTCTTCATAGAAGAGTAAATATTTTAAAATTTAATTTACATTTATTTACTATAATACATAATTTAAAATGTTTTAATGCACACCAGTAGCAATTTAAATTAAAACCACTCTGTTACATCTTATCAGCATACTCTGTTATGAGGCTGTGGCAGGAACTCTTCTGTATCAGTAGAGCGAATGGAAAGGGTACAGCCTTTACAAAGGGAAAATGTGGCACTTTCTACCCAAATGATATATAGCAATCCCATTTCTCCTGAGTAGAAGTTTTATTTTTTATTGAATGTATTGGGGTGACATTGATTAATAAAATTATATAGGTTTCAGGTATAGAATTCTCTAACACATCAATTGTATATTGCATTGTGTATTCACCACCCACAAGGGTTCTTACAGAGGCACAATATAAATAATTTATATTCTGCCTCTTTCCACAAGGGATTTGTCCTGTCACGATAAGCCAAAAACAGTGACTGATTAGTGGGGAGGATTTTAGGTTTCATTTTACTCATTAATTATTTAAAGCTTTTTGGATGGATTTGCTAGGAATCTGATACAGGCCTAAAAAAATGCTATTTGTTGGAATTAAGTATCTCAGTGCCCTTTGAAGCTCAGGTTTTTCCAATGGATTGGCCTTGGACCACAAATCAAAGGTCTGCATTCTGTTTGGAAAATATGCTACTTGCCAGGACTAACCACCAGACCCTGAGTGATGGATGAATAGATCAGTCTGACACACGTTTCTGTGAAAGAGATGCTAAGGGACTGCTTGGCTATAGGAACCAAGCAGCCCCATTCACCTGCCTCCTTAGGCTTTTACTGTAGTAACAGCTTGAACTAAAATTAACCTCTAGATACAATCAGCAGGGTAAGTATTCATGAGAAAGCACATGCTTCTACAAGGTCATGTCTAAAGACTAAACATAGAGATTCCAGTAAAACACCTGGGGGCTCAGACTTGTTTGGAAAAGTCAAGGCAGGGGTTGCCGCCTTCAGCAAGGTTCCTCTAGAGGCCCCTGACCTTTCTGAGAATCCTCATTACAGACTTTTCAAGCAAGTCCCGTGCTTTCCCACAGCTATTCTAAATTTCAGTATCTTTGTTTGTATCAATATCATTGAGGTGATTTTATGTACAGTAAGATGAAACTATTTAAAAGGTGCAGTTGGATGAATTTTAACAGATGTTTACATTTGTGAAACCATCACTACAGTCAAAGTACAAGACCTTTCTAGCACCCCAAAGGTTCCTCATGCCACTTTGCATTCCATTCCTTCCTGTGTCACGGGCCCTAGGCAACCATTGATCTGCCTTCTGCTATTGTAGATTAGTTTGCATCTTCTGTAGTTTTATATTAATGGGATCATATAATGTATATTATTTTGTGTCTGATTTCTTTTCTTTTAAAAAAATGTATTTTTGTTGTTGAAAGTATTACAGATGTCCCCTTTTGATCCCCTCCTGACTCTTTGTAATCAGTTTAGTTACTTTGAGACTTATGTATGCTATTGTACATTGCAGTTTTTCATTTTTATTGATGAGTAATTACTACCATTGTTTATTCACTTATTGGTACAAATTTGGATTTTTTATAGTTTTAGGCACTCTGAATAAAGTTTCCATAGACATTTATGGACAAGAGTTTTTGTGGACATGTTTTTATTTCTCTAGGATAAATATCATTAATGGAATGGCTAGTTTATAGGGTAGGCATATGCTCAATTTTTTAAAAACAATTCACAACTAGTTTTCAAAGTGGTTATACTATTTTACATTCCCACTTGGAGTTCTTAATAGTTCCATTCAATCCACATCTTTGCCAATGTGGTGGCGTTTATTTTAAATTAATCTTCTAAAGGTTTTATAGTGGTATCTCATTGTTATTTCAATGTGCATATTCCTGATGTTGAACATCTTTCCATGTGCTTACTAATTGACATATTTTTGTGAAGTGCTTGTTTAAATTTATTTTTACTCATGTTTTTATTGTTTTTGCCTTATGATTATTTAATTGTAACAGTCCTTTTTATATTCTAAACATACATCTTTTGTCAGAAATATGTAGTGAAAACATTTTTTCTCATTTAACATTTAGCCTTTCAGTCTTTTTAATGGTATATTTTGAAGAGCAAAAGTTTTAGATTTTGAAAGAGTGGACTTTATCAATTCTTTCTTTTACCATTTGTGTGTTTTGTTTCTTATCTAAGAAGTCTTGTCTATTCTGATGTCACAAAGATTTTCTCCTATGTTTTCTTCTAGACTAGAGGAAAACTTTTCAATATAAGTTTCTGAATGATGGAAATGTTCAGTATCTGCATTGCCAAACATAGGAACCACTGGCCAATTTTGACTGCTGAGCCTTTGAGAGATGGCGAGTGAGACTGGAGAAATTAAATTTTTAATTTAAATTTATTTTCATATAAATTTAAATATGAATTGCCATAATACTATGGCTTGTGGCTAATGTATTGTACAGTGTCATTCTAGAGGTTTTATAAATTTACTTTTTATATTTAGATAAGTGAGACATCAAGTTAAATGTTTTATATGGTATAAGGCAGAAGTCTATAGTCATTACTTTCCATTTGAGTATCCAATTTTCCTAGCACCATTTGTTGAAAAGATTTTCTTTTGTTGAATTAGTTTGGCACCTTTGTTGCACATTAATTGTATACATACTATGAATCATTTTCTGGATTCTGTATTATATGGATCTAGGATCTATATTTCTATTCTTTCACCAGTACCACAGTGTCTCAACTATTGTACCTTTAGTGTATGTCTTGATATGAGATACTCTAATTTTTCCATGTTATTATTTAAAAAATGTTTTGGATATTTCAGGTTATTTGCATTTCCATATATATTTTGGCATTATCTTGTGAATTTCAATAAAAACTTGCTTGGATTTTTATTTAGATTATGTTATTTCTATGCATTGACTTGGAAAAATTGAAATTTGAACACTTTGTATCTTACAATTCCTAAACATAGAAGATCTCTTGTTATTTATGATTCGGGTTTTTTTGGTCAGCAGGATGCCAGGGTGATTTCTTTCCTGGGTTTTTGTCCAAGTGGATTCAAAGAATGAAGCCACTGACAAAAGGTGGTAGGTAAGAAGTACAGGAACTTTATTGCAAACATATACTACCTCTAAAACCCTAATTCGAAGTTCCTAATTCTAAGACCCCTCTGTCTCTAAGAAGCGTGGCCACTGCCTCTCTTTGTCTTGAAGTATTATATATCCTGGAGACACTTTCCCTTAATCTAGGACCCCTGTGCTTTCCTTGTTGGTCAATGTGCTACACAGTACCAGTTTCAAAGGCCAAAGCCCACGTGGTGCCCCCCTCTTTCTTTTCCCTTATTTTGAAACATTCCTCTATCCTCTGTGAAAATGTTTCCTCTCCCCCTCCGCCCGCTGATGTTCTGTGACTTTTCTTTATCCTCTGTGAATATATGTCTTTCTCCCCCCTTACCTTATCCTGTGGCATTTCTCTGTCTTTTACATATCCATCTTACCTGTTTAGGTTGGAGTTGCTTTTGATCTACCTTATGGCTGCTTTAATATCTAGCAAGCTTATCTTGCCAAGCCTTGAGACTGGAACCACTGGTTTCTCTGCTCAAAGAGTAAAACAGCCTCTTTTTTCCTGGCATGAGATGTTTTATTACCCCTACTAGGGGCCCAGCACATGAAATTGCATGAGACCCAGACCTGGTGCATCGCGGGATGCAGCGTCAAGGTACCTCCTGGTGACCAGTCTTTGGTCGTTACAGCGTTACGACCACTGGGTTTTTATTATATAGATGGAAATCCCAGCTGCTCAGGTCAAGGATGCTTTTTATCTACCTTAAGGCTGCTTTAATTGTTCAGGCCAAGATGCCTCTATCCTCTCTGGACCCCCTTTCTTCCTTTCTGCCTAATTAATCTAGCTAGCGTACCCTTTTCATTTAGGTCTCCTTTAATTTCGCTCAACAGTGTTTAGTAGCTTTTAGTATAGAGGTATGCATCTTATGCTAATTTATTCCTTTGTGATTTTTATTTTTAGATACAATGTTAAATTGAATTATTTTATTTTCTAATTGTTTCTCCTAGTACATAAAATATAATTAAGTTTTGTATATATAAACCATATATACTGAAGCTTTGCTAACATCACTTATTTTGTATATGGCTTAGGATTTTCTATATAAACAATAACACTGGAAAATAGAGGAAACTTTATTTGTTTACATTCTTTTAAAAATTATTGAATTTGTTGGGGTGACATTGGTTAATAAAGTTATATAGGTTTCAAGTGTGTAATTCTATAATACATCATCTGTATATTGTATTAGGTGTTCACCAGCAAAATGAAGTCTCCTCTGTCACCATTTAATATTCTCCTTTATCCTTTTCTACCTCTCTCCAATAGAGGGAGATTTAACTCTTCCTTCCTAATATGTTTGCCTTTCTTTTTCTTGCCTTAGTGCAATAGCTAGGACCTCCAGTCAATGTTGAATAAACATGCTGAGAGCAGGCATCTTTACCTGGTTCCTGATCATAGAAGAAAAGTTTCTATATTTCAATATTAATAGTATAAAATCTATATAATATCTATATATAAAATATTATATTATACCAGTTTGTCTACCAAGTCACTTTTTGGAAGACAGTTTGGTTGCTTCTAGTCTTTGGAAATTATGAATGAAGCTGCTGTAAGTATTCATGTATAGGGTTTTGTGTGACCATACATTTTCACCTCATTTACCTAAATACCTTGGAGTGTGATTACTGGATCATTTGGTAAGACTATATTTAGTCTTGTAAGAAACTGCCAAATTGTCTTCCAAAATGGCCATATTGCTGTGCATATCCATCAGCAATGAATGAGTTCCTGTTGCTCCACACCCTTGTCAGTATTTGGTATTATTAGTTTTTTATTTTATTTTATTTCAGCCATTCTAATTAGGTGTGTCGTGGTATCTCGTCATTTTAATTTATAATTCCATAATGTCTATGATTTTGAGCATATTCTCATATTTGTTTGCAGTCATGTTTGGAGAAATATCTATTCAAATATTTTGCCCACTTTTTAATGGCTTGTTTTCTTACTGTTGTTTTAACTATTTGTATATTTAGGATATAAGCCCTTTATCACATATGTCTTTCAAATACTTTCTCCAAGTCTGTGGTTTGTCTTATCATTATCCTAATGGTGTCTTAGAGAACATGTGTTTAATTTTAATGGAGTTCACTTGGCAATTTTTTATTTCAAGAGTCATAATTTTGCTTTTCTTTTTTTCCCATCTAAAAAGTTATCACCAAACCCATCACCAGCTAGGTTTTCTTCTCTCTTATCTGTTAGGAGTTTTATAGTTTTGGATTTTATGTTTAGGTTTACAATTTACTGTGAGTTAATTTTTTGTGTGAAGGCTGTAAATTCTATATCTAGATTCATTTTTTTGCATGTGAATGTCATGTTGTTCCAGTACCACTTCTTGAAAGACTATCCCTTCTCCATTGAATTGCCTTTGCTCTTTTGTTAAAGATTAGTTGTCTATATTTGTATAGGTCAATTTCTGAGATTTTTATTTTGTTTAATTTACCTACATGTATATATTTTTTAAAAAAATCAATATTGAGGCAGTGTCTTTCAAGGAATTGGATAATTTCATCTAAGTTGCCAAATTTTGGACATAATATTTCTTATGTCTATAGGATTAGCAGTGGGCGGTCCCTTTTCATTTTTGAAATTGACAAATAATGTGATCTCCTTTTCTTGTCTAGACTGGCTAGAAATTCATCAATTTTATTGATCTTGTCAAAGAACCAACTTTTGGTTTTGCTGAATTTTCTGTTTTTAATTTCATTTCTTTTCTAAATTTTTAAAAAATATTTTTATTGATTTCAGAGAGGAAGGGAGAGGGAGAGATAGAAACATCAATAATGAGAAAGAATCATCGATCGGCTGCCTCCTGCATGCCCCACACTGGGGATCGAGCCTGCAACCTGGGCATGTGCCCTGACCGGGAATTGAACTGTGACCTCCTGGTTCATAGGTTGCCGCTCAACTATTGAGCCATGCCAAGGAGGCTCTTTTCTAATTTGTACTTATTTTATTCTACTTGCTATAAATTTATTTTGCTTTTCTTTCTCTAGTTTTCTATGGTGGATTCATATATATATATAAATTTTTCTTTTCTCCTAATATATAAATTTAATACTATAAGTTTTCCTCTAAACACTGATTTCACTGTATCCCATACATTTTGATAAGTTGTATTTTCATTTAGTTTAAAATATTTTAAAGTTTCTCTTGATACTTTTTCTTTGACCCATGTGTTATTTAAAAGTGTGTTGTGCAACATCCAAATATCTTGAGATTTTCCAGCTATCTTTCTGTTGTTGATTTCTAGGTTAATTTTATTCAGTCTATCATTTTATATTTGTTAAGGTGTTTCATTGCTCAAAAGTTGGGCCATGAAACACATGGTGAATGTTCCTTGTTAGCTTGAGAAGAATGTGTAACTCCATCCTTGACCTCTACTCACTGTCGTTAATTTTTCCTACACTCTATCACAGTCGCCTTTTGCCATGATTATCTTCTAGATATTAGATTTAATCTTTTATGCTGGATTTTACTCCTACACTGTCCTAGGCACATTTGTTATCCATATTTGTGGAGTGCTCCTTTGCCAGGAACTGGACTTCGTGGATGCTGGGTATTAGACGGAGAAGACATGAGAGGTCATAGGCATATAGGAGAGGCTTTACTGCAACCCAAGTAGCCATTACCACTAAGGAGCCATCAGACAAAACAGTCCATTGCACACACAGCAGCCCTTGCTAATACAGTAGCAAACACAAGAGCCATTGCAAACATAGCAGGTACAGCACAAAACCGTCACATAAAGCAGTCCTTTCCTCCGCTGGTCAGTAACACCTCTTTTAATCAAATTAGACAAAAAAGGCTTTTTGCCAAATAGTGACATCAGCATTTAGGTTACAGAAAGGCATGCCTGCGCAATGCATACAGTATAATCGCTGTGTCCTTGCCCAGATTCATCTTAAACAACCGGCGTACTCTGGACAGGGCCCCAACACTCAAATTGGCCTTGAACATCAGGTGTAATTTGAGTAGGGTTCCCACAATATTCTCGAATGAGTTGATTTTATTATTTTTTATTTTTTATTTAAATGCTGCCCTAGAGATATATCCCCTACCCAGACCTCTTCCTTAAGCTTCAGACACATATTTAACTGCTTACTGGACATTTCCACTTCCCCAAATTGAAAACATCTCAAATATACCAGTGTTTCACATGTCATAGGTGCTCAATAAGTTTATATTGAATGAATGAATAAATGGAGTGATTGCATTATTGATTGTATAAAGTACTTCAGCATTACTTCCTAGATAGATCTCAGGATTTGGCAGTCAGAAAATAATCTATGCTATCATCAATAATTACCAAATAGCAGCTGTAGGAGCTAATAATATTGAATAAATGATATTTAGTACGGACCAGGGATTTTGCTAAATAGTGTACTGTATATTCAGTGGTAAATATAAGAAATGAGGTTTATTGGTAGGTAAATGCAGAAATTTTTTAAAGACCATTTTTTCTCTTAATTTCTTTGAAATATATATGACTAAGGCAAAAAATGAAATGAGATGTATGAGCTGATGGAAACAAGACTAGGAAGCTTTTCAAGGAGTGTTTGGTGATCTCTTCTTGTGCAGAGCGGTGTTCAGTACAGGGACATGAGAGAGAGAGTTGATTTGTAGGGCTATAGGAAATAAGAGTTGGTATAAAATGTGAGAAACTGAGAAAAATAAACTAGTAAAAGAGAAGAGGGACAAAATATCATTTCCTGAATCTCTCAACCCTTTTCTCCCAACACACACACACACACACACACACACACAAGTTTACCTTTTCCTCTACCTGGGAGTTTACACAATGTGGGGGGAGCATATTTTTATACCTGAAGCAATTTAGTATATGCTTCACAGATTTCCAAAGCTCAAGTACTGAGGCATGGGAGTTACTATTAGAAAGGTGACTAAATTGTGTGCTCAGCATATACAATTATAGGGCCATGAAAAGGCTAGGGAAAGGTAAGTAATACCTGATGGTAATGCTTGGTTTTGAGGATAAAAGCAAAACTAAGCTTTGGCTTAGGGAAGTTAAAGAGTCAGGGGAAGTATGTGCTTATGGAACTAAAAAACGTTTTTGTGTTGAGTGTCTTCCTTTTTTAAAAAAGAGAACTGTATCAGGATGAGAAATATGACTGGTTGAAAAAGGAAAAAATGGTATTGTTTGTAGAAAGTATAATTATACACCTAGAAACTATAATTGAGAATAAGAGATTGCAATGAAGTGGCCCATGACAATATATAAATGCAAAATCAATGTCTTTCCTATATGCCAATAATCAATAGTGACTGTAGTGGCAATAATCTCACATTAACAACAATATCAGAAATATAATGTGCCTAGGAATAGTCCAAATACAGCTAATAGAGAAAAGATAAGATGCCCTGGCTGGTTAACTCAGTGGTTAGGGCATCAACCTGCAGACCGAAGGGTTACAGGTTCCTTTTTCCCTATAGGAGTTAAGGGTAGGGGTGCATGCAGAAGGCAACCAATTGATATGTCTCTCTCACATCTATGCTTCTCTCTCTCTCTCTCTCTTTTTCTCTCCTCCCTCCTCCTTCCCTTCCATCTCTCTCTTACCCTTCCCTTCCACTCTATTTAGAAATCAATGGAAAAAATATCCCCAGCTGAGGAATAAAAAAAGATAAATACTTAACTGAGATACATTTTAAAAAATTAAGACAAATCTATCTTCCTGGAGATGTTCAACATGGTAAATCAATATATAGAATGTATAACATTAACACAATTCCTAATACTGTTATATAGTTTATCTTGAAGAACAAACAAGGAAGAGTACCTAAAGTAATTTTGAAAAATAAGATGTAAGGAGTATCTCTTATCTTACCATGTAATATAAACCAAAATTAAAATACAATAATTAAAATTGTAGTATGAGAATGCTGCATTCTAGTAAGATAAATGGAATACAATAAATTACCATCTAACAGACTCTAGAATAGATAAGAATTTATATGATAAGGGAAGCATCATAAATCAACAGTAAACATTAGTCGAGAGTGAAATTTTGCCCATGTAATTGGCCAAAAAATATCCAGTAAGATTTTCACTTTGATCATATAGTACCTCAAAAAAAAATTCCATAGGAGATAATATTTAAAATATTAATTGTTTAATAAATTGGTCAGTTTAGAATGGATAGGAACTTTTTAGCACATAAGCTATGAATAATAAAGTCCAAGTGGAATGATTGCTGGAGTGAACTACTAGTATATAGGTTGAGGGGAAAACAAGAACAAAAACAAACACTCCCATAGAAATAGGCGAGTACAAATGGCCAATAATGGTAAATGCATCCCATGTCACTAGTAGTTAATACCCATTAAAGCAATAAAGTGTCATTTTTGGCCTATCCTGTGGATTCCTTTTTGTCTCATTAATGTTCAGTGATACTGAGGAGAGTAATGGGAGTGTAAATTGATAAAGTTTCTAAATGATCAATTAAAAAATATATACCAAGAATTTCAAAAGGGTTTGTACCACTTAACCAAGCATTCTTTTTCTAAGAATATATCCTAAGGAAATAAATTAGAGATGTAGACAATGATTTATGTGCAGAGATGTTCATAGCAACATTATTGAAATTGCCAAAATAATTAGATTATTTAAATATTTGGAAGCAAAAGTTTGGTTAAATAAATTATGGTAGATTCATATTTTCCAATTATGAAATCACAGTTTTGAAGTTCTTATTGGCAAGGAATATAGCTTCCAAGAGATATGTGACCTAAACTTTTAGAAGTGGGGCAGAAATCCATAAATAATAATGTTAAAGAAATACTGAAAGAACACAAAAATGTGAATAGCAATTGTTTCTTAGAGTTTGGATTTGTAATTTTATTGATTGCTTTACTGATTGTGGATTGAAAACCAGTCAGAAAGAAAAGCATTATTTACCTTTCATATACATTACCTCATGTGGTCCTCAGAATAATGCAGTGTGGTGGGTAGTATTCAAATTATTATATCCCTTTTACATATGATGAAAAATTCATTGAGAGATCATGTGACTTATCCAATGTCTCAGTTTCTAAGAGGGAATCTTTTATCCCTTGTGTAGTACCTGGTATATCGTTAGTTAGCACTTAACTATGTATCTTTTGAGTGAATGACATAGCTCAAAACTATTCTGCAAGCATAACTATAAGATTCCTTCTATTGTAGCTCAAATTCCTGAAGCAAATCATCATGGTTTGGGCCTTCAACACTTGGCAACTTCTGAACATTCTTTATAAGATATTACAATACTTTATTTGCATTTACAGAACATTTAACTGGATCCAGAAATATTGAGTGTCTTTATGTTTCATCAATTTGATTTGGTATTATAACAATAATGTTTTAGTGATTTAGAAAGTAATTGCCTCAAGATCAGGGGTTGTGCCTTCTCTATGTTCAAGTCTATGCAGAGTTACTCAATTAGCCATGGCACAGTCAATTTGATAGTTTAGACTATCTTAATGATTCCTTGTGTGGCAATCCATCATATTGAATGTGCTTTGATTCAATTGGATTATTAAAATGGACCAAAAAAAACTGGCCTGACTATGCCATGGTACATAATTTTTGGGTCATAGGCAAGGTCCTGTAAAGCATCTAATATAGTGCCTTGAACATTAGAACACTCAATAAATAAATGTTATAATGATGATAAAAGCAAACTTAACTACAATTACAACATTTGGTTCCAAATGATCAGCAATTCGATACTGAAAATGGAGGAACAGAGATGCAGTTTTTAAAATTCTATTTTTCCAGCTTTATTGAGATATAATTGACATATACATTATGTAAATTTATGTCCAATGTATTGATTTGATACATTTATATATTGCACAAATGGTTACCACCATAGATAGCATTAGCTATCAGCTCCATCAAGTTACATAATTACCTTTTTTTGTAGTGAGAACATTTTGGGTCTACTGTCTTAGAAACTTTCAAGTATATAATAACAGTATTATAAGCTATAATCATCATGCTGTACATTATATCCCCAGAATTTATTCATCTTAAAAGTGGAATTTTGTACTCTTTGTACTCTAACTTACATTGTCAGAAACCCCAGCTGAAAGTGTAATTAATTTTAACACTTATTATTCATTGTTTCTCATTATCATGGACATATGCAATATTAACACATTTTCATTTTTTAACCTGGTCCCAGTGGAGTTTTATTAAACTTATTTTCATAGTCTCATATCATGATAGAATTTTTACCGCAGTATCTACAGATTTCTGTTTAAATTATCATGAGACTTCTAGGCATTATTTATATAAAATTTCTACTGTTAAAAACTTATGCTTTTGAGGAAATATTGTCTAATTTTTATTTATTAATACAACAGAATTTCTTACCAAAAAAAAAAAAACACCACAAAAACATTTCATGCCAAAGTTTTAAACCATTCAACATGGGCAAATTACTGTACTTGGATGGCTAATAAAAGAGGCATATTACAGCAAGAAAAGAAGTCTGCCAATATTTTAGCACAGCACCAAAAAGCACATATTACAGCAGTAATGATACCTCATCTAGGATGTTATAAGCAAATTTTGTCCCCAAAATTAAAATATTAAAACTCTTAACACTAATGGGACTGTCTTTGGAAATAGAGCATTTAAGGAGGCAATTAAGGATGAATGAGGCCAGAGATTAAACAGAATTTATATGCATATATTCATAACCCATCAACACATATAATAGTGCAGTGAAGGCCTGGGAGGGAGTCAATGGGGGGAAAAGGGAGATATCATTAATACTTTCAAGAATAAAGTAAATTTTTTATTTTATTTTATTTTATTTTTAAAATATATTTTATTGATTTTTTACAGAGAGGAAGGGAGAGGGATAGAGAGTTAGAAACATCGATGAGAGAGAAACATCGATCAGCTGCCTCCTGCACACTCCCCACTGGGGATGTGCCTGCAACCAAGGTACATGCCCTTGACCGGAATCGGACCTGGGACCCTTCAGTCCACAGGCCAACACTCTATCCACTGAGCAAAACTGGTTAGGGCTAAAGTAAATTTTTTATAAAAGAAAAAAATATGTTCACTGAAGAGAAACTAAAAAAACAAAAAAAGTATAAATGAGCTCATAAAGGTGTGCCCCTAATCTGATAGGATTGGTGTCCTTATAAGAAGAGGAAACCAGAGCACATGCTCTCTCCCCTCTCTTGTCCAAAACAGAAAGACCATGTGAGGACATGGGGAGAAGGTGGCCATCTGCAAAGCAGAAAGACAGTTCTCACCAGAAACCAAACCTGCTAACACCTTGATCTTAGACTCCCAGCTCCCAGAAATGTGAGAAAACAAATGTCTATTGTTTAAGCCACCTAGTCTGGTATCTTGTTATGGGGGCCCAAGCTGATTAATATTCAAGATTCATGGATGAAACCTCCCTCCTAAGCTCCCTGCTAAAAATCAGTTTTTATCCAGTGTAAATTGATAATCACATTAAAGATGAGTGGAAGCATGCCATCACAGGTATCCAGAAATTGTTTTCAAGAGAGCCATAAAATACAATATGTTGCTATTGATCCTAATAAGGAAAAAAGGGAAGAAGTGATGTAGCTTCACTAGAAACTCTTTTATGAGTTTCAATTTAAGACATTTTTTTTAAAAAAGGAGATTCTCACGTATGAGGACAAATACAAAAGTGTGGTACTGAAGCTTTTGATAATGTTAAATGTGGCAAACACTATGTTTTGTTTGTGTGTTTAGTTGTGTTACAGCAGGGCTGATATTGTCATGAACAAGTAAGTATAGCCATTCTGGTTTATAGCAACTATTCTAGGCAACTAGTCTCACTGTACTATTCAGTGTCAGTGCTATTCTAGTCATTAATTTCTTCAACTATAATTGATGCTTAGAGCAAGAAGAATAAAAATATGAGGATTTGCTGAATAGCCATGTGAGTAACTCAACAGAGAAAGCTGATGTGGTCAGCTTCTTTCTGAGTCTGTCTTCCCTGTCAAAATAAATGATTACAGATATGAAAAAAAAGAAGAAACTTTATCAGAGAAATAATACTTATTCTGGGGAAAGACACTCAAGTGTATGGAGAAAAACTGATCTTTAAGAGCTTTGTTACTCTGTTAATCTAATCTTCAAATTATTCACTATTGAGAATATGCGTGACAATGCTCCACAGATTGAGAGACCAGCTCCAGAAAAGGATATTCAAAATGTTGTATTTTAAATTTTTAATTTATTTTTTTAAGAGAGGAAGGCAGAGGGAGGGAAACATCTATGTGAGAGTGCAACATCTATAGTTGGTCTCCTGCTTGCCGCCACTCCACCCCCCGACTCCTACCAGGGATCAAGGCTGCAACCAGAATCACATCAGCAACTTTTCAGTGCACAGGTTGACACCCAACCAACTGAGCCATATTGGCCGGGTCTCAAAATGGGTATTAACAGAAATATTTCTTATAATAA
This sequence comes from Cnephaeus nilssonii, assembly GCF_951640355.1. Lineage (NCBI taxonomy): Eukaryota > Metazoa > Chordata > Mammalia > Chiroptera > Vespertilionidae > Cnephaeus > Cnephaeus nilssonii. Next base: position 62,635,884 of record NC_137071.1, on the reverse strand, counting down.
ATGCAGAGCTTTCTATGATTTACTTTAAAGAAGGCAAAATTTGTAAAAAAGTTAGTGAGTTGGCCCGGCCATTGTGGCTCAGTGGTTTATTGACCTATGAACCTGGAGGTCATGGTTTGATTCTGGGTCAGGGCACATGCCCGTTTGTGGGCTCAATGCCCAGTGTGGGGTGTGCAGAAGGCAGCCGATCAGTGATTCTCTCTCATCAATGATTTTTCTGTCTCTCTCCCTCTCCTTTCCTCTCTCTGAAATCAGTAAAAACGTTTAAAAAATATAAAATAAATGCGTTGTTTGACAATATTAAACAAGAAATCAGACTCAGTAACTTGGCTAGTTTTTTAATGAGCTAAATCATCCATTCAACATTTACTGAGGGATTCTATGTGTAAGACATTAGGTTAAGCACCTGTGATGATAGATAAAAACCTGATACCTGTCCTAAATAAGTTTATGTTTTGTATAGTGGTTATTAAAGTATGATGATTCAATATCTAGGGAACAAAGTAGCTAGGGGATGCTGCAAAGGCATGCCTAGAAGCTTTTTACTTCCTGGATTCACATTAGGGATACAAATCTAAATTGCCCTTGGCCTCAGAAGTCAGGAGAAGAAACTGTAATCTAGTACTGTTTAATAGAAACCTAATATAAATCACAAATGCAATTATACATGTGTAGTTTTAACTCTTCTTGTAGCCACATTAAGTAATGTAAAAACAAAATGGTTAAAGTCACTTCCATAATAATTTTTATCTATATACAGAATATTATAATTTCAATATTAATTAATATTATAATAAATGTTAATTATTTATTAATATTAATATAAAGTCTTCAAAATTGTATGTATACTTTATATTTACTGATTATCTCCATTTCAACTAGCCACATTTTTAGTACTTAAAAGACACATATAGCTAAGTGGCTATTATATTGGGCAGCACAGTTCTAGTCCGTATGATCCTGAACTTGTCTGGGAGTTTGAAATCTATTCTTTCTTTATTGTATTCTTTCTGAAACTTGCCTTTTACGTGACCCCAGCAATGAACTTTTTCTGAGATGCCAGTTGAGCTTAGCTCAATTGGATAATGTCTACTGACTGGATCCCAATAAGAGCTCCCTACAAAGAAATGCTATTCCAGTCTCTCTAAACCCCCAAGAGCCATCTTTTCAGTGTCCTCTTTCATGTCCCACTGGACATACTTTTATTTTAGTAGTCATGAAGCTTTAGGGCATTAAATCAATGTTTTCTCCTGTATGACAGTATAATAAGGCAGAGGTCTTGAGTCTAACTAATCTGAGTTCTGACCCCAGATTAGTCCCATGGCAAATTCCTAACCTCATATTTAAAACTAGAGGCCCAGTGCACAAAAATTTGTGCACTGGAGCGGGGGTCCCCCAGCCCAGCCTATACCGTCTCATAGTCCAGGAGCCCTTGGGGGATGTCCACCTACCGGCTTAGGCCCACTCCCTAGGGGATCGGGCCTAAGCTGGCAGTCAGACATCCCTCTGGCAGCCCAGGAGCCCTTGGGGGATGTCCACCTGCCAGCTTAGGCCCACTCCCCTAAGCTGCAGTCGGACATCCATAGTGCTGCCAAGGAGGCAGGAGAGGCTCCTACCACTGCCACTGCGCTCGCAGCTGTCAGCCCAGCTTGTGGCTGAGTGGAACTCCCCCTGTGGGAGTGCACTGACCCCCAGGGGGCAGCTCCTGCATTGAGCGTCTGCCCCCTGGTGGTCAGTGCATATCATAGCAATCAGTTGTTCCCAGTTGTTCTGCTGTTAGGGTCAATTTGCATATTACCCTTTTATTATATAGGATGAGGATAGTAATAATACATTCCTTACAGTGTTTCTGTAAGAGATATTTGAGATAATGTTTATAGATTTAAACAAAACACTTAGCATATTGACTATCAATGGTAAGAATTCCATAAATAGTATCTTCTATGATGTTATAATCTATCTAATAATAGAGTAATATGCAAATCATCACTCCGCTACACTCACAAGCCACGCCCACCAGCCACACCCCAGCCACGCCCACCATCCAATCTGAATGAGTATGCAATTAAACTGAAAACATGGCGGCAGCCCCGCCCCCCAGCCTCTCCAGGTCTCTGGGAGTTGGAGAAGTCAGGCGCCAGCGCCCGAGGCTGGCTGCAGCCACAGAGACCAAGAAGCCGCCTGCCCCATGATCCCAGGCCTCAGCCAGCAGGAGAAGCCTTAGGTCCGCCTGCCTCACATCCACCTACCCTACGTCCTGGGAAGACGGAGAAACCAGGCCTTGCGCCTGAGGCTGGGTGCGGCCGGGAGACGAAGAAGCTGCCTGTCCCATGATCCCAGGCTGCAGCCAGCCTCAGAAGCCTCAGGTCCGCCCACCCCATGTCCTGGGGAGACGGAGAAACCGGGGCCCCAGCACCTGAGGCTGGCTGCGGCCTGGGAGACCAAGAAGCTGCCTGCCCCATGATCTCAGGCCTCAGCCAGCTGGAGAAGCGGTTCACCCCACGTCCTGGGGGAGACAAGAAACCAGGTGCCAGTGCCTGAGGCTGGCTGCAGCCTGGGAGATGAAGAAGCCGCCTGCCCTGTGATCCTAGGCCGCAGCCAGCAGCAGAAACCTCAGGTCCGCCTGCCCCACCTCCTGGGGGAGACTGAGAAACCGGGCCTCAGTGCCTGAGGCTGGCTGCGACCTGGGAGATGAAGAAGCCGCCTGCCCCGTGATCCCAAGCCGCAGCCAGCTGGAGAAGCCGCCCTCCCCACGTCCTGGGGGAGACAAGAAACCGGGTGCCAGTACCTGAGGGTGGATGCGATCTGGGAGATGAAGAAGCCGCTTGCTCTATGATCCCAGGCTACAGCCAGCTGGAGAAGCTGCCCACCCCATGTCCACCCGCCCCACGTCCTGGGGGAGATGGAGAAACCGGGCCCCAGTACCTGAGGCTGGCTGCAACCCGGGAGATGGAGAAGCCGCCCACCCTGCGGTCCTGGGCACCAGTACCTGCGGCTGGCTGTGGCCTGGGAGACAGAGAAGCCGCCCACCCTGCGGTCCTGGGCACCAGCACCTGCGGCTGGCTGTGGCCTGGGAGACAGAGAAGCCACCCACCCTGTGGTCCTGGGCACCAGCACCTGCAGCTGGCTGCAGCTCGGGAGATGGAGAAGCCGCCCACCCTGCGGTCCTGGGCACCAGTAACTGTGGCTGGCTGTGGCCTGGGAGACAGAGAAGCCGCCCACCCTGCAGTCCTGGGCGCCAGCACTTGCAGCTGCAGCACAGGCAAAGCCCCCTGTCCACCATCCCCTAAGGCTGCAGCCAGCCTGGGCGCCTATGGCTGACCAGAGGGAAGGAAGCCCGGATCCTGGGTGCCTGTGGTCAGCTGGAGGAGGGAATCCTGGGTACCAGGTATGGGCCGAGGCAGAGGTAGTTAGGGGCAATCAAGCCAGCAGGGGAGCAGTTAGGGACAATCAGGCTGGTAGGCAGAAGCAGTTAGGGGCAATCAGGCAGGCAGGTGAGCAGTTAGGAGCCAGCAGTTCTGAATTGTGAGAGGGATGTCCAACTGCTGGTTATCCCATGAGGGGTCCCAGATTGGAGAGGGTGCAGGCCAGGCTGAGGGACACACTCCCTGCTGCCCCCCCGTGCATGAATTTCGTGCACCGGGCCTCTAGTATTATTAATAAAACAATAGCTTCTTTATTTTTGTGTTCTTTATGCCTAGCATAGCAGGCTTTTAATATATTTTATTGAATTAATTAGTCAAGGCTCACCAGATATGATAATGTATAAACTTGCTCAAGCTTTTAACTTTCCAGAAAATGGAAACCTTAGAATTGTTACTGCTAAGCAATTAAATTGAGTAGTCTTGACTTAAAAGTTCAGAAAATTAGTCTTAATTCTATTATTTCTCTAAAACTTCAGAAGCAAGTTTTGAACTTGCTTTTTCAGAGAAAGTGACTTAAACATCCAAAATCCTGTGGGTCTGTCATGGCCTTAGTGTGCATTCAGAAGCATCTGTAGTTCCTTCATCTTTACCCATTGTTTAATGGAAATAAAGAATGTTCTTTGATAACCTGCTACAAAACACCTGGTCAAAGTGAAAAGACTCAGAATAGAAAAATCAAAATTCAATTGTCCAACATTACAATGAGTCTTCTTATTTCTTAGAAATAGTTTTATTGGAAGAATAGAGTTTAGAATCAAAGGAAGTCAAGATCCTAGAAACAGACACTACTCAATACATACATACACATCCATTCAAAGACATGTACACACTAACACTGTCATACACCCAGGCTGACAACTCCTGCTGGAATTCTTTAATATTTTCAACCATCGTTGACAAATATGACAAGGACTTCTTAGAATATGCCAATGTTTGGATGATTTGAAATTCTAGGTTGAACCACTGATAAGATTATTTTATTTCACTCTCATTATTTTCCCCAACCATGGCCTATACAGTAGCAAATTTTGAGCTGCTATTGTCACAGGAAATGGTGTGGTAGTGTGTGACTTGGAGCCCTTCTCTAAGAATTGGTCATTGAACATCAAAAGGGGTCATACTGCTTATTCACAAATAGAAACATGTTAATGTTTCCATTTTGCAGATTATAAAGGACATTGTTCTTAAGGATGCTACACTTAACATTTTTTTCAGCCACACCTGCATTAAAACATTTTTTTAACATCCTCACCAGAGGATTTTTTTAATTGATTTTAGAGAGAAACATCAATGGGAGAGAGAAACTAATTGGTTGCCTTCCATATGCACCCCGACCTGGAATTGAATTGGGGCACAACGTTTTGGTGCAAAAGACAGTGCTCCAACCCACTGAGCAACACTGGCCAGGGCCACAGATGCATTTTTCTTATTGATTTGTGTTCCCATATTAGATTATACAGCCCTTAAGAATGTGGATGGATTTCCCAAGTAAATAAATAGCCTTCACTTTGGGGATCCAGATAGACTTAAGGAAAATGAATCTTCTTGCTACATTTGATAAGAGGCGGTGTTCAAACTGTTTTTGAGCACTAGCTGTAGGGTCAGATACAACTGAATTTGAATCCTGGCCATGCAGCTTTCTAGCTTTGTGACCTCAGTTTTCTTATCTGTAATCTGAACATAGTAGTTACCTTGCAAGGTTTTTACAGTTATTTAATGTACAAATTACTATTATCATTACTATTATTATGATACTAGATAGAGCAGATCTGTCTGCAATAATTAGGAAACAGATGTTACAGTAAATTATGGTTCTAGGCAATTAGTAAAGCCTTGGATATTGTTTTTCAAGATGCCTAGGATGGTAAAGCAAATGTGGCAAATGTCAATTGGAAACTGGGTGATGGGTATATGGGAGTTCTTTGAACAGTACTAGTTTTACAACTTTTCTGTAAGTTTGTGATTAATCAAAATTTTTTAAAGTTGCAAAAGTGTCTAAACATGTATTGTCTTTGAATTTCCGTAGTGTGTTTGTGACTAGGCAACAACCCAGGAACCATGGTGACTCTTTGAGTTTGTGATTTATTTGGTTACTGTCTGAGTATAGCACCTCTATTGGGTTTTATGCTTGTTAATACATTTGTCTTACTGTGAAGATTTCTCTGATTGCCAGGGGGATCAGATTACTCAAACATTAACGATGTCCTAATTTGAAACAAGTTTGCATCAACACTCAGGGTAGCATAGTGTCCTTAGCTGGGAGCCCTCTCTGCTGTGTGAGGCCTTTCTCAAGTCTGGGACTCTTTTCTGCCCTGGGAAGCTCTCTGGTTCATCCCCCCTTCCTGCTCTCCCTTGAGTTTAATCCAAGGTTCCTAATAAAAGACCCATCATTGTAGTGCCCTTTTCTCAGCCTCACTGTCAGCTAGGAAATCATTGAAGCTGTTAAAATATATTCTCTTCCTGCGTGGAATTCTTTACCTAGGAAAGTTTTATAATCTATTACAGTTTTAAGAATAAATCTAAAACAACCATGGAAGTGCCTTTACATTGCAAAGAAAACCTTGTGTAAACTTTTTATGTGGTTCCAAATTTCCTTTCAGCAGTAAATCAGGTAAGGGCTGTGAAGGTTCACAAACATGTCACGGCAAAACGTGTTGGTTTGATTTCACTTTTGAGTGTAAAATGGGATCATCCTTGGCCATGAAGGCCAAATTCCAGGCATGAAGCCCTTTGGAATATCTCCAGAAAGGCAGTGTTATGTACTTGATTACAAGAAAAAGAACCAACTTTTACTCCTCTGTGTCACTTTCTATGAACAAGTCACTTGGTTGAGTCATTTTCATCTGGGAGACATAAGACTTGTCCTTTGCCAGTGTAGAAATGGTTTGTATGGATAAAAGCTGTATACATATTTGGGTATTTGCTTTCAGAAATACCTGATATAATTTTAAAAACATCAGGGGCTTTTGAAGTTTCAGTGGACCTTTCAAGGAAGGTTGACACAAAATATATCTAAAGCTTTCACCGTATTGTGTGGCTTCTTAATTAGGAAATTTCTTGGGTTTCTGTCAGGAGTTTCACCAATCTAATTGTATTATCTTTCTGTTGTTCACTGAGGTACAGAGAAATTATTGGCCTTATATATTTGGGAAAAGGAACTAGCTACCTTTGATAAGTCCTTGAATCCCGCTGGCCACATAAACCTAGCATAAAGTAAATCTTATGAAATATGTGAATTAGCATTGTAAAATCATAAGGTAGGTGGGATTTCTTTTTAAGGTGTGTGGTCATCATGAGATAATCATGACCAGGGACATGAGGTGAAATTTGGTTTTGAGCCTCTGGGCCCTTAACACTTTGCTTTATTTATGTCTTACTTGGGAATGCAGGGGGGGGGGGCACCTCAATCCTATAACATTCTCAGTGAACTTAATGTACATTCTATTTTAATAGCTTTTTATAGTTTTAGTTTTTTATTAATGCACCCTGAATATGCTGTGGTTTTTATTGTGAATAACCAATAAAGGATGGCTGTAAAAATAGTCATAATACTATACTATTTTCTTCCATACTTTTATCTCCCACTGTAAACTTAGATGCTGCTAAGAAATGCAATTAAAGTAAAATGAACTCACAAAGAAAACATTTAAGGCTATGACAACAGCTCATTCAGCTCCCCATGGATTCTTTCACTGGACATATTCATAATAGCACAATGTTTGCTTGGCTTATTTCTTGATGTAATCTTCCTTATTTTTAGTTATCTACTATCAATGATTAAAAAATTGCTTACAGAAGTTGAAGACAGGCATTTCATAGGCATCTAAATTCTTGGGAGCCTGGTGAATACCAGTTACTTGTGGTGAGACAAAAAAGGTTAATGAGATAAGTGTTTCTGAAGTGTGATTCAATCCCATGGGATGCAAGAGGACTTTGTACTTTAAATGGTTAAGGTCCAGTAAATTATGCTGTCACTTAAATATGTTACCACCACTACTAATTAATCACCCATTATGTGCAAGTTATTATTCATGGCAAAAAGAGGTATAAAACATACCCTTGGTCCTCAGACAATGTATAATCTCTTTCAGGGAAAATACAATGTAATTTAGTGAACAGTGAATTAGTATGTATAGGCAATAATTAAGACTCCCAAGAGAAATCTTGCAAGGATTATTTTCCAAGGAAGGTCTCACTATAAAAGTGAGATTTGGTCCAAATCTGGGTCAATTCATAGGGATCAACTTGCAAGTTCCAAAAGTAGAAGGCAGGATTGTGTTTAGGAGGACCAGAAGTAAAATCTTTTTTTCTCCTTTATTTTTAATATTTTAGTGTGTTGGTTTTTTTTTTTTTTTCAGAAATAGAGACATATGCACCATGAAACTGAAGAGAAGGCTGAAATAGAAAGTCAAGCTAGATTTTAAAGATTCTTGAATGCAAAGCTGACAAATTTGGGCTTAATTCTGTAGCTTGAAGGTTTTTAAGCAGAAGAGTAACAGGATTTCAGAGAATTCCATAGACTGGCGGGATCATGGGGAAGGAAGAAATTGAAAGCAAGGGAATCTACTGCCATTCTTAGACCAAGCAAGAGGGCACCCAGAACAGAGCCAAGAATTTTAGAGAGCAACTGCATTACAAACACAGAGGATAGATGTATTAAAAAATAACAGGGGTGCTACTGGCACTTGGGGTCCAGTACTCAATGTTGAACATCTCCTTCTATGACCAACACCTTTCAGTTCCAAGGAAGTGATTTGTCATATCTCCGGCCCTATTTCTTGAAGAAAAAAAAAAAGCGGGGGGGGGGGGGGGGGCATGGCATCTGCAAAGCTTATTTGACTGTGCTGCTACCCATACCAGATATTTGAACCACAGAATTGGTTAGGTAACAGAAAAGACTTATCAAGTCCTTTCTATCAGTTGGCATGAATGACTAATTTCTTACCCATTGAGATATTATTTCCCAGTAGTGCCTATAGTATTTTTCCTCAGTTCTTTTCCAAGTAATTAATAAATTAGCATGGTGTTCACAAGAGTTGAGCATTACAGCTGAAGAACCTTTTACAATATTAAACAATGCATAGTCTTCACAGTGTATATAGATAGGTCAAGATGTACTTATGGATCAAGTATTGATCAGTTTTTTACAGTGGCAATTACATAAACATTGAATGATACATTTGCAAATACTTTTATTTATTTTTTATTTTATTTTATTTTTTTACTTAGGACCTGTTATTTTATTTTATTTCTTTTTTTAAAAAAATTATTGATTTTTAAATTTTATTTTTATTTATTTATTTTTTAATTTCTTTATTGATTAAGGTATTACATATGTATCCTTATTCCCCCATTACCCCCCAACTCCCACTCATGCCCTCACCCCCCTGTTGTCTGTGTCCATTGATTAGGCTTATATGCATGCATATAAGTCCTTTGGTTGATCTCTCCCTCTTACCCCCACCATCCCCTACCTTTCCTGAGGTTTGACGTTCTGATTGATGTTTCTCTGTCTTTGGATCTATTTTTGTTCATCAGTTTATGTTGTTCATTATATTCCACAAATGAGTGAGATCATGTGATACTTATCTTTCTCTGCCTGGCTTATTTCATTGAGCATAATGCTCTCCATCTCCATCCATGTTGTTGCAAATGGTAAGAATTCCTTTTTTTTTACCGCAGCATAGTGTTCCATTGTGTTGATGTACCACAGTTTTTTAATCCACTCATCTGCTGATGGGCACTTAGGCTGTTTCCAAATCTTAGCTATGCTGAATTGCGGTGCTATGAACATAGGGGTTCATATATCCTTTCTGATTTGTGTTTCTAGTACCTTGGGATATATTTCTAGAAGTGGGATCACTGGGTCAAATGGGAGTTCATTTTTAGATTTTGAGGAAACTCCATACTGTTCTCCACAGTGGCTGCACCAGTCTGCATTCCCATCAGCAGTGCACGAGGGTTCCTTTTTCTCCACATCCTCGTGAACACTTGTCATTTGTTGATTTGTTGATGATAGCCATTCTGACAGGGGTGAGATGGTACTGCATTGTTTTGATTTGCATCTCTCTGATGATTAGTGACTTTGAGCAGGTTTTCATATGTCTCTTGGCCTTTCTTCTGTCTTCTTTCTAAAAGTGTCTATTTAGATCAATTGCCCATTTTTTTATTGGGTTGTTTATCTTCTTTTTGTTAAGCTGCATGTGTTCCCTGTAAATGTTGGAGATTAAACCCTTATCGTTGATATCATTGGCAAATATGTTCTCCCATGCATTGGGCTTTCTTGTTGTTTTATTGATGGTCTCCGTTGCTGTGCAAAAGCTTTTTATTTTGATGTAGTCCCATTTGTTTATTTTCTCTTTAGTTTCCATTGCCCTAGGTGCAGTATCAGTGAAGAAATTGCTTCAGCATATGTCAGAGATTTTTCTGCCTGTAGATTCCTCTAGTATTTTTATGGTTTCCCATTGTATGTTTAAGTCCTTGATCCATTTTGAGTTTATTTTTGTGTATGGTGTAAGTTGGTGGTCTAGTTTCATTTTTTTGCATGTATCTGTCCAATTTTCCCAATACCATTTATTGAAGAGACTGTCTTGACTCCATTGTATGTTCATGCCTCCTTTGTCAAATATTAATTGAGCATAGTGATTTGGGTCGATTTCTGGGTTCTCTATTCTATTCCATTGATCTATATGTCTGTTCTTGTGCCAGTACCAGGCAGTTTTGAGAACAGTGGCTTTGTAATACAGCTTAAAATCTGGTATTAAGATCCCACCGACTTTGTTCTTCTTTCTCAGGATTGCTGTGGCTATTCGGGGTCTATTTTATTCCAGATGAATTTTTGGAAAGTTCTTTCTAGGTCTGTGAAATATGCCGTTTGTATTTTAATGGGGAGTGCATTGAATCTATAGATTGCTTTGGGTAGTATGGACATTTTAATGGTGTTTATTCTCCCAATCCATGAACATGGTATGTTCTTCCATCTGTTTATGTCTTCCTCTATCTCTTTTTTCAGTGTCCTGTAGTTTTTTGTGTATAGGTCTTTTACCTCCTTAGTTAAGTTTATTCCTAGGTATCTTAATTTTTTTGGTGCGATGGTAAATGGGATTGCTTTTTTAGTCTCTCTTTCTGTAAGTACCATGTTGGTGTATAAAAATGCCATAGATTTCGTGGCGTTAATTTTGTATCCTGCTACATTGCCGAATTCATTTATTAAGTCTGTTAGTTTTTTGATGGAGTCTTTGGTTTTTTTTTTATGTACAATATCATGTCATCTGCAAATAAGGACAGTTTTACTTCTTCTTTTCCAATTTGGATGTCTTTATTTCTTCTTCTTGTCTAATTGCAATGGCTAATACTTCCAGTACTATGTCGAACAGGAGTGGTGAGAGTGGGCATCCCTGTCTTGTTCCTGTTCTTAGGGGAAATGGTTTTAGATTTTGCCCATTGAGTATGATGTTAGCTGTGGGTTTATCATATATAGCTTTTATTATGTTGAGGTATGATCCTTCTATTCCCACCTTGTTGAGAGTTTTTATCAAGAAAGGGTGTTGGATTTTGTCAAATGCTTTTTCTGCATCAATTGGTATGACTATGTGATTTTTATCTCTCAATTTGTTTATGTGATATATCACGTTTATTGATTTGCGGATATTGTACCATCCTTGCATTCCTGGGATAAATCCTACTTGGTCATAGTGTATGATCTTTCTGATGTACTGCTGGATTCGATTTGCTAGAATTTTGTTGAGGATTTTGGCATCTATGTTCATGAGGGATATTGGCCTGTAATTCTCTTTCATTGTGTTGCCTTTATGTGGTTATGGTATTAGGGTGATGCTGGCTTCATAGAAGGAGCCTGGAAGTGTTTCTTCCTCTTGAATTTTTTGGAATAATCTGAGGAGGATACGTTTTAGTTCTTCCTTGAATGTTTGGTAAAACTCCCCTGTGAAGCCATCTGGCCCCGGGCTTTTGTTTGCTGGAAGCTTTTTGATGATTGATTCAGTTTCTTCCATAGTTATTGGCCTATTGAGATGTTTAGATTCTTCCTGATTAAGTTTTGGAAGGTTGTATTTTTCTAGGAATATGTCCATTTCCTCCAGGTTGTTCAGTTTGTTGGAATAGAGTTGTTCATAGTATGTTTTAATAATCCTTTGTATTTCGGCGGGGGTCTGTTGTTATTTCTCCTCTTTAATTTCTGATTTTATTTATTTGGGTCCTCTCTCTTTGCTTCTTGGTGAGCCTGGCTAGAGGTTCATCAATCTTGTGTATCCTTTCAAAGAACCAGCTCTTGGTTTTGTTGATCTTTTGTATTTTTTTTTTTTTTTTGGTCTCAATGTCATTTATCTCTGCTCTGATCTTTATTATTTCCTTTCTTCTGCTTACACTGGGCTTTTCTTGTTGCTCTCTTTCTCACTCTTTGAGTTGTAGGGTTAGGTAATTTATTACCATTGTTTCTTGTTTTTTGCAGTAGGTTTGTAGAGCTATGAACTTCCCTCTCAAGACTGCTTTCGCTGTGTCACATAGATTTTCGATTGTTGTGTTTTCATTGTCATTTGTTGCCATGATTTTTTTTTTATTTCTTCTTTGATCTTTCTGGTAACCCAGTCATTGTTTAATAGGATGTTGTTTAGCCTCCATGTGTTTGATTTTTTTGGATTGTTTTTATTGTATTTGATTTTCAGTTTTATGCCGCTGTGATCTGAGAAGATGCTTGATATGATTTCTATCTTCTTAAATTTGAAGAGACTTTGCCTATGACCCAACATATGGTCTATCTTTGAGAACGACACATGTGAACTTGAGAAGAATGTATATCTGTGGCTTTGGCATGAAATATTCTGAAGATGTCAATTATTCCCATCTGGTCTATTGAGTCATTTAGGATTTATGTTTCTTTGCTGATTTTTTGTTTAGAGGATTTGTCCAATGGTGATAGTGGGGTATTAAATACCTCTCCTATGATTGTATTGCTGTCAATCTCTCCCTTGATAATCTCCAGTAGTTTTTTTTTTTAATGTATTTGGGTGCTCCTGTATTGGGTGCATATATGTTTACCAGAGTTATTTCTTCTTGTTGGATTGCTTCCTTTAGCATTATGAAGTGGCCTTCCTTATCTCTTGTTATGTCCTTCACTTTGAGATCTAATTTGTCAGATATAAGTATTGCTACCCCAGCTTTTCTTTCATTTCCATTCGCCTGAAAAACCTTTTTCCATCCCTTCACCCTCAGTCTGTGCACGTCTTTTTTTTTCTGAGGTGGGTTTCTTGTATACATCAGATATATGGGTCGTGTTTTCTTATCCAATCTGTTACCCTATGTCTTTTGATTGGGACATTTAATCATTTACATTTAAAGTTATTATTGATAGGTACGTATTTTGTCACCATTTTTATACTTTACCCATGTGTTCCTTCTTTGCTTCCTAATTTTTTTTTTTTTTTTACAGCAGACCCTTTAGCATTTCTAGCATTGCTGGTTTGGTGGTGATAAATTCCCTTAGTCCTTTTTTGTCTGTGAAGATCCTGATTTCACCTTCAATTTTAATTGATAGCCTTGCTGGGTACAGTATTCTTCGATTCAGACCCTTCCTTTGCATGACTTTGTATATTTCATTCCATTCCCTTCTGGCCTGATGAGTTTCTATTGAGAAATCAGTTGCTAGTATGATGGGGGTTCCTTTGTAGGTAACATTCTGTCTCTCTGGCTGCTTTTAAGATTCTTACTTTGTTGTTGTTGTTTGCCAATTTGATTATAATGTGCCTTGGTGTCGGTGTTTTGGGGTTCATTTTGCTTGGGACTCTGTGAGCTTCTTGGATTTGTGTGGGTTTTTTCTTCCCTATATCAGGGAAGTTTTCTATCATTATTTATTCAAACAGGTTTTCTATTCCTTGCTGTTTCTTGTCCTTCTGGATCCCGTATTATGTGGATGTTGTTTTGTTTCATGTTGTCCCGAAGTTCCCTTAGGCTCTCCTTCTGCTTTTTAATTTTTTTTCTAGATGCTGCTCTACTTGGGTATTTTTTTTCTACCTCGTCTTCTAGCTCACTGATGCGGTCCTCTGATTCTTCTAGTCTACTCTTGATGCTTTCTATTGAGTTCTTTACAACAGCAATGTCATTTTTCATTTCTTCTTCATTTCCTCTTGGTTCTTACACATATTGTTGAATTTGTCTTCCATTCTTTTCAGCCACCTTATGATCATTTATCTGAATTCTTTCTCTGACAGGTTGCTTGCCTCCATTTTGTTTACTTCCTTTTCTGGTGATGCCTGCTTTTCTTTCCTTTGGGGGCTGTTTCTTTGTCTCCCCATGGTCTCTCTTCTTCCGGTGTCTGGTTATGTAGTTCTCTCTCTCCTGCATTGATTAAAAGGCACAAAATACAACACAACCACGTACAACACACAAGGCACTGAAAAGAAATGTATTCATGATATCAATAACCCTAAATAAAGGTGACCACCTAGAAAGGCAAATTAGGGAATAGGAGAGAAAGAAGAAGGGAGGGGGAAAAAAGAAAAGAAAGGAGTGCCAAAATGAAATTTGGAAAAGTAGAAAAAAAAGTTAGAGAGAAAAGAAGGAGAATAGGAAAGAAAAAGGGAACAAACTATATATATGGGGAGAAAACTCAAATAGAACAGCTACTAATCCCAGCAAATGCCAGCAACAAGTACCTGGAGATGAATACAAACTACAAACAGCAACTAATATCAAGCGAGGCGATGGAAAGCAGAATCAAAAAACAAACAAAAACAAAGCAAACAAAAACAAAACAAAAGAATAAGCAAAATAATCTCAAACAAGCATAAAAAATTACATAATCAAAATTCAAGCAAACAACAACAAAAGGACAGAGAGAAAAACAATTTTTTTGGATAGTGAAGACAGAGAAGAGAGAGGTGTGTATGGACTCAGAGCAGGGGATTGGAAATTAGATATTTAAGTAGGGTGAAACTTTAACAGGGGGTAAAAAGAAAGAATAGGGAAAATCTAAAGCAGGAAAAGGGTAAGAGAAACAGGACAAGAAAAGGGGAAAAGTCTGGAAGAGAGTGATGGCATAAATGTAGAGTTGATATAGAGTAGAATGATGCTAAAGGAAAGATGAAAATAGAAAGTAGAACACTATTCTCAAAGTAAAATTAAGAGAAAATAAAATGATACTTAAAAAAAGGTAAAATAGTAGTAGTAATAATATTGATTGAAAATAAAAACGTAATAATTAAAAAGGTAAAATCAAGTGAGGAAAAAAGAAAAAAATTAGTTTCTTATGTAAAAGATTAAAAAAATAAAAATAATAAAAAATAAACATAAAATGTGCAGTAGTGAAGGTCATTCACTTCCTCTATTGTTCTGTTGGGCATGCCTGTTTCCCAGTCAGGACAGTATTTCAGTTCCCTGCGTTTCACTGCTCCTCAGTGTTGTAAACCAGTCCTGACTTTTAAGCAGTCATTGTGTCTTAATTTTTTGTATTCCTTTATTTGTGATTACACAAGAGTCAATTTGTGATTCAGCCCCTGGGTGGCAGTGTTTCTGGATTGACCTCTGGGTCTATAGGTCCTCTTTAGCCTGTGCTTAGATCCTGCTTTCCCTGTGGCACTCAATACTGGTTTGTGAGAGTGGGCTGCCCAGAGCTGGTTCTCCGACGGTCACTCCCCACTCTGATCCCCAGGTTCCAGAAAAACAATTTTCCCCTGCAGTCTCCTAGGATATCCCCAACTGGGTGATCCTATGTATTGGGCTTAGCAATCATAAGCAAGTATTTAAAGAGGAAAAAGCGCAAGTGGGCAAACTCCAGTTCTGCGCGCAAGTCTGCGCAGTCCTTTTTCCCGGTTGTGTCCAAGCAGCTGGCACACTTTTAAAATTTTTAGGCTGTCCTTCTGCATCAGATCAAAATGGGTTGCTTTTTAGAGATTCCCTCTGTGAGCAGCTCTGAGGACCCCCTTCCACATTCACGGATCACGCCAACCCCAACAGCCACGGATTTTTCTAGGCACAGACTTCCCTAGGTTCTCTAGCTCCTGCAGTGCGTGCCTTTCTCTGTCCTGCCGGGACCAGAGACCTCACCTTATCCCAGGTGAAATCTTACCTTTCCATGTTGGAGTGTAGAGCTACTCTGAATCCGCGTGTTTGCGCCAATTGGGGACTGGTGCTCTGGAGTTCGCAGCTTTGGTGGGTGCCACAGTTGTAGATTTTCAGGCTTCCGATAACATTCACTTTCCCCTTCAAGATGGCATGGTCTCTGCGTCTGAGCCCGTCACTCTGGGAGGGAACCCAGCAGCAGTGGGGGCTGCCCAGTCAGGGGAGCCCCATCCAGCAGTCCCCCACCTTCTCCTGGAGTATAGCTGTCCCTCAACTCACCAACAGACACTCCCTGTGCGAACCTCAGCTGTTCTTTCTTTCTGCTCTGAGACAAGGTTCGGGACATGTCTGTCTATTCCGCTGCCATTTTTTTCCTCAGGACCTGTTCCCAAATACTTTTATTTATGTTAACTGGTATATTGAATAAATTTTTCAAAAGAATAAAAATTATGCCTTATTTAAATACTTTTGAATTAACTTTATATTCATTAATTACAAATAGTATTTAGCATTTTAATAGATCAGAAAAAAATAACTGAAACCATATATTAAAATATTTTTTTGATTTATATCCGTTGATTAAAAGAATTCAAATCTGTATAATTTTAATGTGATTATATTTTTATTTTTAACCTTTCATTGATTTATGCCAATTAGACTCAACTGTTGTATAAAAATATTGTATATAAAAATATTGATTATAAATTCTTAATGATTTTGTGTATAACAATATTGATTTTAAATTCAATGTATAAAATATCTCTATATAATAAAAGGGTAATATGCAAATTGATCCTAATGGAGGAATGACCAGTCACTATGATGGGGGAGCTCTGCTCAACCACAAGCCCAGCTGACGGCTGCAAGCGCAGTGGCAGTGGCAGGAGCCTCTCCTGCCTCCTAGGCAGCAAAGGCTCCCGAGCTGCCAGAGGGATGTCTGACTATGAGCTTAGGCCCGAACCCCCAGGGAGCAGGCCTAAGCTGGCAGGTGGACATCCCCCGAGGGCTCCCAGACTGCCATAGGGATGTCTGACTGTCAGCTTAGGCCTGATTCCCCGGGGAGTGGGCCTAAGCCAGCAGGTGGACATCCCCCGAGGGGTCCCAGACTGTGAGAGGGCACAGGCTGAGCTGAGGGGACCCCCCCAAGTGCAAGAATTTTCGTGCACTGGGCCTCTAGTTGATTATAAATTCTTAATGATTTTGTGTATAAAAATATTGATTATAAATTCTAGTCTATAAAAATATTGATTATAAATTCTTAATGATTTTGTTGAAATGAAGGGAAGAAAAATTAGTTTAAGGAATAAATATGATATATCAATTTATAATTTTTAACTTCATTTTTAACACTATTATGTCCTCATTCCCTTCCCTCCTTTGCCCACCTCCACCCAGCCCCCACAATTTATGATTTTTATACAACTTCATCTTATTAATCATCCAGCATTCCTGGCCCATAAAAGAATCACTCAGATGATAGTTCAATTGCTGCACATCCATGCCATGATTTAGTATTTTCAGTATTTTTAATTTTAGTAATGCTAGTGGGTGTTGAGTAGTACTTAAGCTAAGAATAGTTAGCATGCCTATCTACCCTTATGTATAAGTGAAATAGTTGGCTAGCTGTCTACATGGAATTATTTTCTACCACAATTATTTCTGCTTATGATATGTGATAGTATCTTAAATTATACATTTAAGATTTATTCCATTTGATTAGGCATTGTCCTTGTTAAAATGCAAAAGTCTGTTGTTCTTTGGACACTCCACTCACAAACTGTCAGTTTGTTCCATGATAAATGACAAGTAAGTTTGGGAACTGATAGTTTAAATAAAATTTATTTAAACTGATAGTTTAAATAAAATTAAACGTTTCTTTTATTGGGGACTTCTCAAATCCTATTGTAGTCTAATGTGAATTGTGATACTTCAGAAAGGTAAAGCATGTAGTATTCATAAAGCCTATTCAACCATGAACCCTTAAAAATAAACCATCTTTTTTTTATAGCCAAGTAATATTTCATTGTATATTCATACTAGTGGCCTGGTGTACGAAATTTGTGCACATTAAAAGGTCATTAATTAGAGGAGATATTTTAATATTGCTATTTGCTCTTTCTCTATAATAGAAGTGTCCCACTGGGCACACCCCCATCAAGCCCTGCCGGGCAGGGGATGCAGCCTCATATCCTGGGGCGGTGGCGGGGGGTGAGGCCTAAGTTCCCCCGGCCCTGGCCCGCACCAGGCAGCCTTACCCAGACCCGCCACGCCACGAGACCCCAGACCCACTGTGCCACGGGACCCATCAATGCACCTCCTGGTGACTGGTCTTTTGGTTGTTAGGTATGAAAATAAAGTCATGCACTTAAGCATGCACATTCATTTTCAATGCCTGATTTGTCTATGTTTTCTAAATTGCAAAATAAATAAGATCTTTAGCCAGATAGCATCATAATGCCAAGTTCTTTATATTATGACACATACCATTCTCTCCACTCAGTATGCTCCATTTGAATGGATTAAATGTATGCAAATCATATATATGAAAGGCACTGCTACTTGTTCTTAACAGAAGAAGCATTAGCTCATTACCTAACATCATAAAGTGGTGTAAATGGCACATACTGACTTGAAGAACAGAAGGAAAACAAAACAAACAAACAAAACAAAAAAACAACAACAATGTTCAGTGCTGTGGACAGAAGAATCCTCTGTCTTTCCCTTTCTATTTTTTTCTGCTTTTACCATGCACCTATTTGTGCTCTGCCTCAAAATCAACACAGAAGACAAAATCAGATGCAATTTATAGTGCTATTTGAGTACAAAGAGGCGTTTTTCAATCTTTACCTTTTTTTTTTTTTTTTTTATAATCAATGCAGCTCAAACTTGCTCCCAATGTTCCAGGAGCCAGGCCGACATGACGGTGTGGACACACCTTTGCCAGGTACTGTCAGGCTTCAGGGCTGGGGCAGGGAACATGCCAGGTGTTGCTGGAAACAAATAAGCTCTCCTCTCTACATAGCAGGAGTCTTTTCATTATAAAATTCAAAGAAGCAGCTGTTTTCCATTACCTCCATCCCCAGCCCTCCTTGCCTGGGGGCATAAGAAGGGCTGGGAGGATATTTACTCTTGGCTCTTTGATTTCTCTTATTTAACTGAGCCCAGTGACAGCTGCTTCTCAAAGCCCAATGCCAGCCAGCTCAGGGCTAGCTGCACCTGGAAGGCAAGCGGCAGAGCTGACCAGGGGCTTTGACCAAGCCCGAGCACACGGGTCACAGCAACCTTGGCAAGCAGGCTGCTCCTGAAGACTCTAGGACCCTCCCATCTCTGCAGCCCAGCTCCCTGCTCTCCCCCTTTCACCCACAGGTGCCACCCGCATGGTGTGCCCCAAGGCTTGGTGTGCAGATGCCAGGGTTGCAGGTTCAAGACGCTCCGCCGCCTCCTGGCACTTTGAGCCATAAGCGCGGGCAGGGATCTTTCCACTGGGTATTAGTCTTTGGTCACTGCTGAGGTTTTTATGGACTCTCTAGGCCAGGGACAGCCAGGACCTTTGCCTCTGACCAACACCATGCCTGCAACCTGCTGGGGTACCCTCAGCCTCAGGAAAGTGTGGGGGCATGGCCAGCCTGGATGAGGGGCCATGGGGGGATGGGGGGTTGGCTAGCCGCCCCACCCTCAATTGGGGTGGGAGGCTGATCAGTGGTAGGGCCAGGGGAGGGGCTGGGCAGGGCAGCCATCTTGTGATGGTGTTATGGCATAAGGGTCAATTTGCATATCACCTCTTTATTATATAGGATACTACATCATCTTTATCCAATCATTCATTGATGGGCACTTACATATCTTGACTATTGTGAATAATGCTGGTTCCATGTACACTTGAATGTATAGTCTTCTGCTTTGGAGTGAAATGTTTTAAAAATATCAATTAAATCCATCTGGTCTAATGTGTCTTTTAAGGCTGCTGTTTCTTCCTTGATTCTCTGTCTGGAAGATCTGTAAGTTGATAACAATGGGATGTTAAGTCCCCTACTGTTAGGGTTCTTGGTCTATGATGTGTGCTATGAAAGAATTCACAAATAAAAGAAGCGATAGATGCAGAGGAAAAGTTTACTTTTCCACAAAGGCAAAGAACAAAAAGTTATTCTCCCTTTTAAAGCCTTGGACAAAGAAGGGAGGGGGATTATATGGCTACTGCTGTTGCTAGGTGGCCTTTGGATTTATGTAAATCTACAGTTCTTCAACTTGGAAATATTCCTGTCTAGTGACATTCACCAAGTATATTCTTTTTTTTTAATATATTTTTTATTAATTTTTTACAGAGAGGAAGAGAGAGGGATAGAGAGCTAGAAACATCGATGAGAGAGAAACATCGATCAGCTGCCTCCTGCACACCCCCCACTGGGGATGTGCCCGCAACCAAGGTACATGCCCTTGACCGAAATTGAACCTGGGACCCTTGAGTCCGCAGACCGACGCTCTATCCACTGAGCCAAACCGGTTTCGGCAGTATATTCTTTCTAATTGGTAAAATTGACATGGAAATCATACATTTTAGGGAACAAAAGTTCTACTTTCAATCAATAAAACCATCATTCTCCTAGTAACTCAGCCTTAAAAGTTTGAAATCATCTATGACATTTATGTCTCCCTTGCCCCCATATTAAATCTATCACTGAGTCCTGCTTCATTAATTTTCTTGCATTCTTTCCACAATTCTAGCTCAGAACTCATCTCCCTGTTCACAACCATTCTTCATGATATGGTCAGGTTCATCTTCATGAAAACTCTTCTCCCCCCCTCCCCATTTATAACAATCTATTGCTCAGACGCCTTTATGGATACAACATCTCAAACTCTTTCAGATGGCATTCAAGAACTTCTACTTCTAGCCCATGCACACTTTTCCACTCCTGTGTTCTACTGTCCTCTAATAAGATTCCTTTGCCCCAGAGTGATTTACTGTCAACCAGCTATAAGCATTCTCTTCCACTCATTTTCTCCTTTCCTTCACATCTTCACCTACCTGAAATCAACCCATTTTTCAACACACAGAGAACAAGATTTGTGGTTGGTAATAAGCCTTTCACAACATCAATACATAGTGATATCTACTTCTTCTGGACTAATTGAGCATTACTCTTTGTGGCATTGATTTGTGACTAAGTCCCGTATGTCTTACCCTGTTTGTACCTTATCTCTTCAAGTAGATGGTAAGCTCCTTCAAGGTAACAATTCTATCTTATCCTTATTTGAATCCTCTAAAACACAGAAAACACTTTTGAAGAATTCTAGTGAAAGAAAATATTTTATAAATGAAAATGCTTCAAGTGACCCTATCTGATCTCTGAATACAAACTTGAGCATAATAAAAATAACTGCACTTTCCTCAAAAATTAAACATTTCTCAGTATTCTGATTTTATATTAGTACTTGAAATTGCATATATTTCCCCCTGAAACATTATATGTATTCTGTTGCATCCATTAATTACTTTATTAACAATAAAATTCCCATTTTTATGGTGACTTCTTTATTTACTAAAAAGGAATAGGGAAATATCATTATTTCTGTTGAATTTTGAAAGAGAAAGTGATGCTTTCATGCCATAAATCTTTCAAACTTAGCACTTCTCTAAGAGAACTTCAGATTTCTCTAACTGCCAAATGAATAATTCATATTTGTAATAAGCAGAGATGTTATTTTTTGGGAGAGAGAGGAACTCATTTCTGATGATCCTAAATTGTTTATCAAAACCACCTTGAAAGTGTTGCCCTGATTTCCTTATTGACTAATTATAATTTGAACGTGTTTGGGCACAACTTACGGTACAGCATCTGATTGCAGATGTCTAGTGGAGCAAACTTGTCTTTTCTTTCTCATTTTTCTTAAAGAAAAACCTTTTAGAAAATGCCAGCATTTGGAGTGCTAATATGAAATATGTGTCTCCCAGCAAAATTTCAATGAAAATTAGCAGGCAACTTGTGTGTGTGCTGGGGTGTAGAGCCTGTGAGGGAAGAAGGCTAGAGCCCCGCTACCTTCACAAAGCATAGGAACAGTTCATCATCAATATGCATATAAGACAACATCATGGTAGTTGCCTGGAAACAAGTAAGAGGGAGTCAAATAATGAAAAGGACTCTGATGCTCCAGTGCACCAAATTGAACTTTAAAACTACTAGACAAAAGGGTTGTGACCAAATTAGCTCACACAATACAGTGCTTGAAAATGTAATCTTTAAAAAAAAATCCTGTATTTAATTTTCCTGTCACCTTACATGATTTTTTCAATGGAATACTTAGAGGCAGTATTAATTGGTTACTCAGAGTTTAGGGAAATAGAATGGTAAAGCCTGATGTAAATGTTTTACAAGGCCATTGGGAATCTTGTAAATGATAGGGTATCCCTAAGGATAAACCCTCTTATTACACATTTATAACCCTACCCCCAAATATTCTATCCAGCTGAAGGATAACTTGTCAGTTTAAGGCAATGCTTCAAAATTCCCATTCATTCTAATGGCAATATGAAACAAGTGATTTCAGAAAGTTTGGGGTGACTGTTCTGTGGTTTTCAATGGTGGAGAGAAGAATATCCTACAGTGACATGAGATTATCCTTCTGGCTAAATTCCTCCCCTTGTCAGCACAAAGGATACTCTCTCTGTCAAACTTGACAGGGGTAAGAAAGACAAATGC
Organism: Cnephaeus nilssonii; assembly: GCF_951640355.1. Lineage (NCBI taxonomy): Eukaryota > Metazoa > Chordata > Mammalia > Chiroptera > Vespertilionidae > Cnephaeus > Cnephaeus nilssonii. Next base: position 62,613,689 of record NC_137071.1, on the reverse strand, counting down.
CTATGCTGTTATAGAAACATTAGATCATTTAAGTATGAGAAAAAGTGTAATGGAAGAAATTGGCCCAGGAGTTCTAACATTTTATTGCTCAAAAACAAAACTTATGGCAGTGATTCAGTGTCAGTGTATGAACCAAGTGGTCACTGATTCAATTCCCAGTCATGGTCAGGGCACATGCCTGGGTTGCAGGCTCTATCCCCAGTAGCGGGCGTGCAGGAGGCAGCCAACAGGTAGTTCTCTCTCATTGAAGTTCTCTCTCATTGACGTTTCTTCTTTCTATCCCTCTCCCTTCCTCTTTTTCTAAAATCAATAAAAACATATTACCCCCCCCCCAAAAAAAACCCCAAAAACTTATGTATGGTATTATTTCTTTTTAAAAATTTTTATTAAATAGCTTTTCTTAAAGTATAGAATATTCTGTATTAAGACTAGTGCACTGTTCCTTAGTATTACATGATATGGTAAAGTGTCATCTCACCTATTCCATAGGCACTTATCAACTACGTACTAAGAATCTATTGTGCCCAGGGTCCTGGGAAGAGAACGCTATGAAGTTGATAAAGCTCCAGCGTCTGAAAGTTGGAGCTCACAGCCCACAGTGGAGGAGGAGGTAGTATGTAAGTTAATAACTATAACAGCACCGTAGATGCTATAATGGACTGTTTCATGAAGCTTTCCACAAATGCAGAGGAAATGATAAATTATTCTCTCTGGCAGAATTAGGAAATTTTCACTAAAAAACTGAGTTAAGCCTTAAATGATGAATAAGAGATTTTGCCTGATAAGAAAAGTGAGAAAGGTCTCCCAAGCAAAATAATACCATTTAAAAAGTTCACAGCAGCCTGAAAAACAAAACTGAGGTAAAGAAAGAAGGATTAAAAGATGTGGTTGAAGTGTTGGAAATCTCTGGTTGTAACTATTGAAGAGTTTTAGAAACCCATGAACCCCAAACTTTTCTGATCATAAAAAATCTCAGTGTTTTGTAAAATTACAGATTACCTGATCCTATTCAGATCTGGTATAGGAGGTGTATTTTCTCAAATGGTTCACAGTTCTTTATAGTAATTACCCAGGGTTTAGGGAAACTGTGTTCTAAAATGATACTTAAATTTTAATGTGGCCCTAGCTGGTTTGGCTCAGTGGATAAGAGTGTCCGCACAAGGACTGAAGGGTCCCAGGTTTAATTCCAGTAAAGAGCATATACCTTTGGTTGCATGTTCGATCCCTGGCCCTAGTCAGGGTGTGTTGTGTGCAGGAGGGAACCGGTCAATGTGTCTCTCTTACATTGATGTTTGTCTCTCTCTGTCTATCCCCTTCCCTTCCATTCTCTCTAAAAATCAATGGAAAAATATCCTCTGGTGAGGATTAACAATAACAACAAAAATTTAATGTGCATTAGAATTACTGGAAGAACTTGTGAAATAGCAGATTTGAATTAAATTCAGGTGGTCTAGCCTGGGATCTGATATTTTTGACAAGCTCACAGGAAATGATATTGCTGCTGGTCCATGTACTGCACTTGGAGGAGCAATGTTTTAAGCCATACTAAGGAGATATGGAAACACCCAATCACAGATATTTTAAAGAAGTAACATGTCCAGATTTGTTTTGGAAATCTCACCTGGTACTGTTGCAGAGAATTGATTTGTGTGGTGTACAAGAGTTAGAGACAGGAAAAAACAGGTAGAAAGTTATTGTCCTAGTTTGGGTGTGAGGCAATGATAGAATAAAGTATAGAATTGGCAGTAATATTGGAAAAGATGATATACTTTCAAAATAGTTCAGATGGAGATTCACAGGAAGGTGTGACCAGATGGTTGTGTGGGGGTGTATGGAGAGGAAAAGGGATAAATCTCTTGTAGGCGACTTGTATATACATGTATTTACATGAGGATAGAAGTAAAATAAGTTTTTCAGAAAGATAATTATTTAGGGGATATTGCATTTGTATTGGTCAGGGTTCTCCAGAGAAACAGAACCAAGTAGGGAGAGATTTATTTTAAGGAATTGGCTCAGGCACTTGTGCAGGATTTGTGCATATAAAAGCTGATGGGGTATGTCTATAAGCTGGAGACTCAGGAAGGAGTTGGTGGTCCCAGTCTAAAAGCATTCTATTTTGCTGGCAGAATTCTTTCTTGCTCCCTCCCTGAAGGGTCAGTCTTTTCTCTATTCAAGCCTTCAGCTGATTGAATGAGGCCCACCCACATGAGACCCCCATCCGCACAATATGAACATCCAGTAATATGGTGTTTAAATGTAAATAAATAATGGCCATCCATTTAATAGGAAAAAATGTGGCTATTAAATATGATGTGGTAGAACACAAGTTTTCAAACTGCTGAGCAAAGAGTTGGAGATTCCTCAATGTGATTTTTAAAAGGTTTCCAATAAAAGGTGTGAAGAAAGTTGTCTGGTCCCTTAGATCTCTATGCAACAATTCAAACACATCACTCCTGTTTTCATCGGTTTTACAGATTGGTCCATTTTGAGACTTCAAATAAAGAAATGTTTTCCAAACCTAACCTCCTTCATGTTTTAAAAGCCAAAATAAATAGGATTACTAAATATAATAAAAGTTATTGTGATATATTGATAAAGAGCATGATGTGAAATAGTATGTACTTGCCATCTGTCTGACTCTGTTCCTCATTCTCATTATTTAAAAATGAGGTTAATAATAGTACTTATCTCATAGTGTTATTTTGAAGATTAAATTATCTAATTAGTGTCTGGAACTTAACAAGTGCTCTGTAATAGAAAAGAGTCTCAAAGGAAAAGAATATACCAAAAGCTTATAGTGATTAAGTCAAATTGAGATTACACATAATTATTTCCTTCATTGGCTCCTCTCAATTTTATCATTTTTCCTATAATGGTTGCATACTATTTCTAGTCAACAAAAGCATAATAGATGTTGTTGAAAAGAATAAAGACTCCCCTATGAACAGGCAGTGCTATCTATATTTATATTTCACAGTGACGGTGACTGCCTCTCTATGGCTTTCGTTACCAAGAGACCTTTCACTGATTGAAGCTATTTCTTCGCTTTGTAAGGTCTGTAATAGCAACCATCCACTGTGATAAAAATAAACAAAAATGGGCTATCTGCTGTAGTTGATGAGCATGTTTTTGTAGTTGTGCTTCAATTGTAATGGCTTAACTTTTTGGCTCTCAGTTTCTTTATGTTGAATATTGTGCTAACATTGTTTTTCGCTGAGTTGGTTAAGGATCTTGTTTAGTGTATTCTTACTGAAATAGATGTTATTTTTATAGAAAAAAAAGTCACCCCTTCCAATGACATCCAATATTTCCTTGGCTATTTTCATTTTTATGAGTCTTTTAACTCCTATTTTGTATCTTTTCCATCTGTATATTAAGTTGAGGTTTAACATTTATACATTCCAGATTCTCTTAACAAGGTGTTTGCAAAATAAACCACATATATTCCATGCATGATTTACCATATGATTTTAGGGTTAAGGAATAGGTGATCAGAAATACTAACTAAGCTATTTATAAATCCAATTACAATCACCATAATTTCATATGATTTTTTGTGTGTAGTCAGGGTTCCATGGTTTTTGTTCTCTTTTTGGGTGCACGTGACCTAGAACTGGTTGACACTGTATTGCTCATCATCTTTTTATGGTTACTAATTTAATTCCATTGTGGCTAGAAAAAATACTTAGGGTAATTTGAATATGTTTAATTTTATGGATTTGTTCTGTGGCCCAGAATATGGTCTATTTGCTAAATGCCCTATGTGCATTTGGTAAGAATGAGTGTTCTGCTATTCAGTGGAATATTCTATGAATATCAATTAGGTCAAGTTGCTGGATAGTGGAATTCAAATCTGCTCTATTTTTGCCAATCATCGGACCAATTATCTTGATAGTTATTGAGAGAGTGGCATTTAAATATCTGACTACTTGACCTGGCTTGTGTGGCTCAGTTGGTTGGAGTGTCCTCCCATACACCAGACGGTTGCAGGTTCTATTTCTGGTCAGGGCATATACCTAGGTTGTGGGTTCTATCTCAGGTTGTTGGGGTGTATGTGAGAGGTAACTGAATAGATGTATCTCTCTCACATCAATGTTTCTCTCTCTCCTCCTTCCCTCCTCCCTCCTTCCCTCTCTAAAAAAAACCCTTAAGTATCTGATTACATATATTTGTTCATTTCTACGTTGAGTGATAACAGTTTTTGTCACTTATAATTTAGAACTCTGTTATTAGAAGCATAAACAATTAAGATTGTTCTGTCTTGATGATACCCTCTTAACAATCTCTTGTTCCTTTATCATTATCAAAATACCTTGTTTAATCTTTGTAATATTTTTTGTCCTGAAATCCACTGTGTCAGTTATTCATATAGTCACTCCAGGTTACTTTTTTTTTTTTAAATATATTTTATTGATGTTTTACAGAGAGGAAGAGAGAGGGATAGAGAGTTAGAAACATCGATGATAGAGAATCATCGATCAGCTGCCTCTTGCACAACCCCCACTGGGGATGTGCCCGCAACCAAGGTACATGCCCTTGACCGGAATCGAACCTGGGACCCTTCAGTCCGCAGGCTGACGCTCTATCCACTGAGCCAAACCGGTTTCGGCTCCAGGTTACTTTTGACTTGTAGTAGCTCAGTATATTTTTTCTAGTCCTTTTTTTAAAATTTATTTGTACATTTATGTTTATAGTGTAAAGGTAGTATATACTTGGATCTTGCATTTCTATCCAATTTGACATTCTGACTTTTAATTCAGAGAGTTTGAACTTTTACATTTTATGTGATTATTGATTAGATTTAAGTCTATTATCTTGATAATGTGTTTTCTGTTTGTCCCATCTGATCTTTGTCTCCTTAATGCTTTCTTCTGCCTTTTTTATACTGAGTGATTTTTGTGATTCCCTTTTATTACTTTGTTGGCTTATTAGAATAGCTTTTGGTTTGCTCTTTTAGTGGTTGTTTTAGGGTTTAGAGTATGCATCTTTAACTTCACAGTCTATCTTCAAGCTATTATATATTATAGTTCTTCACATGTCATTTTTCACATATAGAATAAAAAACTTACAACATTATACTTTAATTTCATTCCTCTTGCCTTTATTTGAGTCTCATTATGTATTTTGAACTACACAATAAATGTTTATTTTTGTTTAATGTCAGTTACCTTTTAAAGATATTAAATAATTTTTATAAATGTTTTATATTTACCCATGTATTTACCATTTCTGGTGCTCATTATTCATTTGAGTAGCTCTGTGTTTCAATTTCATGCAATTTTCCATTTTCTTGAAATATTTATTTTAACAATTTTTTTTGTAGTGCAAGATTGCTTGTGTTGAATTCTTATAGAAATTGTATGTGTGAAAATATTTTCATTCTCACTTTTTAATGTCATTTTCATTGGGTGTAGAATTCTAGATTGATAGATGCTAGCTTTCACTCATTACTTTAAACAGCTTGCTCCACTGTCTTCTCACTTGTATTGTTGCTAACAAGAAATCTGCTGTAATATTTATCTTTTTTTCCTCTGTGCATAATGTGTAAATTTTCTCCCCTCTGGCTGCTTTAAAATGTGGTTTTCCTTTGGTCACTGGTTTTGAGAAACTTGATCATGATGTGCCTTGGTGTAGTTTTCTTTTCTTTTCTTTTTTTAATTTGAATTGTTAATTGTTGAAAGTATTACATATGCCTTCTCCCCCCCCCCATTAACTTTCCCTGGCTGCTCCCACCCCCCAGCACATGCCCTCACCCACCCCCTACTGTTTGGTGTAGTTTTCTTCATGTTTTTTAGTTTGCCTGGGGTTTGCTGAGATTCTTGGTTCTATAAATTACACTTTTTATTTGTTATTTTTTGTTGTTGTTAATCCCCAACCAAGGATATTTTTCCATTCACTTTTTTTTAGAGAGGTGGGAGAGAGGGGAAGAGACATAAATATCAATGTGAGACACATATCAATTGGTTGCCTCTGGCACATGCCCCAATTAAGGCTGGGGGTTGAGCCTGGGTACATGCCCTTGATTGGAATAGAACCCAGGATCCTTCAGTCCACAGGCTAACTCTCTATCCACAGAGCCAAATCAGCTAGGGCAATTATACTTTTTAAAATCATTATACTTATTTTATTATCTTTTGTTAATCCTCACCCAGGATTTTTTTTTTTTTTTTAGAGAGAGAGAGAGTGGGAGGGAGGAGGAGAGACAGAGAGAGAGAGAGAGCATCAACATTGATTGGTTGCCTCCTGCATGCACCCTGCTGAGGATCCACCCCTAAAACCCTGGCATGTGCTCTGACCAGGAATCAAACTATGACCTCCTGTGCATGGGTTGACACTTAATCACTGAGCCACGCCGGTCAGGGTATGGATTATACTTTTGAACAAATTTGTGAAATTTTGGCCATTATTTCTTCAAATATTTTCTCCTCCAAACCCTCCTTGCTGACTCCAATTACATGCATAATAACATGATTGAAGTTGCTGATACTCTTAATTTTTTTCATGTCTTATTTGGATAATTTTTATTGTTAGGTTTTCAAGTTGACTACTCTTGTCTTCTGCATTTTAAAATATGATGTTAATCCCATGCATTGTCTTTTTCATATCTAGAAATCTTAACTTGGATGTTTTTTATATTTTGATGTCTCTAACTTTTTTAATTTATTGGATAAACTTATAACTTTCTTGTCCTTCTATAAACCAGTTCTGACATCTGTATAAGTTCTAGATCAGGTTCAATTGATCGATGTTTCTCCTTATTATGGGTTGTATTTCATTCTGCTTTGTTTGCATTTATAATCTCTGATTGGATGCCAGACATTGTGAATTTTCATTTCCCCCCCTTGTCTCTGCTGGTATTAGAGAATGACAACGTTGGATAAGAACCTGGTTTTTTTGGAGAGGAAAGCCTAAAATGAAAAGGGGGAAACTGGAAGTCAGGGTCCTGCTCTATTTTGAGGAGAAACAGAAATGGCTGATATTCGGTGCAGACACTATTATAACATTAGAGCTATAGGAGTGGAAAACAAGGGTCTATGATTCTGAAAGAAGAAAGAGGTTTTCAACAGAACTATTGTAGGAGAATAGTGTCAACAAATTTCTAGGTTTTACATTTCTTCATTCCTGCTTTCAATTATCCTTAGTTTCTGTATCTCTATAATGGAATATGTGTTTAATATAATGGCAGTATTTTAATTTGTCCTATAAAAAGCAATATTGAGTGTACTACATGCTGTGGTTGGAAAAGGATTTTAAAATGACAAGTTAAAATAGGGTCCCTCTCCTCTGGGGAACTTACAATTAATAATACATCTTTACTGCCCTGGTCAGTGTGGCTCAGTTAGTAGATTGTCATCCCATGCACTGAAAGGTCACCATTTGGATTCTTGGTTGGGGCACATGCCCAAGTAGCGAGTTCCATCCCTGGTTGGAGTGCCTGCGGGAGGCAACCAATCCATGTCTCTCTAACATCAATGTCTCCCTCTCCCTCTCCCCAGAAGACAAGATTAGTCAACTTGAAAACCTAATAATAAAAATTATCCAAATAAGACATGAAAAACAATAATTAAGAGTATGGCCCCAGGACAAAGTGCAAACACCTCTGCCTATTCGACCACCATTTTCTTATCCCTAACATACTAATGAGGGAGACTCCATGTCTCCCATGGGGGATTGAGCCTCTCTCTCTCCCTCTCCCTCTCCCTCTCCCCTCAAATCAATAAGAACATTAAAAAAATACACCTTTGCTTATACAGACCAACAAACCTGGTAATGCCATCCTGAGATAACTACCCTAAACTTTGCCACCAAGAGCTCAGAGGTCTTAGGGTCATGCCTGGCTGATGTAGTCATATATAGTGACTTAGACTTTAAGACCTCATGATGTTTGTATTTCAGAAGATGGAAAAAATGCAAGTTCCAATTTTTCTATCATAGCCATTATTTTACTACTTTTGAGTGCCTAGGAGAACTAGCTTCTTAAAAAATACCCATTTTATTCATGGTTGCCAGGTGGCTCAATAAATAGAGGTATGCTGGATAAAACTCTAGAGCAAATAAAATATTTATGGAATGCATATTGATAATGATCTGTCTTGTAGCTTATATATTTACTTACATTGTATTTCAAGGGGTATTTGCTTATATGATGGCACCATATTATAGGAAGACGAAATGGAACTGGAACCAAGGCAAGCATTATAGCTAAAGTGCAATGGAAATTAAAAATTAACACATTAGTAATGAAAATGTAGAACAAGATTTACTGATTTGAGAAGATTCAATTTAGGGCTGTCTTTCCTTTTTATCTTCATTCATGGGGCAATTTGTTAAGTCCTGACACACTGAATTATAAATTTATCATTTCCCCCTTAAAAATTGTTATTAAATTACTTTTGACAGGCACATACTAATGAAGAAAAATATGGATAACTGTAATCTTCCCTATCTTTATGGGAAGAAATAATGATATAACCCATGCATTGCTTTTAATTACTTAATTGCCAAGTTGAAACAAAATACACAGCACGTTCCTGTAGACTTCTCACTGGGCATGACCAAATCCCATCTCTTTTTCCAGCCTGGGGTTTTCAGTTAAGACACTGAAAAGAGAATTTGGCTAAACCATTGAAAATAGCTATGGAATGTAAAAAACAGATATAGCCCATCTTCTTGATATGAACAGGAAATGTCTAGGGTGCAGAAACTGTCTTTCAACATTGTATAATGCCTTATCCATATGCTGTCATATTTATTTTTTTCTCCTACTACTTGTTTTTCATATCTCATCTTAATTTTTATACAAGGGTAAAAAGTATTTTCTGGTTTTTAGAAAACTGAAAGAAAAGAGAATATGTTACATGCCGGTGAATAATTTTTTAAAATTGATTTGAGAGAGAGAAAGAAAGAAACATTGATGTAAGAGAGAAACATTGATTGGTTGCCTACTGTATGCGCCCCAATGGGGGATCAAACCCACAACCTAGGTATATGCCCTGATGAAGAATTGTACCTATCAGTTTTTGATGTATGGGACAGCGCTCCAACCAACTGAGCCACACTGACCAGGGTGCTAATGATTAATTTTAGTATTTTTGTAATTAGGCATAAGAGCTACATGGATTTGCTCAAGTTTTGAGGTACCTTTTAAATTCTCCTTCAAAAAGCTTGACCAAGGTTTTCATGGTTACAGAAAACATCTGATCACTTTGCTCATAAGGGCTTTTTCCACCATGTCCTTTATAAGTAAGAATTGCCCTGGACAGTGTGGTTCAGTTAGTTGAGTGTTGTCCTGTGCATCAAAAGGTTGTAAGGTTGTTGGTTCAATTCCCAGTCAGGGCACATACCTGGGTTGCGAGTTCCATCCCCGGTTGGGGAGCACATGGAGGGCAACTTATTGATGTTTCTCTCTCTCTCTCCTCCCCGCTCAGGTGAAGATTAAAAAAATCATGCACAATATGTTGTCTGTTTTTCTTATTTTTCTTATTATTATATTTATTTGGCAGATGTTTAAAATTTCATTTTTTAAAATATAATTTTATTTATTTCAGAGAGAAAGGGAGAGGGAGAGAGAGTTAGAAACATCAATGATGAGAGAGAATCATTGATTGGATGCCTCCTCCACATCTCCCATGGGGGATTGAGCCTATAACCTGGGCATGTGCCCTGATGGGGAATCAAACTGTGACCTCCTGGTTCATAGGTCAATCCTGAGCCACGCTGGCTGGGCTAAAATCCCATTTTCCTTTCTTCATTTTCTTTCTTTCCTTCCTTCTTTCCCCAAAACTTATTTAACTCAGTTTCAATCAGTATTTCAAATCACAAGAAAAGTGTGTTGCTGATTATTTTATCATTTATGTTTAGTCAAGATGTTCCTTTGAATGTCTCATATCCTTCCAAAGCAATTTATTCTATAACTTTGAAGGCATGGTACCTGCATTTGTTGTGGAAAACCAAGGTGGGGAAGAGCAGTTATCATGCATATTAGGGTCACAGTTAGCTGTAAACCTCCTGAGGATAGTAATTCAGTCCTAAGCCTATCCTTCCTATCCTTCTCAGTGTTTATATCATAAACACTCATTAACACCTAGTGCCATTGCATTAGTCAGGATTCTCCAGAGAAGTAAAATCATTGTCAATAAAACAAATGAATAAATAAAATACAGTCCTATATTATAGTCTATAGAAATATATATCATAGCAGCTATGATCCTACCTAATAAAAGGGTAATGTGCAAATTGACCACATCTTCGCTACACCCAAGCCACGCCCACCATCCCAAGCCACGCCCACCAGCCAATCAGGGCGAGTATGCAAATAAACCCAACCAAGATGGCTACAGCCACAGAGAGCAAGGTTCCCCAGGCAACAGAAGAAGCCAAGCTTTCCACATGCCCTTGCCAGGCCTAATCCTCCACTCAAGCTACAAAGTTTCAATTATAGAATGTAAACAAATTCAAACAGAATGGCGGCAGCCACGGTGCTGGAGAGACCAGGCCAGGGTTGCCCGCGGTAACGGAGGAAACAAAGCTTTCCACACACCCTGGCCAGGCCCAGGCCTCCGCTTAAGGCTACAAAGTTTCAATTATAGAAGGTGAATTAACCCCAACAGAAATGGCTGCTGGCCGTGGAGCATGCAGGAGGCTTGGCTCCGCTCCAGGATACAAAGTTTCAATTGTAGAAGGTAAATAAATTCCAGATACCAGGGCCTCCGCTTGGGTCGCCAGGGGGTGTGGCTGGCCTGCAAACCACCACAGGCCACTTGCTCAGGCCACCCCACGCCCCAAGGAAACCCCCACCCTGATCCGGGACACCCTTCAGGTCAAACCAGCTGGCCCCCACTCCTGCACCAGGCCTCTATCCTATCTAATAAAAGAGTAATATGCAGATTGACCATCACTCCAACACACAATATGGCTTCCCCCATGTGGTCAAAGATCCTGCCCCCATGTGGACACAAGATGGCCACTACAAGATGGCCAGCAGGGGAGGGCAGTTGGGAGGCACCCGGCCTGCAAGGGAGGGCAGTTGGAGGCGATCAACCCTGCAAGGGAGGGCAGTTAGGGGTGACCGGGTTGGCAAAGGAGGGAAGTTGGGGCAAACAGGCTGGCAGGGGAGCAGTTAGGCATCAATCAGGCTGGCAGTGGAGTGGTTAGGGGGTGATCAGGCTGGCAGGCAGAAGCAGTTGGGGGAAATCAGGAAAGCAGGCAGGCGAGCAGTTGGGAGTCAGCAGTCCTGGATTGTGAGAGGGATGTCCGACTGCCCGTTTAGGCCCGATCCCTCGAGGGGTCCCAGATTGGAGAGGGTACTGGCTGGGCTGAGGGACACCCCCCCTCCGTGCATGAATTTCGTGCACCGGGCGTCTAGTTTATTATAAAGATTACTCCCCAAGAACTGCAGATAAAATAGGTAAGCTGGAGACCCAGGGGACCTGATGGTTTAGTTCCATTTCAAGTTTGAAGGCCCGAGAACCATGAAGGCTAATGGTGTAGTTCCAGTTCAAAGGCCAGCAGGCTTAAGTCACAGGAAGAGCCAAGTTTCAGTTCGGAGTTCAAAGGCAGGTAGAACCCAGTGTCAACAATTTGAAGACAGACAGGCAGGGAAAATTCTATCATACTGAGAGGATGGGCCAGCCTTTTTGTTCTATTCAACTGATAAGATAAGGTCCACCCATTTTAGGGAAGGCAGTCTGCTTTATTAGTCTACAGATTCAAATGTTAATCTCATTCAAAAACACTCTTACTGATAACACCCATAATAGTGTTAGACCATATATCTCGGCATCCCATGGCTCATGACACATAACTGTCACATAGCCCCTAGCAAATGGGTTCAGATTTTGATTGATCCTAACCTATATGGATAAGTTGGACTACTACTTCACAGTAGAGAGAAGAAATAGCACCTACGGAAGATAGGAGATCCCTTAGGGTCTTACTATTATCATGCCCTGTGATTATTAAGGTTATTAGAAAACTACAACAACCCAATTTGGTGAGGAATAGTATATCTGCACACAATAGTTTAAGAGCCAGCAGTGGTTACAAATGAAAAACATGAAGCTCTATACTTCCCCCCTCCCCCCTCCCCCCACACACACTTATTAGGAAAATATTTTAGCCATGAGTGAAACAATCAGAATCTCTGGGGATAAAAAAATGCCATTTTAATTTATTTTTCATTATCCCATATAATAAAGAGCTAATATGCAAATGGTCACGTCCTTGTGCCCTTGCACCCTCGTGCCGGGGGAACTGAGGCCGGGCCAGGGGACCTGAGGCCACACCAGTGCCAGGCTGGGCAACCTGAGGCTGCACCCCCTGCCCTGCAGGGCTTGATGGGGGTGGGGCCATCCGGGTCTGGGTCTCACACGATTTAGAGGCGCACGCCGGTGGGTGGGGACTTGACTCTGGGTGCTGTGGCGTGCCCCAGACTCTGACAGGAGGGAGATTTTCATATACATTTTACTAATTTTCTTCCATCTCTTACACTTCTATTATAGGGAAAGGGCAAATAGCAATATTAAAATATTTCCTGTAATTAATTCTCTTTTAATGGCACAAATTTCATGCACTGGGCCACTAGTTTATTAATATGGGTGGGGGTGGTGCTGTTTTGCTTTCCAGGAATGAGATTGATGTTTTTTTTCCCTGACTGAGAGCTACTCCTCTACCAGTGGCCCAAGATATTACTCTGTCCTTGGTTTGTATGGAGACCAGTGGGGTTGGCTGGCAACCTGGCATTTTTATCTACCTGGTCCCCAGAATAGTGGGATGGACCAGCCCCTCTTCCAACCCCAACTGCGGGTTCTTTGTGGCTATTCAGAGCCTTTGTTTCCTTTGCATAGCTCCAAGTGCAGGCAGGTATGGTAGGCTGTATTCCCTGCCTGAGGCTACAGGGAGGGGCAGGCTCTTCAGGAGACAAATGGCTGCTTCAGTTTGGAAGGTTATGAATGTCTCACTGCTAGAGCCCTGGAGACATCTCCCTGCCCTGCTTCCATCTCCAGCCTCTCCACAAATCTGTGCCTCTCCCTGTTCCCCAGCCAACTGAATTAGTCCTATGTTCTGGGTTAATCCTACCTAATAAAATCGTAATATGCAAATTGACCGAACCTTCACTACGCTCAAGCCACGCCCATCAGCCAAAGCCACGCCCACCAGCCAATCAGGGTGAGCATGCAAATTACCCAACAAAGATGGCGGTTAATTTGCATACGCTGAGGGAGGGAGGAGTGAAGACTGAAGACAACTTAGAAGGAAGAGGGAGGAAAAGCGGAAAGCAAGGTGGCTGCCAGAGGGAAAGCCCGGGCGGGGCAGAGCAGGGCGGGCGGCAGTGGAGCGCGGGTGCAGGTGCAGTGGCCACAACGGCGGCAGCAGCGGCACTGCACGCAGCCACAGCGGCCGCTTGCAGGATTCTTCCTGCAAATGGGCTACTAGTAGTGAATAAATGCAAAGACAAAAAAAAAAGCAAAACAACCACAAAACTGCTAGTTTCTTTCCTGCCTGAACTGCGTTGCTCAAGCCACTTTTCAGCTGGCCTGTCAGGGTGTAGCCTAGGTCTGGATTCCCTGGGCACCAGCAGCCCTGTGGGTTTTCCTTTTCTCAGTTGGGTATCAGGTCTGTAACCAAGGGACATGACTTTGGTGCAATGCAGCTTCCACCTCATCCTCTTGGCCCGTTGGCCGGGTGGCCTTCTCCTGCCCAGATCCCTGTTCCTACTCTTCTCTAGGCTTCCTCTGCCCTTGTTGATAATTGTCTCCTCAGCTGTGTCTAATTTGTTAATATTGGGTGGATGTTCTCTGATTTAGTTGCTTACCAGTATGACCCCAGGATGAGGTGCACAACATGTCTGCCTATTCGACCGCCATTTTCTTCTCCCTCACATACTAGTATTGTGGTTTCTAATACTATCTAAAATAATCTATAATAATAAAAACGTAATATGCTAATTATACCAGACATCCTTCCAGATGACCTTCAGGACTAAGCCGGGGCTTCAAGGGAAACCCGGGTCCCGGGTGCCAGAGGGAAGCCAGTGCTGGCAGCTGGGGAAAGGAAGGCCTAGTCTTGCATGAATTTCATGCATCGGGCCTCTAGTTCTCTAATAAAAAAGACCAGGGATCCTTAAAAAATGATGCATTCAACGACTGGAGCTGGAATATATAGACTAAGCCTGGAATATCTTGTAATGCTAGAATGGAAGGAATTGCTCAAGAAAATTCCACAATGATGCAGGTATGCCAATGGGACAAATAAGCCAACTTTAAAGATCACCCAATATCCAAAGCTAAACATTTTCAGCAAGAAAATAAATATACTCTTTTTTAAAAAAATATTTTATTGATTTTTTTACAGAGAAGAAGGGAGAGGGACAGAGAGTTAGAAACATCAATGAGAGAGAAACATCGATCAGCTGCCTCCTGCACACCTCCTATGGGTACATGCCCTTGACTGGAATCGAACCTGGGACCTTTCAGTCCACAGGACGACGCTCTATCCACTGACCCAAACAAGTTATGGCTAAATATACTCTTATTGGATTATTACCCAAAGTAAAAAGTAAATAGTGCATATGAAGAGACAAATTAATGAAGAATTATATAAAACTAGTAGCCCTGCGCACGAATCCATGTACCAATAGCTTGCCAGTAGCTTGCTGCTGCCCTCCAGTAGCTCTCTGTCCACTGCTCTGCTCTCCTGTAGATCTCCCCACACCCCCCATGCCACCCTCCCCCCTCCCCACCTCATAGTTTGCTGCCCTGCCCCCTCCTGTAGCTCTCTGCCGCCCGCTTGTAGTCAGTAGCTTGCTGCCGCCCCCGTAGCTCTCCACCCGCTGCCCCACCCTCCTGTAGCTCCCTCCACCCCCTCTCCCCCATAGCTTGCTGCACTGCCCCCTCCTGTAGCTTTCCACCGACCACTTGTAGTTTGCTGCCACACCCTCCTGCTGATCCGTGATCCGGTTGTTACGTGGTCGGTCATTACGCTTCACGGCTTAACGACCATTTGCATATTACATCTTTATTACATAGGATAATTTATGTTGCCACTTCTGCTTCCTTACCCTTAAGGAATTAGAACAAAAATCCCCACTCCTTAAATGTGAGCTGTGCATACATGTATGTAGAAAGAGGCCAAAAAAGGGGCATCTTCCTAGTGGGGTAATCCTGATAAACACTATCTCATCAGGTGACCAAGTTATCATCAGTGATAAGTCATGCTGATTTTATGTGATGAGAATGGCACTTTACCTCTGTAAACTTCTACCCCCAAACCATATCACTAATATAATAATGTAAAAAGTATCCGACAAATTCCAATTGAGAGATATTTTATAAAACTGACCAGTTCTCCAGAAAATCCTCAAGTTTAACTCAAAATAAGAAATGTCTGAGAATCTGTCACAGACAAGAGTTGCCCAAGGAGACAATACAACTGAATGTAATGTGGTAGCCTAGATGGGATCCTGAAACAGAAAAAAAAAATTAGGTAAAAACTAAGGAAATATGAATAAAGTATGCACTTTAGTTAATCATTGTATATCAATATCGGTTCATTAATTGTAACAAATACACTATAATAGTATCAATTAATAAAATCAGAAATTGGTGCAGGGAATGTTAACTCTGTACTATTTTCATAGCTTTTCTGTAAATCTAAAATTACTCATTAAAAATTTAATTGGCCATAAAAAAGGATGTAGAAAATTTAAATGATTAAGGTTACTCATATTACCTTAATTGTGTGCCATAGATTTATTTAGAATGACAAAAATGGTTTGCCTAGAACTTTAGTAACCATCTCCTAATTTGAGCACCCATCCAGAAATTGAAACATCACTCTGTACTTCCTAATTTTTTGAAACTCTTAACTCAACTAAAAAAAGGACTTTTAATGATAAACAATTTGTCTTTCCTGTCAACTTTCCATTCATCTTCATTGTGAGCAGACTCAAGTGCATATACTACCAAGACCATATGCATTGCCAGTAATTTCTTCCATTAGGCACATTTTGCTGATTGCAGTCTCAGAGTATGCTGCATCAGTGACCTTGGGTATTTTGTAGCTATCTCACTCTAGCCAGCCTATTGAAGAGCATTTGTTTTAAAAAATTAAATTACAAAAAGAAACTCTGCTTATTTTGTTTCTTTGCTATAGTTCTTCAAAATCTTCTAGGAAAATATCATCTCTTTGATACCCATTCTCTTAGAGAGTATGTGAGGAGATCAGATGTTACTTTTGTGCAAAGTCTTGGCCCTACCATCATGTATTCCTATAGCCTACTTCTGGGATGAGAAGATAAATGTTCTACAAATATTCTTAGAAGGCAAGTCAGATTCTTTTGTTTCCAGAACAAAGCATTAATTAATCTACAAAATACCTCTATTTAAATGATAGTTCTTTTAAACAAATTGATAAGAAGCAGAATTTGCAGTAAATTTTAACAGAACACTATCAGTTTTCCAGTGATTGTACCTCCATTTATTGCTATGGGACATTAAATCAATTAAGTATCTGATATATTGTAAATGCTGTATGAGTGTTCACCATCAGTATTGTTGTTGCTATGAAGATACATTATGCATATTGATTGCTCATACACAAATAAAATAAGTATTAGATACATGCAGTTCATATTGGAAAAGAGTGCTGATGGTGACTGTCATTCTCAGTGACCTTGAAGGCTCAGTGAACACTGATGAATGGCAGGAACGTCAAGTGGTGATTCCATAAAACAAAAGCTATGAGATCAATCCTCTTGACTAAGAATCTCTGTTTAGTATTTTTAATATAATTAGCCCCCAAATTGGAGGAATGTTAGTTTTCTTTTGAGCCCAAGTTATAACAATAGCCTTCTTATGACACTATGAAGTTTACAAAATAGCGCCTCATACATTTTCTGAACAAACCTAAGGAGTCAGTACGAAACTAAAAGAGAGCAAAATGTTGGTGCAGCTGTAAGGAATATATTAACCTGTGTTATGATTTCTGCTTTCACATTAGTGAAAATTTAAGGCTACCATTGGATTTTCTCCTTACAATTAATGTTAGCATTTTGTGACAAGTCATTCCATGAAGAGAATTTGCTGGTTCTGAATTTTATGCAGTTGAAGTCCTGATATTTAAATATATATATATATTTCTGGATGTTTAGTTTGCATTGCTTTTCTATTTATATGATCATTTTCTGCAATTGTGGAGAATAATGCCCATTCTATAATAAAGATGTCCTAGCTCAAAAACCAAGGCCTGCACTATCCTGCAGATTCTCTGGTTAAAGCTAAGTGCTCAGTGTTTATTGAATGTGTTGTATATGGGTTGAATATGAGGACTTTAACCACAAATTGTAAAGAAGAACTTACTTGTTAAGGAGCAGTTCATGGCTTCCCTTAAAATTATAAATTTTGCACATTGCAGTACCTGAAAAAGGTCCATAGCTTTCATCAGATTTCAGAGATCTTCTATTTAAGATATTTTGATAAGAAGAGCAGTAGATGTAATCCTAAATCATGTCTATTTGCATTAAGGTGTACCAGATAGTTAGAAGGAACTATTTGGGTAACATCTTTCAGAATTAAATTAATTGACATTATTTTCATGTCTATGCTTAAATATTGCCTTATCAAAGAAATTTCTCCTGACCAACCTTCATAAAATAATACTGCTTTTATCTTCTTGCTATCACCTCCCTTTATTTTTTAAAGAATGTATCACCAGCCCTGGCCGGTGTGGCCCAGTTGGTTGGGTGGTGTCCTGTGCATGGAAAGGTTACTGGTTGTATTCCTGGTGGGGCATGTGCTCAGGTTGTGGGCTTGATCCCCTGTGGGGGCCATAGGGGCAGCTGATCAATGCTTCTCTCTCTCTCACGCTCTCTTCCTCCCTCTCTAAAATCAATGAAAAAAATCTTTAAAAAAGGATATAACACCAAATGACAATATATATTTTTGTGTGTCACTTTATTAGATTGTATAACCCATCAGAATAGAAGTTTTACACTTTACGTTGCTCTCTCTCTCTCTCTCTCTCTCTCTCTCTCTCTCTCTCTCAAATCTTCAGAGCCTAAAACTATGCCTGGGTATATAGCATATAATCAATAAATATTTGTTGATTAATACATGAATTAATGCTAGCAAATAAATTGTTACCTCTTGAGTAACCAAATGTATATGAAGCTCAGTGAACAATCATGAAGTGACCATTACAATAATCCATCAAAAGCAATGTCATAAAGAAGTATCACCTGTTTCAAAATGAGTGTAAAATAGATAGCAACATAGGGTTTTTCTGGAGCTTTAGAGTGGTGTTGCTCACGTTGGAGCCATTTTCAGTTTTTTCCAAGTTATAAAATGCTTTAAAATTTTAAAATGTCTTCATTAAAAATTATTGTATTGATTTAGTGGTGTCAGAAAAAAATGCAGGATTGAACAGAGAGACACAAAGAATATATGATTCAAAGAGCACTCTGATTTGAAGGGGTACATTACTGCCTGAATTATGATGTGATTCCTGGCATGAAAATATCTTGTAGCAGGAGTTTTATAAATCATACTGAAAGAATAAACATTCAGAAATTCCATAACAGAATGGATATAGGCAGTACCTATTTCTAGAAACATAGTAAGTGAAGTTTACTTGAAGACTCACATTTTGAACTATTGCAGATCAAGATAGTATAAAAATGTGAAATATACAGGCTTAGACTTAACAGAAAATGTACAGAATCTATATGATGAGAACTATAAAACTTTGTTGAGAAAAAAAAAAACCACAAAAACACCAAAGTTGAATAAGTGGAAAACTGTATTCTGGTTGCAGTTTTATCAGTTTTTGCTTCATGTATTTTTTCAAATTAAATTTATTGGGGGTGACATTGGTTAATAAGATCATATAGGTTTCAGTTCTTCATGCATTTTGAAGCTCTGTTATTAGGTGTGTAAACATTTAGGATTGTTTTGTCCTCTTGTTGAATAAAACTCCTTGTTATGAAATGAACTTCTTTATCCTTAGTAACATTCTTTGGTCTGAAACGGACTGGATTGTTTCAGATTTCCTTTGATTTGTGTTAGTATGTCATTTCTCCACCCATCCTTTTGTGTTTAAATTACTTGTGTTTATAATGTATTTTTTTATAGGGAGAAATAGTAGGGCTTTGCTTTTTTATCTGATTTGAAAATCTCTGCCTTTTAATTGGGATGTTTAGTCATTTTACATTCAATGTAATTATTGACATAGTTTTAAATTGACCATGTTGTACTTTATTTTCTATTTGTTTAATCTCTTTCTGCCTTCTTTTGGGCTAATTGATTATCTTTTTATAAAAAAATACTTTTATTGATTTCAGAGAGGAAGGGAGAGGGAGAGAGAGATAGAATCATTGATCGGCTGCCTCCTGCATGCCCCACACTGGGGATTGAGCCTAGAACCTGGGTATGTTCCCTTACCAGGAATTGAACCATAACCTCCTGGTGCCTAGGTCTATGCTCAACCACTGAGCCATGCTGGCCGGGCTGGTTATCTTTTTTTAATCCTCACCCAAGTGTATATTTTTATTGATTTTATGATAATTATTTTATCTCCTTATTGGCTTAAGAGTTAAAACTGTTCATTTAGTGGTTGCTTTTGGATTAATATTGTTTCACAGTGAAGCCTCCATTGATATACTACTTAATATAAAAGAACTTTAATTTTATAATTTGTACTTATTTTTATTCAAATAGTCAATTATATTTAAAAGATTTAAATAATAAAGATGAAAACATACTAAATCTACCCAAATTGTTGTCATTTCTAGTGTTCTCTTTTCTGTGTAGTACTCCAGAATATGCTGTCTGATATATTTTCCTTCTTCCTGAAAGATTCCCTTTAACATTTATTACAGTGTGGGTCTGCTGCTGCTGGATTCTTCCAGCCTTTATATATCTGAGATGGTCTTTATTTAATCTTTATTTTTGTAAGGTAGATTAAGGGAGTATAAAAATCTAGATTGATTTTCTTTTTTTTTTCGTCTTAGTATTTTAAAGGTGTTGCTCACTGTCTTTTGATTTGCATTGTTTCTGCCAAGAAATTGCTGTCATTCTTATATTTGTTCTTCTCTATGCAGCAGGGTTTTTTTCCCCCACCTCTGTCTGATTGTAAGACTTCTATCGCTGGTTTTGAGCCATATATTTATTAAATGCCTTGCTATGCTTTTTTCCCTATATTTTGTGCTTCTAGTATATTAAGCTTTTTGCCTCTATGGGATTATAGATTTCATTAACTATGACAAATTCCAATTACATATACACTGAGTGGCCAGATTATTATGATCTCTGAACGCATAATAATCTGGCCACTCAGTGTATATCCTATATAATAAAAGGCTAATATTCAAATTATCTCCTCGACCAGGAGTTCGACCAGCAGGCAGGCCGGCCAACTGCCCATGTCCCCTCCTCCTGGCCAGGCTGGCCGGACCCCACCCATGCACGAATTCATGTACCAGGCCTCTAATATCTATATATATATAAAAGCCCAAGTGACTGTCACAATTGAAACAACCCAACAGGCCAGCAGGGGGTTTAGTGAGGGCCGACCAAATGACTGAGCAGCAGGCTGCATGGGGCGACCAGGCCAGCAGGGGGGTTAGTGAGAGCCGACCAAATGACTGAGCAGCAGGCTGCATGGGGCGACTAGGTCGGCAAAGGGGTTAGTGAGGGCTGACCAAACACCTGAGCAGCAGGCTGCATGGGGCGACCAGGCCAGCAGGGGTGGCAGTGAGGGGTGACCAGGCTGGAGGGGTGGGGGGCAGTAAGAGGTGAGCAGGCTGGCGGGGGAGGCAGTTAGGGGTGACCAGGCCTGTGGGGGTGGGGCAGTTGGGGTGACCAGGCCGGCAGGGGGACAGTTGGGGGTGTTCGGGCCAGCAGGGGGGCAGTTAGGGGCAATTAGGCAGGCAGGCAGATGAGCAGTTAGGAGCCAGTGGTCCTGGATTGTGATAGTGATGTCAGACTGACGGTTTAGGCCCGATCCTGGGGATTGGGCCTAAACCGGCAGTTGGACATCTCCTGAGGGGTCCCAATTGGAGAGGGTTCAGGCTGGGCTGAGAGGACCCCCCATGCATGAATTTCATGCACCGGGTCTCTAGTGTGTGTGTATATATATATATATATATATATATATATATATATATATACTGAGTGGCCAGATTATTATGCGTACAGAGATCATAATATTCTGGCCACTCAGTGTATGTTCAACTGGTTTAACTTATCCCACAGCTCACTGATAATTGTTTATTATGATTATTTTAAGTTATTTTCTGTTTCATTTTAGATAATTTTCTACCTAATTAGATATAAATTGACACTATTTTCTATCTCCATAGTTTTATCTCTAGAAATTTATTTTGGGTGTTTTAAAATATTTTTTCTGTTTCTACTATACATTTTTAACTTATGGAATGCAGTTATAATAACTATTTTAATGTCTTTATCTACCAGTTATAACAAATATTTCAGTTTTATCTTGCTCTCCATGGACTGATTTTTTTTTATTTTCATTATTGGTTGTATTTTGTTGGTTTTCTTTTCATGCCTGGTAATATTGGATTGGTTGTCAGATATTATACATTTTATCATTTTTGGATGCTGTATATTTTTGTATTCCTATACACATTCTTGAGCTTTGTTCTAAATTGCAATTAATTAGAAACAGTCTGATCTCTTGGAGACTTACTTTTAAGATTTGTAAGTAAGGACAAGAGCAGTATTCATTCTGGGGCTAATTATTCCATACTACCAAGTGGAGAATATTCTGATTACATTGCACAATACCCCATTAATGGTGAAGCTGTCCTTTCTGAATGGTGGAAGCAGGCACCATTCCCAGCCCTGTGTGACCACTGTATACCATACTTCTAGTACTTTATGGTGGTGCTCTCCTTAGTCTTGTATAGTTTTCTAACACACATGCACTGATCATTTTCAGCTGAATACTTGAGGGGGTCTTTCTATGCGTCTCTGGAGTTTTCTTTCTGTTCAGCTGTGTCACTTTCTGTGCTCTGTTTTGCACCTGGCTCTCCCCAGACTCTCAGTTTTGTTTTGCCAGGCTCCACCTTTGTTCTCCCTCTACCTTGTTGAAGACTGGAACTCTCAATATAGTAAGTTTGGGAAATCATAGACCTCAACTAGTTGTATTCCTATCTCTCAGGGATCTTTATATATATTTCATTGTCTTATATACAGTGTCTTGACAACCATAGTTTCATATATTTTGTATTTGTTTTTTACAATTGGCTTCAAGTGGGAGAATAAATCTAGTTCTTGTTATTCCATGTTGTTTGAAAGCAAAAATTTATTCATTTAGTATCATTTTTTTAATGAATTACCGAATTAAATGCTTATTTCTTTTTCTCACTAATAACCAACATTAAGGCTATGTATTTGTCTCTAAATATAGAGGTTTAATGTGTTTTTAAAATATTCTAGTTATATTGATTTTTTATCAAATAATGTAAATTTGTTGCTTTATAGAAGATCAAGTCTTAGCATTTCTGAATTCTTATACTGAATATAAACTTCAGTGTTTTTCTATTTACATATTTAAGTTCAATTTAGCTTTGTAGAGTGCTGTATATATTTCTTAATAGTTTATCTTCAGAACCTCTGTACACATTGTAATAAATAAGTTTCAGAACCTCATCAGGTGATTTTGATGTTTTTCTATTTCTCACATAAATAATACCTTCATTCATTATAAGCTAAGTGATTTGTGTATGCTTACTTCATTCAGAGTTCTGATTAGCTTAAGCCACTCAGCATGTGCAATCCCCCAGGCATTTGTGATTGATTCAGGGGAGGAAATTCAGGTCAATTGGAAGTAATGCAATTTCTACCACAAAGGACTTTGTTTTTCCCTTTGATAGCTTGGAGAAGGATGTGAGCCTTATAGTTGTTGCAACAATTTTGTGGCTTTAAGGCAAGATTCTGGATTTGACAGATATAGAATTTTTAGTGTAGAATCCAAGTGTAAAATATATTATGGAATATACAGCAGAAAGATGAAAATAAATTCATTATAGGTGTTATCATTTTAGCCGATTGATCAAGCTTTGTCTGAAGCTAGCCCACCTCCAAGTTTTCAGGAATTAGAAACAATAGATTGCTTTCTTTCTTTTTTTAAATTGCATTTGAGTTTTTGTTTTGTGTTTGTCACTTGCAACCAAAAGTATACTCATAGAGACCCTGACTGATATTTTCAATCAAAACAATAGTGTTCAGAGTTGGCAAAACAGGTGAGCAGTAACCCTTACAGAAATATTATGGCTTCCTGGGGTTTGTAATACGTTACAGATGCTCTAATACTTATGCATTGTATAAATAAACAATTTCTTTAAACCCTTGTTTAGAGTCTTGCCTTCTTTTTTTTTTATATTTCTTTATTGATTTCAGAGAGGAAGGGAGAGGGAGAGGGAGAGAGAGAGAGAGAGTGAAACATCAATGATGAGAGAGAATCATTGATTGGCTGCCTCCAGTACATCCCCTACTGGGGATTGAGCCTGCAACCCAGGCATGTGCCCTTGGCCGGAATCGAACCTGGGACCTTTCAGTCCGCAGGCCAATGCTCTATCCACTGAGCCAAACCAGCCAGGGCGAGTCTTGCCTTCTTTTGAAATAACATAAAGGCTTCATTATCTGGTTTATAAAAGCATTAGTAGAAGAGAAGCTACAAATGAGGAAAGTGATGTGATATTATTATGGGCAGGCTCTTTGATGGCAGAGGGAAGTCACAGTGAATTTTCTTAACATCCTGGACTAGTCAGAAATAACTCACAAAGCATAGCAGGTAGGTGGGTGCAAAGACTCCTAATTTGTAAAATGTACCTGGAGTTCATTATGGTAAGTCTTAATTATTTGGAACAGTAAAATTATTTTTACTATCTTCTAAACATAGTCTGTATTTAGTATATTAATTTGAAATGTGTATCTGTATATATAAAAGGCTAAGTGACCATCACATCTGAAACAACAAAACAGACGACTGAACAGGCTGTGTGGGTTGAACAGGCTGGCATGGGGGTTAGTGAGGGGTGACCAAATGACCGAACAGCAGGCTGCCTGGGGCAACCAGGCCAGTGGGGGGGCAGTTGGGGGTGATCAGGCTGGCAGGGGGGCACTAATGGGCGACCAGGTTGGTGGGGGGGCAGTTAGGGGCGACCAGGCTGGTGGGTGAGGGCAGTTGGGGGTGACTACACCAGCAGGGGGGGCAGTTGGGGGTGAGCAGGACAGCAGGGGGGGCAGTTAGGGGCGATCAGGCAGGCAGGCAGGTGAGCCCTTAGGAGCCAGTGGTAGGACATCCCCCGAGGGGTCCCGGATTGGAGAGGGTGCAGATGGGCTGAGGGGACCCCCCGCTATGCACGAATTTCGTGCACCGGGCCTCTAGTTTAGTAATAAGAGTTTCAAACCTAATTAGGGTTCTGGATAATCAATATTTTACTGATTATGATTTTTCAAACATGAGCTTTTTCCTTAGGTTTGTTAGAGGAGGAAAATAAAAAAGAAAGGTTCTTGGTTATGACTATGACTACACATATTTCGTAAATATTGTAGCACTGCCATTCAGTCTAATTCCCCTGCCCTTTATATTTGCAAGGCATATTATCACAGGCATCTTCCTTCATGAAAAGAAAAAAAGGCATAAAATAGTGCTGATTAACCATTTCCCAAAGGAAAAAGAAGGGGCATATTTTGGCCTTGAAAAATACTTAAGAAAGGAAGTACTTTATAGTTGAATTTGAAAGACACTTTTTGAAGTGGTGCTCTGATAGCTGGGTGCATGGGGTTTTTTTGTTTTGTGTTTTTTATTTTTGGGTCAGTCCTACTTAGAACACTGTAGCAGCAGAATACCCTATTGAATATTTATTACTTCACAAGTAGTCTAGCTTTTTCTGAGTCCTAGAAGAAAATTATCTAAGATAAAAGAAAAATAGAAATGGTTTTCTTTTATCCTCCTAGTTGCCTTAGGTTTGTTTGTTTCTCCCAGGGAAAAAGTGGCATTCTCTCCCTAAGAGCTGACCTCAGTTCTTGAGAACTCTCTCTAAAAGAGGAAGTGCTGTACATCAGTCATAATTTCAAGTACCATTCATGTACTTGCTTTTCTAACATAAGAGAAGACAAGGAGCAGTGGTAGAGAAACATTTCAAATCTAAGTTATAGAAAGCATGTGTGAACTTTGAAAAAATTAAATGTAAGTAAGAAGTTTAGTGATAAAACTGTGTCTTAGAATGCCCATCAGATGTTTAAAGAGGGGGAATACACAAATTTAATCTATATTCCATTGATTCCCTTAAAGATACAGTTGATCACACTGTTTTAGTCTCTGTCCAAAAATATGTTAATTTCCTTAATCTAATAACCATTTATATATATATTTTAAAAAGCCCTAATGAGAATCTTATTGATGACATGATTTTTTGTTTCTCTACCACATAGATCTAATTAATGTATCCAGGTTTTTGAAAGAACAGTCAGTTTTCACAGGAAGTTTGGTAACTTTGTTTTTTGTTGGTGGCGGATTAGAGTAATTGTTTTTTTCAGGGTATTATTTCTAAGGAATCTGAGGAGATGTGAAGCCACTCATTTCTCAATTCCTTCAAGGCTCCAATAGTATGAAGATACTGATGGGTTCACTCACAAAATTGTTTCTTAGGTTGGTCTGTTTGTTTGGCTCTATGCAATTAACTATGAAACCATTATTTTGGAACAAAAATTCCAGTTTTCACCCAGCTGGTGTGTCTCAGTGGTTGAGCATCAACCAATGTATGAACTAGGAGGTCAGGGTTCTATTCTAGGTCAGTAAACATGCCCAGATTGCAGGCTTGGTCCCCAGTAGGGAGAGTGCTGGAGGCAACCAATCAATGATTCTCTCTCATCACTGATGTTTCTGTCTCTACTTCTCCTTTCCTCTCTGAAATCTATCTGTCTATCTATATATGTATCTATCTATGTGTCTATCTATGTATCTATCTATGTATCTATGTATGTATGTATGTATCTATGTATCTATGTATCTATCTATCTATCTATCTATCTATCATCTATCTATCTAATTCCAGTTTTCTTTAAAGCAGTGTCATGTTTAGATGTGATACCTCCTCAGTTTTGGCCTCTGTGTACTGACCATGTCATGAAATACAAGACATAAGTTGTAGGTATAGATCGTGTCATTTCAATTGGCAGATTATTAAAAAATAAGAATCTCTGTCTTTTTCATTTGAGGAAATATTTAAAGACTGTGTGTGTGTGTGTGTGAGTGTGTGCGCGCATGTGTGTGCGTATGTATGTGTGTGGCACATATGCATATATCTGTATCAGTGAGGGTTCTCCAGAGAAAGAAACTGAACCAATAGGGTATGTGTGAGTATACAACCTATCTAATAAAGAGGGAATATGCTAATTGCCTGCCCCACCCTCAAAGATGGCAGTGCCCACAGCCAATAAGGAAGGAATATGCTAATTAACTGCCACACCCTCAAAGATGGTGGCACCCACAGCCACAAGATGGCGGTGCCCAGTCCCCTTGGTCCCACCAGGGTGGCAGGCGTGTGGCAAGGCCGGGCTCGCCCCGTGTGCCTGCCTCCGGAGTCCCCCAGTCACCTCAGCCCCCCAGCCGCCTAGGGCTGGCCCAAGGTGCAGGTAAGCCTCGGATGGTGGCTGCCCAGATGCTCAGGGCCACCCGAGGGTCAGGTAATCAGGGCCAGCCGAGGCTTGCGCTGCCAGCAGTGGCAGCAGCAGAGGTGTGATGAGGCATCGCCTTCCCCTGATCGCTGAGTTGCCTCCCACCCCTGAGGGCTCCTGGACTGTGAGAGGGGGCAGGCCGGGCTGAGGGACCCCCCCTCCAGTGCATGAATTTTCATGCACCAGGCCTCTAGTGAAGAGATAAGAGGCAGGAATTTAAGTAATTGGCTCACATAACTGTGGGCCTTGACATGTCTGAAAATTTGCAGGACAGGTAGGCAGGCTGGAAACTCTGGCAGGAGTTGTTGCTGTAGTCTTGATACAGAATTTGTTCATGCTGGGAAACCTTACTATTTGCTCTTAAGGCCTTTCAAAGGATTAGATCAGGTATCCTCAAACTACGGCCCTTGGGCCACATGCGGGTGTTTTTGCCGTTTTGTTTTTGTACTTCAAAATAAGATATGTGCAGTGTGCATAGGAATTTGTTCATAGTTTTTTTAAAAAACTATAGTCCGGCCCTCCAATGGTCTGAGGGACAGTGAACTGGCCCCCCTGTTTAAAAAGTTTGAGGACCCCTGGATTAGATGAAGCCTACCCACATTATCAATTGTAATCTCCTTTAGTTAAAATCAACTGACTGCAGATATTAACCACATCTATAAAGTACCTTCACAGAAACACCTAGGTTACTGTTTGATTAAATAACTGAGTACTACAGCCTAGCCAAGTTAACACATAAAAGTAACCAGCACAACATATTACAGGGACATATAATTCTTAGCTTTAAATTTTTTGTGCATTTGACCACTAAATAGAGAAATTGTCCTTATTTTTTCTCTAAATCATTATGTGAATATTCTTTTATGTTTTTATTGATTTCAGATAGAGGAAAGGAACAGAGAGAGATAGAAACATCAATGATGAGAGAGAGTCATTGATCCACTGCTTCCTGCACACCCCCTATGGGCCACATACCCCCAACCCCGCCCTGGCTTGTGCCCTGATTAGGAATCAAACCATGACCTCCTGGTTCATAGGTCAACGCTCAACCACTGAGTCACACTGGCTGGGTGAATATTCTTAATAAGGTTAGATTTATTATCTTTAACATTTTTCTTCCTGGTAGCTAATAAGATATTTTGTCTCTAACTTGCTAATCCAAAGTTACCTGTTTCTAACAATGATCATGATTTTGCAAGATTTTGTTGGTTGTCTTAGGGCACTTCAGGTATGCCTCTAAATTTGAGAAAACATAGGTTACTATTGCCTCATGGGCAAGGGCTGTTTTGAAATAGTTCATCTTGCTTTTATGAAACAGATAATTATCACAGAAGAAACCACATCCCATTTTGAACAGATTTATTCTCTTTTCCTTTTATTGATATTTTTGGTACTAGAGGTCCACCATAATTCATTGTAAAGATGTGATTTTGAACAACATGGTAGTGAACTATTCAGCATTCTGTTCTGTTTACTCTCTACATTTGTGAGAAATGTTCTGTTCCTTTGATAATGACAGTAGAAAAAGTAACTTTATAATTTTAGCTCGGTCTATTTTTTAAAATTCTTGATACTTTGAAGTCAATCTTTTGCAGATCATCTCATTTGGGGTTGTTGGTTGTCCAATACATCATGTCACTTAATATGGCTGAAGACAAAATTAAGTAATATCCAGCTTTTGATAGCTACATGGAGAAATAATGATTTTTTTAAAGATTAAAAACATATTTTTATTGATTTCAGAGAAGAAGGAAGAGGGAGAGAGAGAGAAACATCAATGATAAGAGAGAAACAATAATCAGCTGTGTCCTACACACCCCCCACTGGGGACCGAGCCCACAACCCGGGCATGTGCCCTGGGTGACAGGGAATCAAACCATGACCTCCTGGTTCATAGGTGGACACTCAACCAGTTAGCCACACTGGCCAGGCAATAATTTTTTTTAAATATATTTTATTGATTTTTTACAGAGAGGAAGAGAGAGAGGGATAGAGAGTTAGAAACATCGATGGGAGAGAAACATCGATCAGCTGCCTCCTGCACGCCCCTTACTGGGGATGTGCCCGCAACCAAGGTTCATGCCCTTGACCGGAATCGAACCTGGGACCCTTCAGTCCGCAGGCCGACGCTCTATCCACTGAGCCAAACTGATTTCGGCAATAATTTTTTTTTTTAAATTTGCTGATTACATTGAATGAGCAATTTAAATCTCAAATCATTAAAAGATATAGGTGGTATTCCAAATTGGCATATCTTATCCCTTGCTTCTCCAAGATAATAAACTTCAAAATGGGCCAGAAAGAATTTCCTGTATGACTGATTAATGAGATTAATGGTTGTGTGTGTGTGTGTGTGTGTGTGTGTGTGTGTGTGTGTGTGTGTATCTCCAATAGGAATGTTGGAGATTATTAAGTACTTGCTTTCAGGAAGGATACACCAAGTTGTCCCAAATATGTACAAGCTTTAAATTTTAGGACTTTTAGGGGAAAATCACTTTTACTAATTCATTTTAATGTTTATAAGCCTTAAAATTGCAGGTACACAGCAGATATCCATTGTGATCAATTCGCTCTGATGGTATTATCCCAGAAAGTGCTCCCTTTCATGAATAATCAACAAATCTAGCAACACATTTTTTTGAAGCTGTTGAGCCATGCTCCAGTTTTTAAGTTAGTATTTAGGAAGATTATGCCAAAGGCTTTCTGAAGTTGCAAATCTAATGTTGTGGTTGTTTGACTCTATAGGACATCCTGAATCAATAGTGACCTTTAGTATAATTTTAAACTACCTGAGTAAGGGAACAGTTTTTACCTGACAGTGGTTGGAAAGAAGGTGCTTGGTTAAATTTGTGCACTTTGTCTTTGGGTTATATATCCATCAGTGACACTGACATAACACAAATGGCTTTATAACATGATGCATGATAGAGTAAAACTTTGTGTAATATGATTTCATCTGAGATCTTGATTTTAAAAATAAAAAGTTTAGTCAATAAAAATTTTAGTTTTATCTTTAACATTTGTGGGAGGTAAAAAAAACAACAAACTGAATACTCTCCTCCCACCTTCTAGGTTCTGGCTGAGCTGAGACAGATTAACAGGAGAAAATCCTCTTGAATAAAATGGTAATATGCAAATTAACCCTCACTCTGCTACATAAGCCACACCCACCAGCCAATCAGGGCGAGTATGCAAATTAACCCCAATCCAAGATGGCTACAGCCACAGAGAGCAAGGTTTCCCAGGTAACAGAGGAAGCCAAGCTTTCCATAGCTGTTGCAGGCCTAAGCCTCCACTCAAGCTACAAAGTTTCAATTATAGAAGGTAAACAAATTAAACAAATGGCAGCAGAATGGAGCTTGAGAGAGCAAGCCAGGGTTGCCGGCGGCAACAGGGGAAGCAAAGCTTTCCACACACCCTGGCCGGGCCCACCCGCTTAAGGCTACAAAGTTTCAATTGTAGAAGGTGAATTAACTGCCACAGAAATGGCTGCCGGAGCCCCAGGCTTGGCTCCGCTCCAGGCTACAAAGTTTCAATTGTAGAAGGAAAATAAATTCCAGATACCAGGGCCTCCCCTTGGGTTGCCAGGGGGCGTGGCCGGCCTGCAAACCACCACAGGCCCCTCGCTCAGGCCGCCCCACGCCCCAAGGGAACCCCCACCCTTATCTGTGACACCCTTCAGGGCAAACCAGCTGGCCCCCACCCGTGCACCAGGCCTCTATCCTATCTAATAAAAGAATAATATACAGATTGATCATCACTGCAACACACAATATAGCTGCCCCCATGTGGTCAAAGATCCTGCCCCCATGTGGACACAAGATGGCCACCACAAGATGGCCAGCAGGAGAGGGCAGTTGGGAGGCACCCGGCCTGCAAAGGAGGGCAGTTGTGAGGGACCAGGCTTGCAAGGGAGGGCAGTTGGAGGTGATCAACCCTGCAGGAGAGGGCAGTTAGGGGTGACCAGGCTGGCAGAGGAGGGAAGTTGGGGGCAAACAGGCTGGCAGGGGAGCAGTTAAGCATCAACCAGGCTGGCAGCAGAGTGGTAGGGGGTGATCAGGCTGGCAGGCAGAAGCGGTTAGGGGCAATCAGGAAGGCAGGAAGGCAAGCAGTTGGGAGCCAGCAGTCCTGGATTGTGAGAGGGATGTCCGACTGCCCGTTTAGGCCCGATCCCACCAGGATCGGGCCTAAACGGGCAGTCGGACATCCCTCCAGGAGTCCCAGATTGGAGAGAGTTCAGGCTGGGTTGAGGATCAACCCCCTGCCGTGCACGAATTTCGTGCACCGGGCTTCTAGTCATGTTTATAATACACTAGAGGCCTGGTGCATGACATTCATGCACGGGGGGGGGGGTTGTCCCTCAGCCCAGCCTGCACCCTCTCCAATCTGGGATCCCTCTCACAATCCAGGACTGCTGGCTCCCAACAGATCGCCTGCCTGCCTTCCTGATTGCCCGTAATCGCTTCTGCCTTCCAGCTTGATCACCCCCTAACCACTCCCCTGCCAGCCTGATTGATGCCTAACTGCTCCCCTGCCAGCCTGTTTGCCCCTAACTGCCATCCCCTGCAGGCCTGGTCACCCCTAACTGCCCTCCCCTGCAGGCCTGGTCCCCCCCGACTACTCTCCACCACAGGCCTGGGGCCCCCCCAACTGCCCTTCCCTGCATGCCCAGTCACCCCCAACTTCCCTCCTCTGCCAGCCTGGTCCCTCCCAACTGCCCTCCCCTGCTGGCCATCTTGTGTCATGGGGGCAGCAATCTTGTGTGTTGGAGTGATGGTCAATCTGCATATTACTCTTTTATTAGATAGTATAGAGGCCTGGTGCATGGGTGAGGGACGGCTGGTTTGCCCTGAAGGATGTCCCGGATCAGGGTCGGGGTTCCCTTGGGGCGTGGGGTGGCCTCGGCAAGGGGCCTGTGGTGGTTTGTAGGCCAGCCACGCCCCCTGGCAACCCAAGTGGAGTCCCTGGTATCTGGGGTTTATTTATCGTCTACAATTGAAACTTTGTAGCCTGGAGCGGAGCCAAGCCTTCTGCTTGCTCCGTGGCAGCAGCCATTTCTGTTGGGGTTTATGTATCTTCTACAATTGAAACTTTGTAGCCTTGAGTGGAGGCCTAGGCTGGCAAGGGCAGGTGGATAGCTTGGCTTCCTCCATTGCCTGGGAAACCCAAGCCTCCCTCCTGCTCTCTGTGTCTGTAGCCATCTTGGTTGGATTTATTTGCATATTTGCTCCTGATTAGCTGGTGGGCATGGCTTGTGGGCGTGGCTTATAGGTATAGCAGAGTGATGGTTAATTTGCATGTTACTCTTTTATTAGATAGGATGTGCATGGTAAAATCACATAAGCATGAAAATTCCAAAGAGAATGAGTGAGGCAACCACTGGGTATATAAGACATTTTGGACAAATATGAAAGGGGGTGGGATGGGGTATTAGATTTCAGAAGTGAGAATGGGCAGTTTACAGGTAGTTAAAGAAGAAGGAACACACATGGCAGGAAAATGCTTGCTAGGCAACTCAGAAACAATGGTACACAGTGGGTATATAGCAAACAGGCCCCTGCCTGAAGCCCTCTTGTTTACCATACTTAATTCAGATTAGGCTAAGGCAGCATCTTAAGATCTCCTTCCTGAAGTCTTTTTGTTTTTGTCTGGTCATCTGTGAACTGCAACAACATCTTAGCCAGAACATAAGTTTAAACATATATAGTGATTAATAAATTATACATTCTGATAATAAAAGGATGGACAAGTTAAGAGTAGGGTATAAAAGAGGGAAAACACAAAAACCATATTTTTATTTTACCCTTACACCCCTATACAACTGCTCTAACAATCAAATCAACTTAAGTCAGATAAACAATATAAATTTAATTAATTCATATGTATGGAAAACTGCATGTGTGAGTGAGTTAGAGCCCCCATATACATGGGAGGTTCAGAGACAGAAAAGTAAAATGGGGTGTCTCTGAAATTCTGAAGTAAGGATCACCTTGGGCCTTCAGAGGGGAGGAAGGTCATTTACAGGACCATAAGAGCAGATGGTACCCTGCCCTAGAGATTAGTCATGAAAGTTATTTCTAGTGATAACTTTAGGGATGTAAAAATAATTTTCCTCCCACTCTGTTTATTCTAGCTGGGCTAATAATCTAATTAACAGAGAGAGTTTAGCACAGTGGTTCTCAACCTTTCTAATGCCGCGACCCTTTAATTCAGTTTCTCATGTTGTGGTGACCCCCAACCATAAAATTATTTTTGTTGCTACTTCATAACTGTAATTTTGCTACTGTTAATGCATCATAATGTAAATATCTGTATTTTCCGATGGTCTTACCAGATATTTACATTATGATTCATTAACAGTAGCAAAATTACAGTTATGAAGTAGCAAAAAAAATAATTTTATGGTTGGGGGTCACCGCAACATGAGGAACTATATTAAAGGGTCGCGGCATTAGAAAGGTTGAGAACCATTGGTTTAGCAGGATAAAATGTCCAAAGTTTATTATATGAATGTACATTCTGAGGTCCATGAGAATGTGACCCATAATGTATTGGGCAGTTGGGATGCCATTCTGGACAAAGGAGGAGGGCGAGGGGCAGAGATTTGTGATTTCAAAAGGGAAGTAGTTAATTCGTAACTAATAATGGTAAACAAATTCTTGCTTGGCAACCCTGAAACCATGGGAAACAGAGGGAAAAAGGCTTTGCTAGATTTCTTCCTGTCTGTCCTATATGTGCTAAGTTATCATCTGTACGGAGGTTCCCGTCCTTGAAGCAGGGTTTTATATCTGAATTTCTTTAGGCAGGAAGGGAGAGGGTCAGAGTTCTTTCTGAGCCTTTTAAGAGTTTCTTAATAACCACCTGAAAATCGATGTCCCTGAAGGCACATTTTTGGGGTGGAAAAACTTTAGTCCCTTTCATAAATCTTACGGGCAAGTCCCCCAATTTAAATTCTCTGAGGGAGAGGTAAGAGTTTCTCTTGAGCTGCAGGATCTTGATTGCCTTCTGCTCAAAATTATCCACACACCAAAGTAGTACATCTTGGGGAGACCTGTTCTGAACCCCTCTGTTCCATGTATGCCACCCCAAAATACATGGTAATATTGCAGATTCAGAATCCAGGGTATTAATGATCATGTGATAAGTGCAGATCTAGAAGTGGCAGTAAAATAATGAAATGACTTTCAGAAAATTGTACAACTGTACTCAGAAAAAGAAAAATGAAATCATCAACATGGGATCAGCCAGGGTGCCATATGTGATTCGTGTACCTCTATACAACCTTTCACTGCACTACATAGAAGAAGATTAATGCATCAAATATATCTTTGTCTTTTAACAAAGTAAGAGAAATTTTCTCAAGCTTTTAGTTCAGACATACAATATTCTATAAAACAAGGAGGAAAGTAATTAATTTTCAATTCATTTGCAGAGCCTTTGTGTGGATAATGAGAAAAAAGATTATTGCCAAGTTATGGACTTGATGTGCTATAATTAGAAATAGGACCTAAATTAAGTTATTCATTCAACTAGAAATGCATTCAGGATCACAAAGCTTGGATGCAGTGTATTTTCCTATGTTATGAAAATAAAAATTCTGGTAAGCTAGCTTCTGCATTTAATATGAATGGAGACAAAATAAAATAACTCCAAATCACATAAATGCTCCAGAGATTTTCAAGGAGATAGGAAGGTGGGTTTGTTCATTTTCAGGCATGCCATTTTATGGCATTGGGAGGAATCCAAATGAGTTTGCCTCATTCTTTGATATGGATTATGTTGACTGTTGTGCTGATTGCATTTTGATCTTTGCTGTATAAAAATATATTTTACACAGTAAATAATAAAACTATTCTGAATTGATTTATAGAATAGCAAAAATTCATGAAATTCTTGTTCTGCTTTATAATTCACTCTTATCTCCCAAGAAACTGGGCTATTTTAGACTGCTACCACAAAGAAGATATTGTCCACTATTTGATGTCACCTGGGACTTTCAAGGTCACTGACGTTAAATTCACTCAGTTTTATGAGCTGAGGTGACATCATTCTGATATTTTTGCTGTGTGTTGCAGAATTAAAATACAGCAAAATTATTGAGTGGGTGAGGTTATAGCTGTTATCTGCTTATTCAGGACTCCTTTTTTCTTGTCTATAGCATTCTAAGACTCCAAGGACAGTATACCTACTGGGAGAGTAGATATTTTGGGGCTTCAGAGACTTTCATATAGTACTTCTACTGCACAGAGGAAAGCTTAATGCTTCTTGAGTGAAATTTCCTGAAAAAAAATCATTAAAGGTAGTCTTACTTTGAAGTAATCCAGATTATTTGTATATTTCACTCTAACACTGGATAATTTACAAAATGCATAATTAAAATTTTAGCATATAAGTTATAAGGTAAGATAAGACAAGCACTCCAAGAGGTATACTCATTGTTTTATTGGTGTGGGAGGTATAAGCACAGATCAGAACAGCAGCAATGGTGTGCACTCCCAATAGCCAAACTTATGTATGGTCAAGCAATGACTTTCACTATTTACCATTAGAAATAATGCTTGTGTAAATTTGCAAAGTCATAAAATGGGTTACAAGATGATTGCAAACTTAAAAACCACAGTGAGTCTTGAAAAAATCCTATAGTAAGGTAAGTAACACAATATCTCCATTTCTTGAAGCCATAGGAAATCTTTGTTTTATGTAATACTCCACTGTTAATCAGAGCCACAGTAAATGTAACTACATTTGATAATGCTTTTGCTACTGTTTTGAGCAGTTAAAACATTTTGGCATATTTCCTATTCAATTTTGGTCCTTAAGGCATCTCCCATTCAGAGAGGTTTTTCCATGTTAATATTCATGCTGTTCTACTTGGCTTTCCCTGTTCTTTCAAGTGATCTCTTCTTAGTTGACATAATGAAAAGGGTGAATTGCCTAATCAGGCTTTTTATAGTACTAAGAACTGGGGAAAGATTTTTTAAATTATATGCATATAATGCATGTCATCAAAATCAGTGGCATTGTTAATGCGAATGAGCTCATAACACAGTCACTTGAAGAGAGGAACTATTTCTGCCCTGCCCTTATGATCATCATACAGAATAGAGAAACAAACAAAGATACACAGACCATCAACATCTGTAAAGTGAAATTTCCAAATTTATAATGGAATTAATGCTTTCAAAGCTATAAACATCAAAAGTGGCTGCATCTGCTAATCCTTGCCTTTGACAACAAGCTGTGCTGAAAGGCAGTCAGTTGGTGTTGCAGGCAAGGACTATGGGCAGAGGGGTTGCAATTTGTTTACTGTTTTCTGGTGCACATCCATGGGCCATATGGTCAGGCTCTTCATGGAAACAAATTGTCCATAATTTTCTTTCAGCATAAGAATAGGGTAGTAAAAGTATTCAGAGTTGCAGAAAAACATCAACAAAATCTGTTTATTATGAAGATTGTTTGAAGTTTGATACTATTACCTATCTCATCTACTGTCTACACATATCTTAGAGTCAGGTCTGTATGCTCTTGTAATTAGTCAATCAGATATATTTTATGCTGTTGTTAAACAAAAAATTAATGTTTCCAGAGAATCAAATTCCTCCCTTGCTCGTGGGAGTTGAGGTTCTTGGGGTATCACTGAAATGACTACTTTCAGAAGCCCAGTCCCCTTGGAAAAGTGAAATGTGTTAGAAGACTATTTGCATGGAGTTACATTCTTCAGTTTCCAATGTGCCATGTCTTTTAAACCAGTCCTGAAAGAGGTACAGCTGTGGGTTCAGCAAAGCCAAAAGCAAGGCCAGTGTCCAGAGCCTCCGTTCCATGTTGCAGCTGGGTCCAGCTTAGCATTAAAGCAGATTAAAGTCCATTATTCCATGGTGTGGGTTTCATGTGGCCATGAGCCACATGGGCGCAGGGGAGCACACCCCCTACAACAGGAGAGCCAGCCCCATGTGAGAGTAAAAACCAAGAGAGTGTGCTTCTTTGTCTAGGAGTTTTAATATTCAGGTTTCTTACTCTTGCAAGTGGCCATGCCTGTTCTGGCCACTAATTTGTTCCTAGGTGTGATGACAATCAAGTAAGCACCTTCAACATCACTCAGACCTCACTGGGCATGTGTCCAAGCTGCCTTTGTCCAGTCCTTTCCCCATTGATCAGCAGGGAACAGACTTGGAGAGTGTAAATTAGCAAAGCTGTATAAAAGGCATGCCTATATTGTCTAGTCTTCCCATTATTCCTTTCTTGTTGAATAGTAACCAGATTGTTATAATGGTGTCATTATGAGACTGGAAGTTTGTCCTGATTTAAAGTATTTATTGAGCCATTGCTAGCCACACAAGACAGGGTCCTGGGGCAATGCAATCTAAACCACCAGCAGCAGGGTAAATGAAGACAAACTTGTCCACTCTCCTGGGATTGACAGGGCTCTTTTATAGATTGAGTTTGGGGAAGAAAGCTTTAAGTTGTTTTGAAAGAATTATGTTGGCTCTAAACAAGGGAGAGGGGGAGAAGGTGAAGCAGAGAAAGTTTTGGGATAGATGAGTAGTCATAAGGAATAAGTATTTTATGCCTCTGGACTGGTTGTGGGCAATAGTCTGGAATGGTCACTGTGTAAGCAAGATGGGTGGCCTCCGGTAGTTGGCTGTTTCTGTTAGATAAGAACTAAAATCGCAGCCTGGAAGTTTATTCAAAGTTTCAGTATACTTTCAGCAATATGAGCAGTCTTCTGTTGGATTCTGCCTATGGCTGTTAACAGACTAATTCTCCTTTTGTCTCCCTCCCACCCTCTGGTCTGCTATAATTTAATTTAGGACATCTTAGCATTTTTCTCTGGTCACTGTCTTTGTTATCAGGACCTCAGTGTCGAGTTTGTCTGCCCGCATGCACTGGCCCAAAGAAATACACAAGCAGGAGTTTTCAGTATAGAAAGAAAAATAGTTTAATATTGAATTGGCCAATTTGGAGTACAGGGAGCTAATGCTTAAAGACCTAACTTCCTGATGCATATGGTTTACATATTATACAGGTCAAAATCAAGATACTGTGGGTTAGAGGTCTGTGATTGTGCTGGGAGCTGGTTGGTCAGAGGTGAGGTAAGGGTAATAAATCATTTCCTCAAGTCTGGAGGACAGCTCTGTGGTCTGCTCTTGGGTCCCTCCAGTCTCCTGGGAAAGTAGCCAGAGGGTCTTTCCACCTTAGGGCTTAGGAGCTGAAACATAATGTAAGTCAAGATGATCTCTTTAGCCTGCCGGAGGTCTGGACTATGTGACCATTAGTCTTCTGCTGCCTCGAGAGAGATGATTTCTAGAACTAGGATTTAAAGCTAAATGTAATCGAAGTCATAGGGACCCTCAGTTTCATCTGCTCCAGAATGTAGGTGTTTCTCCCTCCCTCATGGTGAGGACTAAGTAGCACAGCTCCCTTTCTTTCCCAGGGCCAATGAAATGCAGCTTAGAAGAATAATCAAACTGACTATAATTGTTTCTCAACAATACAAAGAGTCAGAGTGTATGTATTTTTTCTCCACAGCAGATTTATGTCTGCACATTGGTTTTCTTTTGATTATGTAATCATATGTTGCTAATATCAACGATTCAAAACCTCCACTTTTAATAACATGGTTTCTAAAAATCCTTTCTAATTCAATAATGAAGTGCACATCATTATAATGGAAGTCAATTAGAAAAGTTAGGACAAAGTAAATATCAAAACAGTATGTGCTATGCACATGGTTTAAAAGATAAGTATATATCTTGGAAGTCAAGTGCTTGAGTAAGAAATGTGATGTCTTTTATCTTCAGAGATAATAGTGATCAATAGTCTAGGTTCTGAGCTTTGAGTTGTTTAGTCAGAAGCAAGATGGGGCTGTATGCAAAATAATTTTCATTCCTTTTGTCTTATGACCTGTGGCACACAGTTGCAAGGCAGCCAACTAATGAGGGGTGCCTTGTATAATCAAATCTTGAAATGAAACCCACTGGCCTGTATGAGAATTTGCCCCATGATGTAGCTCTTTTTAATACCATGCTGTAAACAATGCAGCAAATAAGTTCTAATTGGAAGAAGTAATAAAAGTACCTATTGTCCAAATGGCCCACAGTTATTGCCCATGCTATGATATCAGTTCTGAAATTCTGGTTCTGAGTGAAAAAATAAATGGATTTTATATTATAGGGGAGGCAAAGACTGTTTGCTTAAAGTAAAATGAAAGGTTGAACAACTTGGTGGTGACACCCTTTATTTTTATGGTACTCAAGAAACTATTTGAACTGAAAATTATTAAATTGCCTTAAAATGGATCTGACTTAATCGTTTATAAATACTAAGTATTGGATAGTTGCCTTTATATCTTATGACTTGAATAGCTTTAAGTTAAATGTACCTTAAGCTCTGACTCCTTAGAAAGTCTATTGCCTTGTAATCACTGCTGACATTCTCTTTGAAAGACCACCTGCATTTGTTAATAGCAAGTGCCCCACAGTGAAAGGACGTGTGGATTTTCCCCCTTTATTTAACTTTGTCTTAAAAGGATTTGAATGGTAATTTCAACAAGCAAGTTGTTACAACATATTTTGTATCACCAATCACATTCGTGTGCCATTTAAATTTGTGATGAAAAATAGTTGCATATACTTGGGTTTGGCTGAAAGATGATACTATGCTTATCCAGACCACTTAGGTTTGATAACTGGAGCTTAATGGCTCAATCTCACAAGAACAATTTCCCATGAGATTTTCAGATTGTACAGCTG
Source organism: Cnephaeus nilssonii (assembly GCF_951640355.1). Taxonomy (NCBI): domain Eukaryota; kingdom Metazoa; phylum Chordata; class Mammalia; order Chiroptera; family Vespertilionidae; genus Cnephaeus; species Cnephaeus nilssonii. The sequence goes on along the minus strand of NC_137071.1, from coordinate 62,574,235 downwards.
TGCTTTTAACTGTGTATCCTGTAGGAACTGCCTGGTTGGTACACTTCATCTTGGGCTTACTTAGCATAAACATGCGATTTCTAGAACTGTTTTCAGTCACCATCTGTGATATGAACATATCCTTTTGCCAATACCTCATGTTGATAGTTAACAAGTTATTAGTTAATACTTAACACTTGATGCCTTTGTCGGAGAGGAAGAATCATCCTCTACATTTCAAGTTCTTCTGTCTAGACTCATAATCAAATGAACACAAGATAGATTGCCAGGAGAAAAAATAAAGTTGAATAATTGGTATACCTCCTGGATACATGGGAGAGGCCCAGGAACACTGAGTAACTCTGCTCACCCTCACCTTTAAAAAAAAATGTTTTTATTGATTTGAGACACACACACACACACACACACACACACACACACACACACACACACACGAGGAAACGAGGAAAACACTGATCTGCTGCCTCACGCAAGCTCCCAGACCCCAGGGATCAAACCCACAACTTGGACATATGCCCTGACTGGGAATCGAACCTGCAACCTTTTCCTTTATGAGGCCATTTTATTTTGGTTTCAGGGAGGTTGATTATGTCACCATATTTATCTTAGACTAGAGGACCAGTGCACGAAATTCGTGCACAGGAAGGGGGTCCCCTCAGCTCGGCCTGCACTCTCTCCAATCTGGGACCCCTCAGGACCTCTGGCTTCTAACAGCTCACCTGCCTGCCAGCCTGAATCCCCCTAACTGCTCTCCCTTGACAGTCTGTTTGCCCTAATTGCTCTCCCCTGCTGGCCTGGTCCCCCTAACTGTTCTCCCCTGCTTGCCTGATCACTTCTAACCTCCTCTGCCTTGGCCCCGCCAACATGGCTTTGTCGGGAAGGATGTACGGAAGGACATCTGGAAGGTTGCCTGGAAGATGTTCAGTCTAATTAGCATATTATCCTTTTATTAGTATAGATGCCACCTTGTCCTAAAAATGCAGGTTGTTCCCAGGTTTTCCTATCGTGGAAGGGGAGCCTGCAGTAGCATCCTGGGTTCTGACCAGGGCTTATGCGCTTGTGCTTTATCTCAGCAGATGAGATTCCTAGAAGAAGACTCTTGGATGTACCTTGAACATTTCTATTGAATTTGTCAAATCATCCTCCAAAAATGTTGAACTACTTTAAACTCCCACCAGCAACCATGCGTGTGCCCTCCGTCCCACTTTGATACCAATATCATTGATTTCTCCCTAGAAGCTTCCCTCCCATCAGCCAAAACTGCTTGGTACTTGAGCCAACCTCATTGTTCAGCTGGGGACTTGATTTCCCCAGATAGAATTATGGAGGAAGAAAAATAGTTTTCCTCTACCTTTCTGAGTTCTTAGTGGAGGCCCTTGTAATGAAAGACAGATCACCAAGAGAAAAACAAAAGTCCACTAACATGTATACCTTGTGTACATGTGGGAGATCCCAGGGAAAAATGAGTAACTCCCCAAGGTGGCTTAGAATGCAGATTTAAATACCTTCTTCCTAGGGAAAGGGGATGGGAGATGTAGACCTCTTAGAGGAGAGTAAATGATTTTTAGGAAAGAAGAATGGGGTGGGGGGAAATAGTTTGTAACAAAGTTTTGGTGTGATGTAAACTTCTACTCTCCTGTCCTGTGACAGGAGTCAGTCTTCTCTACCTGATGACATTCTCCTGTCAAGGGAATCTATGATATTTAAGCTCCTTTAGGGGGGTCTGATTTTAGGCAGATCAGGAGACTTCAGTGAAAGCCTCTGCTTGCATTTGCTGTTTTTCAAGCATCCGCAGCTCAAGATCATCAATATAATAACACAGCATATGTTGGGGTGACATGTTCTCTGACCTTCAGAATAAACCCAACAAAAGCTTGCTTCCTCTTTTAGATGATTTGCCACAGTAGCATTATTCCCTGGAGACAGTATTCTGATCAGACCTTCCTGGGAGTGGTCATAACATACCCTGTGCTTGTAGAAAGGTGTGGGCCACATCACTAAATAAATCTGGGGCAGTTTTCTCATCTTGTGGAAGGGAGATAAAGTTATGATAATTTATCTCCCTTTCCACAGGTTTCTTGCAGGTTTGTGTCTTCGCTGCCCGCCCCTCCCCCAGCAGCCCAGGCACCTCTGCCTCAGGCCTTGGGGCTGCTGGGTGCCAGGCCTGCGGGTTTGTGTCTATAATCCACTCCTCCCCCCTGACACCCCAGCCCCAGGTCCATGGTGGCAGGGCTTGGGGCTGCAGGGTACTGGCCTCCCTGTGGGTTTGTGTCTCTGATCTGGCCCCCTGCAGCCCCAGCATAGCCATGGCAGGGCTTGGAGCTTCTGGGTGCCACCCCCTGCGAGTTTGTGTCTCTGATCAGGGGCCTGCTGGGTGCCGGCCCCCTGCGGGTTTGTTTCTCCGATCTGGGGGCTGCTGGGTGCCGGTCCCCTGCGGGTTTGTGTCTACGATCTGGGGGCTGCTGGGTGTCAGCCCCCTGAGAGTTTGTGTCTCTGATCAGGGGGCTGCTGGGTCCTGCTCCCTGTGGGTTTCTGTCTCCGATCAGGGGGCTGCTGGGTCCCACCCCCTGTGGGTTTGTGTCTCCAATCTGGGGGCTGCTGGGTGCCGGTCCCCTGTGGGTTTGTGTCTCCGATCAGGGGGCTGCTGGGTGGCCGCCCCCTGCGGGTTTGTGTCTCCGATCCAGGGGCTGCTGGGTCCCACCCCCTGCGGGTTTGTGTCTCTGATCGGAGGGCTGCTGGGTCCCGCCCCCTGTGGGTTTGTGTCTCCGATCTGGGGGGCCCCCTACGGGTTTGTGTCTCAGATCTGGCCCCCTGCAGCCCAGCACAGCCATGGTGGGGTTTAAGGGTGCCAGCCTCCCAAGGGTTTGTGTCTCCCAACCACCTGGCACCTAAGGGCCTCGCCATCTTGGTGGGGTTAATTTGCATACTAACCCTGATTGGCTGGTGGGTGTGGCTTGGCTGGTGGGCATGGCTGTGGGTGTGTCTTGTGTAGTGAAAGTACGGTCAATTTGCATATTACTGTTTTATTAGAGAGGACTAGAGGCCAGGTGTACAAAATTCGTGCACGGAGGGGGGTTGTCCCTCAGCCCAGCCTGTACCCTCTCCAATATGGGACCCCTCGAGGGATGTCCAACTGCCCATTTAGGCCCGATCCCGGTAGGCAGTCGGATCCCTAAACGGGCAGTCGGACATCCCTCTCACAATCCAGGACTGCTGACTCCCAACTGCTTGCCTGCCTGCCTTCCTGATTGGCCCTAACCGCTTCTGCCTGCCAGCCTGTTTGCCCCAACTTCCCACCTCCAAGCCTGCAAGGGAAGGCAGTTGGAGGTGGTCACCCCTAACTGCCCTCTCCTGCAGGGTTGATCACCTCCAACTGCCCTGCCTTGCAGGCAGGGTGCCTCCCAACTGCCCTCTCCTGCTGGCCATCTTGTGGTGGCCATCTTGTGTCCACATGGGGGCAGGATTTTTGACCACATGGGGGCAGCTATATTGTGTCTTGCAGTGATGATCAATCTGCATATTACTCTTTTATTAGATAGGATAGAGGCCTGATACAGGAGTGGGGGCCAGCTGGTTTGCCCTGAAGGGTGTCACAGATAAGGGTGGGGTTCCCTTGGGGTGTGGGGCAGCCTGAGCGAGGGGCCTGTGGTGGTTTGCAGGCGGGCCACGCCCCCTGGTAACCCAAGCGGAGGCCCTGGTATCTGGAATTTATTTTCCTTTTACAATTGAAACTTTGTAGCCTAGAGCAGAGCCAAGCCTGGGGCTCCCTCCACAGCCAGCAACCATTTCTGTTGGGGTTATTATTGAAATTTTGTTGCCTTAAGCGGGTGGGCCCAGCCAGGGTGTGCAGAAAGCTTTGCTTCCCCTGTTACAGGGAACAACCCTGGCCTGCTCTCTCAAGCTCCATTCTGCCACCATTTGTTTGAATTTGTTTACCTTCTATAATTGAAAATTTGTAGCTTGAGTGGAGGCTTAGGCCTGGCAAGGGCAGGCGGAAAGCTTGGCTTGCTCTGTTACCTGGGAAACCTTGCTCTCTGTGGCTGTAGCCATCTTGGTTTGGGTTAATTTGCATACTCACTCTGATTGGATGGTGGGCATGCTTGTGGGCGTGGCTTGTGGGTGTGTTGGAGGTATGGTCAATTTGCATATTTGTCTATTATTAGATAGGATGTTAGTTAGAATCCTTGAGAGCAAAAATCAAGTTAATAGCAGTAGCAACCAAAAATTTAGTAAAATGAGTGCTGTGTGTAAAGTACTATTACTACTTACTGGCAATACAGAGGGGATCATAGTTTGCCACCCCCTAAAATATGCCTCTTTTTGGATATTGATTATTTTGAGCTGGTTAATTTTAAGAAACAGCAGACACGGGAGCCACTCTGACATCCAAGGTTCTATAGAGAAGGAAGGATTTAAATTTGCATGACAACCTTACCCTTGTTAGTGATGTTTTCCTGGTAACTGCCCATAACTGACTCCCCACACCAGCATCTTCTTTTGTCTTTAGCTGAAGGTGGTATTTTAGGTGATGGCTTCCCCCGATTTGGTGATGACTCAGTGTTCCCAGGTTTCTCCTATGTATCCAGGAGGTATACATGTTAATAAACCTTAATTTGTTTTTTGACTGCCAAATCTGATTCTTGTTAATTTGATTAGACCAGACAGAAGAACTGTGAAGAGTTAGTTGCGATATTTGTGGGAGAATACTATAAATATTGAAATGTGGATTAATAGGCCTGTAAAAATATCACATAGAGGTTGGGGATTAAATTAGAACTTGCAGCAGAAAGTCAGACTTATATAAGCAGCAAAGAATGGTGGGAGGGCATGAAAGGCAGAGTTTCCAGCATAAGGGAATGACTGGAGCAAATGGGAGGCTATTGAGAACTTCATCCGGAACCTCAAATGGGTGCTAATAAAGGTTGCTTCATGTTGAGTTTGTTGTTAATTACATGTGTATATGCAAATCCATAAAAGCTATAGTTAATTGACTGCAGGGTGGTATGATTATGATTTTTTCAGACAGCTGTTTTTAGGTGAGAATTATTATTTCAGGCAAATTTCTGTTCACATGACTACCTCCAATATATGAAAAGTGCACTCACATGTATTTCGCATTGTTTGCCTCCTGGAGGGAGCAGGAAGGGAGAGGAGAACTAAGCTATAACTGTGGTCAGTCCAGTCCTCTTGCTTTGTCTTCTCAAAACAGCTCCTCTACCTATTCCCTGAACCACTAGGAAGATGTAACAATGCACCTTACACAGCTCCTACTCAGACCAAATATATTCAAAACAGCATATAAACCACAGACCTGCAAGTTCAAAGAGAAGGAGTATGACATTGTGATGGGGTTTCTCTAAATGTGGACATGAAGCCTTCCTTCTCACCTCCTACTATCACCCTCCCTCCACAGGCATCATGCCCTCTTTGTTTTCCTCCGCCAACATCTACATTGCCACCTCTCCCTTGTAAATTTGACAGAAACACAGAGGCTTCAGCTCCTGTGGATCTTTAACAAAATATCACACAACAGAAACTAACTCCATAGTCTCATTTTCATAACAGCAACATTTTTTTACTTGTCCCCTAAGTGTGATTGTGATCTGCCTGACTAGTGAGTTCAGAAAGCATCCTTCTTTTTGTTCACTGAAGCAGTGCCCTGGCTGCTAAGTGCACTAAGTGGACCACAAAGGCTGGGGGGTAGGCAGGTGCTCTCTGCAGTGTTCGGTAATTAGAGAACTCCATCATTTGAATTGGACTGGCCTCTCTTTCATTCCTGACAACTTGAGCCATTTCAGCTGTGCTATGACATTGCATCAAAAGGTCAGGTTCCCACTGCTAGAGTAAAAAGTGAAGAATGTAAGAATTCAATTGAACAAAGGATCCAGAATTTGATTTTTAAAACTTTTGCCTAAAATTACCCAAGTGTTTATTCCATTGTGTTTGGACCTTAGACTATAATATCTGAAAAAAAACAAAAATGGATTACTTATATCTTTATGGTATAAACAATGCTGTTGCCATCCTTTGTTACAACCAGGTTTAAAATGTGAAAAGAATGCAAGCTCTTAAGATGCAATGCTATTATATTTCGTATACTCTTTATACTTGATAGGGCACAATGTGTTTGGGTGCTGTGTGTTACTTTTTCATTCATAGTTATCATATATCTACCAGAAAGAAGAGGCATTGAAACAGCCCCTTTCTCTTTCCCTTGTGGCCTACTGTGTAGGTGATGGAAAATTTTTGCTCATCTCTTTTGCATTTGTCTCAAGATCTTTTTCTGTTTTGATTTAAGCCATAAGGAATGGTTGTTGAATGCTGATGAGACACTGAGTAAAGCCTCCAGTTTTTGTTTTTGTTTTTTATTCGCTTTGTTTAGGTTTTTGGTTTTTTTTTGTCATTTTGGCTAAATTGTTTCAGAAAGTAAGACACCTTTCTTTCTCTTAATTGGGAACCTCTAATGTCAGTGAAACTGTTTCCCACAGCTGTTTTTAAGATGTGCTTGTGACTGCCTGACCAGGTGAATAGGTAAATGTTTCAGTGATTTCTCATGAGAATAAATCACCTTGCTTGGACTGGGCTTGGAGAGAGAAGTGAATCAAATGCAGCAGAATCTTAGCTGTAGCTGTCTCCTTGCTTGGTGGAATGCCTCCGTCTTTTGTGATGCAAATAGTAATTTATTTCTGCCCAACAGCAGGTCAGCCACAAGGATTAGTTTGCTTCCAAGGTGGGGAGCTACTTTAACTTGCCATTCTGCTTTTTTACAAGATTCTTATTTACAACAGTTTCTTAATGAGTTATGTCAGAGTAGCTGCTGGTATGATTCTCCTGATAGCAGGGCCTGTGAAGCAGAATGGTTAATGATGCACACCTTGCTAATTCCAGTGGAGCACATTACAGATCCACAATAGAACCAAGGACTATATTCCAACCTCACAATAAATGGAACAGTGCCACCTTTTGGTCATGAAGTAGGAAAACAAATTTGGATGGCTAAGATTCTGCAAGTCAGAGAGGTGATTTCAAACTATTTGTTACTGATTTTGGTGGTCATGCAATCTACAAATAATAGTAACCTAATTCTTTTCTGTTTTCTCCTTTTCCTCTTTGTGGCAGCCCCTATGATTTGATTGCATGAATTTCGTATAATAATTGTGTTTCAGGAGAAACTGAATTACAGTACATCCTAATTATGCTTTGCACAGGAATTAATTGCACATGCATTATGCAGGTAATCTGAAGAACACCGTGGTTACCACTGGACACATGGAAACTTCTTTTATGCAGTGGTAATTAATCTGAGAAAATATTTGGGAAGAATTTTGAAAGAGGGAATAATCGAGCCTTGCAGTATTTGTGAAGGATTGTGAGTTGGAGATTGATTTTAATTTAACAAAATTATTTTGAGAATGCCTTCTTCTTTCTCTACCTAGCTTTTCTCACTAAACAATGAAGTATCAATGATTTGAATTAGAATCCTTCATTTTGAAATTCTTTTTCTTTATTACTTTTTTTCTTAAATATGTGTTTATTGATTTTAGAGAGAGAGGGAGAGCGAAAGAGAGAAAAACATCGATTAGTTACCTCCTGCTGGCACCTCTGTCTGGGGACTGAACCTATAACCTGGGCATGTGCCCTGACCGAGAAGCGAGCCAGTGACCTTCATGTGCACAGGACAATGCCCAACCAACTGAGCCACACTGGCTAGGGCTTTATTAATTTTTTAGCAGGAAGAGGCACATTACAAAAAAGCAAGGTGATAGCAGGTTTTCAGAAAAGAAAACCCCAAGGTACATAGCAATAGTTGCCTATAAACAATTTATCCAATCTCTTATAGCATCTACAAGTCAGTGCAATGATGCTTGATGTCCAGAACCTGTGAGATCTGAATTCTAAAAGAATCATAAAAATACATTTCCTGGGTAACTTCTAGGAGAATGTGGGGGCTACAAAAGTAATACTTTTCTTCTCACCTTCTAAGTTATTCTAGCTGGCTAACAATCAAATTAACAGAGCCAGAATAACAGGAGAAAATCAAACTTTAATACATGCACAAGGGGAAGTCACATAAGCATGAAAATTCCAAAGACAGTGAGGTAAAATTAGGCATATCTATTTATATATTCATATATATCTACTATATAATCATTTTGACAAAGTAGAAAAGGGATGGGATGGGGTCTGAGATTTCAAAATAAGTAGGCAATTTATAGGTGGTTGAGGAAAAGTGGAACAAATATAGCAGGGAAATTTTTGCTAGGCAACCCAGAAACAATGACAAATGGGAAATCTAATCAACATGACCCTGCTAGCCACCCTCCCACCCACCATACTCAATTAAAATTTGGCTAAGATGAACACCCCAAGAGTCCCTTCCTGAAGCTGACTCCTCATCTGAATCTCTTAGACAGGAAAGGAAGCAGAAACAAAAGGTCTCTCTGATTCCCCTGTTTTCCAACAACCAGTCTAAAATCAACATCCTCAAAGGCAGTCTTAGTGTGGCAAAGCTCCTTGCCCTTCAAGAACAAAGGATTTTTTAAATATGTCACTGTAGCACTCACAATCCCCCAAACTGAATTTCCTTCTTCCAAAATTCTTCCCCAATATTTCCTTATACGAGTTAACTGCATAAAGAAGTTTCTGTGTATACTGAAATATTTTCAGAAGAGTTTTAAGCTTGTATTAAGTGAGAGGTTTAATCTGCATATTAGTGGTCAATTATTGAAGACTAGAGGCCCAGCTCTCTAGGAGGCGCCCCGCGGGGGGCGGGGACCCCTGCCTGACCCACATAGCGCAGGCTGCCACCTGCTGTATTGTGTCCACTGGGGTGGGGGCAGGTGCTCCTGTGTGTTGTGTCTCTGCTCTGGCTCGCCCCAGCCCCAGGCTCCCCAGGGCTGCTGGGGCTGGGGGCAACACACAGTCCCCTCCCGCCCATCTGTGTGCGCTGCTCCTCCTGAGTGGTCATGACGCCCCGCTAATTAGCATATTCCCTGTTTATATATATAGTTTCTTTTAACATGAAGGAAGGAGTAGAGCAACTTTTGGCTTATCAGCAAACTTGGTAAAACATTAAAATTAAACTGTTGGGCCTCCTAGGTGTTAGGTCTGATCAAAGAATTGAATCAATCAATACCTTCAGCAACTTGTACAGACCTTTTCTTTCTTTCCTTTTAAAAATGTATTAAATTCTTCACTCTTAAAAACCTTAATTTTTCAATGATAACCAAAAAGTAAACAGCCAACATTTATGAACACACTTTAAACACACTCTTACTTTCAAGAAAATATACATTCAACAAAGTACAAGAGAACTTCTGTAATAAAAACTAAGAGCAGGTGAATTAAAACGTGTCTAGCAATTAATGTTTCAGTATTGTATGCTATTTTAAAATATTTAGATGTTTATCATTTAACCCAACAATGCTCCAAAGTCTTTAAGTTACCATAGACTTTGGAAAATTATGTATAGGCATATGAGGCTGGAGAAAAGGCAGGGGGAGGAGGGAGGAGGCCCTGCAGCCTATTCCCAGGCCTCTACCTGCTGGGATTCAAGACTGCCACATTTTCCCTTAGAGATAACATGCTAAGGTTTGGGCACTAATGAGCTCAGCTTCTGATAATAGCCAGACTGTTAAGTAAGCATGTGCAGTTTTAGTGAAGAAACCATTCTTTGGGAGGGGGGAGGGTAAGAAGGCAATGAGGTGAGAGCAGTTTTTAGACCATTAAAGGGGTGAGAATGTTGGCCTTGGGATCTAAAGGCTCAGTGAGGGGATCCCTTCGCCATGTCATGTCATAGAAGAGCTTTGCAAGAAGACTAAAGTTGTGAACCTGGAGGCGAGAGTACCTAGTGAGCCTGAGAAAGGGGAAAATTTCTTGTTCAGAGGAGGGGACAGTCATGGAGGAAATAAAGAGATAAGGTGTTTACAGTCCAAGGAATGGCTCGGCCTTGTGGGGTGAGAGAGTGAAACTGAGGTAGGTGACTGTGGTTTGGAACAACTGGGCTTTATGAGGGAATGCATGGTAGCCCCAGCCAGGCACCAAGGTAGAATGATAAAAGAATGAATGGGGGAATTTAGTAAGATGCAGTGTAGAAGTGAAGTGGCTAATTGCTGAGACTAATCCGTCAACCCCCATAGTAGAGACTGAGGAGGAGACAAGGGCCCCAGCGAATTCCGGGAGAGCAGAATAAGTGACCCTAGTGTCAATTAAAAAGGAGATCGGCTTACCTGCCACCACAGTCATTACCCGAGGCTCTGTCCTGGTGATGGAAGTCTGTGGGGCCCTGTCAGGGCCTGGGCAGCTTCTTCGGTGGTGGCCAGTCCCAGAGGGTCTGGGAGCTCCAAACCGGATCCAGAGGGCGACCATGCTGGACTGGCTGAGGCCAGACCGGGAGGAGCCAGACTACAGTCTGATTTCCAGTGGCCTTCCCTTCCCACCTTAGGCAGGGCCCAGACGGGGGTCTCGGGTTTGAGCAGGACTTGGCCCAGTGTCCTTCCTTGCTGCATTTGAGGCATGAGCCCGGAGGAGGCTTATCCCCTGACTTACCTGCAGTTGGAGGACTGGCACTTCATTTGGGGTTCCTGAGAGTGGTGGCTAGGAGCTGGAAGGCCCCCTACTGGGCCTCAGCCTTGGCCTGATCTTGCCTTTGTTTTTGGATTTGGGTCTCCTTTTCTCTATTATTAACCCTTTGCACTCGCTTGCTTTTTTCTCGAGCTGCTACCGTTGCTAACTGTGTCGAGTCACACTTGACATCCGAGTGCAAAAGGTTAAAGACCTTAAAGGCCAGGTTAACAAGGTCTTTTTGAGGGGTTTGTGGACCTCTGTCTATTTTTTGAAGATTATTGTGTGTGGGGGCGGCTGATTGGGATATAAAATGGGTGTTCAGGAGAAGAACTCCCTCTGGGGAGGTTGGGTCTAAGGTGGTCAATTTCTATAAGGCCTCCATGAGGAGGAAGAGAGCTGGGTTTTTGTCAGGGCCTTGAATGATTTCATTAAGTTTGTCAAATTCCTTTGTAAAGGTGATCAGGTCAGAGGAAAAAGATCTGAGGTACCTCTCAATCTGTGCGAGGTTGGACATAGAGAATGGGACATGGACACAGACTATGCCCTCAGTTCCTAATACCTCCCTCAGGGGTGGGATTGGCACAGGAATAGAAGAGGTTGTTGAGGAGGGTGGTCTTTGGGTGGCCCGAGAGCAAGTGTTATGTGGGAAAAGGCTGTTTTGGAGCTTGTATTTTTGGTACTTGTGCTCTCAGGGGCCGGGGAGAAGGTGGTTGCTGGTTAAGAGGGTCTGGGTTTTGGGAATCTACTGCAGGTGAGGGAGGGAATGTGTAAGGGGGTGGAGGTCGGTGGTCTGCTGGGTCAAAAGTAGATTCAGAATCAGAAGTGTTAGGGGCATGATGTTTTGTGTGAAGGAGAAAGATCTGATGGGTAGAGCAGGACTGAGAAAGAGGATTGGGACTGAAGGGTGAAAAAGGCCTGGATGTAGGGAATCTCTGACCATTTTCCATTGCAGTGACAGCAATTATCTAAATTGTTCAGTGTGTTAAAATGGAAAGTGCTGTTTTCAGGCCGTTGAGACTTATTATCTAGTTTAGGTTGTGGCCAGACAGTGTTACAAAATAAAGTGAGGTGGTTGGGCGTGATCTCCCCGTGAGTGTGCAGAGGGAGTGTGGTGTGGCCCACGAGAGGGGAAGGGTGAGTGACAGACCACAAATCCAAAGGTGACTGTTTAGGGCAGGCGTCCCTGCTACTAAACAAGTCACCATGAGAAATGGGAAGTGACCCTCTGGGCTGGGCGTCCCCAATCCAGAAGGACCCAAAGACAAACGGCTGAGGAGTCTTCTGGCCTAGTGCTAGGACTTTTGAGATGAGAGACTTTTGAGAAGTCAGTAAGAGAGAGTCGGCAGAAGACTCGAGACGATGGAAATTATGGAATGTCACTCACCTAGAGAAGATTGGCCAGTGTGGGATGGAGAGTCAGCAATGGAAGAGAGATTCCCAGTCTGGTGTCCTCCTTGGCTGGCTGGCCGGGGGCCGGGGGGTGGGAGGGGGACGACCCCATAAGTGAGGGAGGCCTGATCAGGGTGGCAATTGAGTCACATCAGTAGGATTCAGAGGTAATCCCAGGACAAGCTGCTGCTGCCTACTGCTCTCCGAATAGCAAACTCGGGGTGACTGAAGCCAGGACGATGGCTCCTCTTCCTCAGTTTGGGAGGGCCTGTAAGGGAGGGAGGCCTGATTGAGGCTGGCAACTGAGTCACTGAGTATGATTCAGAGCTAAGCTCAGGATGAGCTGCTTCTGCTTACTGCTCTCTGAGTAGCAAACTCGTCACGAATGAAGCCTGGGTGATGGTTCCCCATTCCCATGGAACCCTCCTGGGTTTCGACACCAAATGTTAGGATCGCCAAAGGAGGAAAGCACAAGGCCAGAGTGGTGAGGGGTCACGAATTTATTCAATCATCCACACACCAGGTGGCTGAGCCTGGATGGTTGCAGCACCCAGTGAAGGGAGTCAGCGACTTTTAAAGGGCTTTTAAAGGACTTTTGGCGGCCTTTTTCTGGGCAGAGACTTCTTTGTGTACCCGGAAGGGAGTCGCAGCAAGTGAAATGTGGTCTCAGCAAAGGGAATGTCCATAGTGAAATGGCCTGAAAAACCAGTTCCCAGGGGAGAGGTATTGATTCAATTCTTTGATCAGACCTAACACTGGGCAGTGAAAGTTGATGCTTATTCAATTGGATATAGGATTACCCTTTCCAATGTGAGACAGAATCAAGATGGATTTGGGGCCAAAAAGCATTTAATCAGATGCATTCTTTGGCCTTGATACAGCAATGAGGACCCCTGGGCTGGCTCCTGGAGCTTTTCCACACAGGCCCTGTGTTTTGGTTGTAATCCTTTCAGACAAAGTTTGAAAAAGGGCAGAATGTTTGTTTTGCTTTTTTCTTTTCAAACAATCAATACTATGTAATATAGCATGTTTCCTGTTCTGCCTTAGCTGCTAGAAAGCAGGGAATTTCAGTCCTAAACAATAGTGACTAGCATATGTCAGGTATGTAAGAACATTTAGTTTCTCTAAATATTTTTAAAGATCTCTTTTCTCTTTTTAGCTTTAATTGTCATGAATTACATTATGTTTTATTTTTATAGTGTCTTAGCTCAGGCTACCATAACAAAATACCATAACCTGATATCTGAAACAACAGAAATTTATTTCTCACATTTGTGGGGTCTGAGAAGTCTAAGTTCACAGTGCCACCAAGGTGCTGGTTTTTTTGTAAGAGCTCTTGGTTTGGATTGTGGAGGGCCACTATCTCACTGAGTGCTCACATGACCCCTTCTTTGTTTGAGAGAGAGAACATGCTCTTTGTATCTTTTTACAAGGGCACTAGTCTTAATCATGAGACCTCCACCTTCATGACCTCATATAACCCTAATTACTTCCCAAAAACCCCACCTCCAAATACCATCACATTCGGGATTAGGGCTTTAATATATGAATTTTGCAGGGACATAAGCATTTGTTATAATTATTATAACAAATAATTTCTTCAGATCTTTAGGAAAAAATGGGGCTTAACTACAAAATTATAAATATCACATATATAAGACAGGATTAGGCACCATACAGAATAGAATCATATTTAAGGACTCTACCTTCAAAGGGTTTTTATTTGTCGTTAAAAACAAATGGAAAAAAGTATTTAAATTTGATTTGTGAATTAAATTTATTTTCCAAAATTAACATTTTAAATCATACAAAATATCTATAATATTTAAACCAATGAAACATTTCAAATGGAATTTTTATCTTCTGCTTTCCTAAAATATGTTTGATTTAATATGTTCGGATATAGCAGTGTTATTATTGCAGGAAACTGAATATATGTAATTTTCTCTTCTACCTTGATTGAAAATACTACAAGCTTTTCCCATTCATTATCTTAATGTAGTTGTAACAGAACTGTTATATTTGATATACTTTGTGCGTAGACATATTTTGTTGTATGATATATCAAAGGTAATGAATTTTTAATCTATGGAAGTTTACCAAGTGATGGAAATTCTAAAGATTAAATATGTACTTCTCTTCGACTCAACATATATTTAATTAAATATAATATTCTACTTAAAGAATCTGTCACAGTTGAGAAGCAATAAGATTTGAGTTATGCTTTCTTTCTTAAATTCTTGTGATTTTATTTTTCCTGTGTATGTTTTTTTTTCCTTTCTCAGGAACTTACTTCAAAGCCTTCTTAAAAGCCTCCTTTACTGCTTCTTTATGTATCTTAAACAAAGAGAATATCCTTTTCTCAATATGCTGGGCTCCTAGGAGATGTCACTGGTGAACCAAAGAAAAATCAATAGTTTTCTCTTTTATCAGCATTATCAAGCCCCATTCACTAGAGAAGAATCTGTGATAAAGGTATCTGCTAGGCCAACATTTAGACTTTTTTTTTTTTTTTGGCCTGGTTCACTCCTCTCAGATTTCAAGGGACAAAACAGTGCACCAGCAGAAACCAAATCTCCCTCTGCTGTTATCTTATTTCCTCTTCTTGAGTCATGGCCTCTGCCACCTTTGGATAAAGATGTGCTGAGCCATAAAATACCTGTCGGCTACATTGCTCACTAGATAGGTTCAACACAAGGTCTGAAATCTGCCAAATTTTCTCTACTCCAGACTAACTCTCACAATTAGCCTGACCTAGTACTTGACTAAAGATGACCCCCCCTTCCTGAAATAGACTCAGCTAGCCAACGAAATGTAAAATGTGATATTATTTTATAGACTTTTATACATTGAGTTTGGTATGTTTAAAGTTTTAGAAGTACTTAGAGAACACAGCAAAGTGAAAGAAAACTGTCAGTGGAGAATGAGTACTTGGTTCATAGAGGATGAATGTAGGAATGTGTTCTGTGGGAGTTCTTTTAGAAGTTAAGGTATGTGTGTGGGCTCAGGCCCTGGGTAAGGTGGTAAAAAGGGAAGAACAGAAAGTTTTACAAAATAACTGAGTATTTTTTATAATTCTGCCTAAGACCAGATTTGTTCTATACATGTCAGTAAATCATTAATGAAGCACTGACTCTTGGAAAAATATAAGCAGAAAGGGAATAGCGGGCAACTGTGGGAGACATTTTGGGATCCCTAAACTCCTAAAATGACCTGAAAGTTGTCTGATGTATTTCCAGAGAATGCTAACCTGTGTGCTGAAATAATTTAACCAACTATTTTTTTCTTCCAGTACATGTATTTAAATAGGGAAAATGACATTATGTTCTTTTGTTTTAAAATTTCCTTTTCTTCAGGATAATTAATACACATGGCATGCATTATACCAGTCAAAAAGTTATATGATGACAAATGATTCTCCAATACCTAATCACCATGTTTTTAGTCCCCTGTTCCCCAGAGAAAAATCTCTATTTCTTGAATATTCTTCCTAAGACATTCTTTGAATATACAGTTTTATCTATGTGTGTATCTTCATTTGTTTTAACAATAATGGGAGCACAATTCTTCAACTCTGTTCTGCATTTTCCTTTTTCAGTTAAAAATGTATCTTGAATATCATTCCATTTGGGTCTAACTAAAGCTTTCTATTCTTATTAGCAACGGCAGGGTATTCCAACTTATAGATGTACCATGATTTATGTAACATCACCTATTGAGGGACATAGCGTTTTTGTTTTTTCTGAACTACAGACAAATTGGCAATGAATATTCTTGTACATTTGTCTTTGTGGGCATATGCAAATATATCTCTAGATAAATTCCTAGAAATGGAGTGGTTGGCTCAAAGGCAATGTGCATTTTAAATTTCAATACATATAAATCTCAATTAGGTTCCAAATCTACACTAATAAAAGAGAAAGATGCAAATTGACCGTACCTTCATGATGCCCACCAGCCAATGAGGAGTGAGTATGCAAATTAATCCAGCAAAGATGGTGGGTTAATTTGCATATGCAGGCTCTGTGTAGCCGGGGGGCAGGGGGGGATGTTTGCATAGTCGCCATGGTTACGACACAGGCGTTCCACAGTGCTCCAGCCTCTCTGGGCCTCTGGGCAGTGTGGGAAGGCGGAAAGGCAGCTCTGGGCCAGAGCAAAGGCAGAAAGGCGGCTCTGGGCCTGGAGCGAAGGTTGTGCCAGCAGCCATGGGAAGGAAGACCCATTCTTGCATGAATCTTTGTGCATCACGCATCTAGTATTAAATGATATGGTAGACTCCAACACTGAGGGATGACTGCAAAAACCTGTTAATTTAAGCTCAAATCTGTTTCATATTTCTTAACCAACTAGTTATTGAGCATCTATTATATCCCTGACACCAGAGATACAGCAAAGTCTTCCTCTCAGTTACATTCCAGTAGGGAGCTTACATGGATAATATGGAGGGAGTTTATA
Organism: Cnephaeus nilssonii; assembly: GCF_951640355.1. Classification (NCBI taxonomy): domain Eukaryota; kingdom Metazoa; phylum Chordata; class Mammalia; order Chiroptera; family Vespertilionidae; genus Cnephaeus; species Cnephaeus nilssonii. Next base: position 62,557,825 of record NC_137071.1, on the reverse strand, counting down.
CATTTGCCCTCATTTATTTGGGCACAGGACTTACAAAAGATAGATCTGGCTTCCTGCATTGCTAGTGTTTTGCATTTCCCTTTTCCCTAGTGCTACTATTGTTACAGGAATTAATCTTGGGGCTACAGGAGGATATCCAGAAAATCCTTACAGACATCCTCCTAAATGTCCCACTCTTCCAGCAAGTGGAACCCCCATAGCACTGGCAATAAAAAGCAATTGTGAGCCTGGTGGAAGGAACCAAGACGGTGGCATAGGTAAACGCCTGTACTCACTGCCTCCCACAACCTCATCAAAATTCAACTAAAATAAAAAATAATTATCATACAGAACCGCGGGAAAGTTGGCTGAGTGGAAGTAAAGAAGAAAGCACATTGAGACTGGTAGGAGGTGTGGAGGCTTGAAACAGGCTGGTCGGGCACCCATGTGTGCCGCTTTTTCAATCAGGAAGGAGATGGCCTCTTTGGAAGCCATCTGGAGGAGCAAGGAGTCCCAGCCCCATACCAGACCCCCCAGCCCAGGGTCCCAGAGCTGGAGAAAGAAGTCCCTACAGGCTGTAAGAACTACAGACTGTAAAAACCAGTGCGGATTGGGGCTGAGTGACACACAGGCTGCTGGAGACCCAGCTGCTCCTCTTAAAAGGCTGGCACCACGAACTGAATTTACAAGCTCCTGTTTCCTCTGAGATCCAGTGCTGGGCGAGGCTCTGGGGGACCCAGACACATATGGGGAGAAACTGGACTGTCTGGCATTGGGGCAGGAACGCGGGGGCGGCTCTCTTCCAGATGGAGGTGCTTGCAGAGGTCATTGTTCCCATGCTGGGACCACCCTGTTGCAGGGCTGACTGGCAGCCATTTCTGTTTGCTCCACAGTGGTGATTCCCTGAGACCCCGCATCACCCAATTTACAACCCCACCCAAGCTGTGTGCAGTGGCTTTTGCATATGAATGGCCTGTCATTTCTTAGCCTAAAACCTGTCAAACAATCTGCAGCTGGGTCAGGGAGCCCCAAAGCTATCAATAAAATGCCTAAGGCCAGCACCAGCCTGCCTTGCTTCACAGCTGGGCCTCATCTGGGCACTTCCAAATCCAATACAAAGAGGAGGAATCTGCAGATCTCTCTGTAGCTCTGCTGGGTGGCCCCAGACAGTGGCTGACTTTGTACCTCCATGGAGATTCAAGAACTAGTGTACCCAGTGGTCAGTGTGAGACCATACTAGATTACAACTCTTCACATCCATAAGCAACACACTCAAGGGGCAGACTCAATGAGCACCAAAGCCCTACTGAAGCAAGCCCTGCCCATAAGGATGTCTCCAGCACAGAAGTTCTCCCATTGTAGACACAACTGGTCCTCCAACCAATTGGCTTGCACAGCAGCTCTCCCACTGTAATCACAGCTGATCCCCACAGCCAATTGGCTTAGAGGTCAATTCCTCCCAACAATTAAGGCTCCACTACAATAAGACTTTACACACAGCCCACAAAAGGGTGCACCAAGAGTGTCCACCTCAGGTGAATGGGGAGGCTGAGCCACTGGGCCCTATAGGACACCCACTACACAAGGCCACTCTATCAACTCAAGCAGACATACAAGATCTACCCTATGCATAGAAACAAACACAGGGAAGCAGCCAAAATGCAGAGACAAAGAAACATGTCACAAATGAAAGAAATGGAAGAAAGCAAACTACTGCATATAGAGTTTAAAACCATAGTTATAAGGTTACTCAGGAATCTTCTAGAAACTTCCGAGGAACTTAGTGAAACCTTCAAGGATCTTCATGAAAATGCCAAAAAATGGAAAAGGACCAGTCAGAAATTAAGCATACACTGAATAAATTGTTTTTTATTGCCAGTGCTATGGGGGTCCTACTTGCTGAAAGAGGGGGACATTTGTAAGGATTTCTGTACTATATATAGGGATTAAACATAGACTAGAGCAGTGGTCGGCAAACTCATTAGTCAACAGGGCCAAATATCAATAGTACAACTATTGAAATTTCTTTTGAGAGCCACATTTTTTAAACTTAAACTTCTTGTAATGCCACTTTTTCAAAATAGACTCGGCCAGGCAGTGGTATTTTGTGGAAGAGCCACACTCAAGGGGCCAAAGAGCCGCATGTGGCTCGTGAGCTGCAGTTTGCCAACCACGGGACTAGAGGATCCCATGAATCAAGTCAATGATTTGAAATACAAGGAAGCAAAAAACACCCAACCAGATGAGCATAAAGAGAAAATAATCCATAAATATGAAGATAGTGTAAGGAGCCTCTGGGACAACATTAAGAGTACCAACATCCGAATTATGGGGTTTCCAGAAGAAGAGAGATAGCAAGATATTGAAAACCTATTTGAAGAAATAATGACAGAAAACTTCCCCTACCTGGTGAAAGAAATAAATTTACAAGTCCAGGAAGCACAGAGAACCACAAACAAGAGGAATCCAAAGAGGATCACACAAAGACACATCATAATTAAAATGCCAAGGGCAAAAGACAAAGAGAGAATCTTAAAAGCAGCAAGAAAAAAACAGGAGAGGAACCAAGATGGCGGCATAGGTGAACACCTGAACTTGCTGCTATGCACAACCACATCAAAACTACAACTAAAAGACAAAACAGATATCATCCAGAACCATGGTAAGATGGTCTGAGTGGAAGTTACACAACTAGAAGGAAAGAGAAAAGTGCACTGAGACTGGCAGGAGGTGTGGAAGTGTGGAGGTACAGAGGCGCGCATGGAAACAGGCTGGCAACTGGGTGTGCTGTTGCCTTTTTCAATTGGGAGGGAGATATAAACTCCTGACTGCTCTGAACTCCAGTTCTGGGCAAGATTCTGGGACCCAGACTCATATGGGGAGAAACTGGACTGTCTGAAATCAGGATAGGAATGCGAGGGCAGCTTTCTCTCAGAGGTGCTTGCAGGGATCATTGTTCCTGCATGATGCCGCAGGACACAGAGACCCGGGGACCTCTTCAGGGCAGAGCTGATGGGCAGCCATTAATGTTTGCTCCACCCTGGTGATTCCCTGAGACCCTGTCCCACCCAATTTACAACCCCACCCAAGCTGTGCACAGAGGCTTTTGCATATGAATGGCCTGGCCTTTTGCAAACTGCAGCTGGGTCAGAGAACCCCAAAAGAATATAAATTATATGTAAGATACAATGAATTATAATGAGCATTCTTTGTTCACATAGTTTATGAAAAATAACATTATCATTACCTTTCAAGTCATCTGAGTGCTTCTTCCTTCCCTCCTCTCACTGAGGTAGTCTATATCCTGAATTTTGCATTTATCATTCTCTTGCTTTTCTTTAGATGTTTAACTAGTGACCCAGTGCACAGATTCATGTACATTGAAGGAAAATTAATTAGAAGTTGGCCGGTGGGGCAGGACTGGGAGAGATGGGACAGACACTCCCTGGAGCCAACTTCCCACGATCCCTCCTTGGCCAGCTGCATCTGGGGGGGGCATTGTGGCTCGAAAGGCATCTATGGAGTGAGCAGGGTTTCTCTGGCAGGTGGGGTCCCTCAGCCTGGCCTGTGGGGATCTGGCCGAAACTGGCTCTCTTACATCCCCCTAGGGGTCTTGGAGTGGGAGAGGGCACTCTGCAAAGTTGCTGTTGTACAGGGTACAGTGCCCCAGCAACAACATAACCCATGGCCATGACCAAAGGTGGAATCACACAGCCCCGCGAGGAATTGGGCTCCCTCTTCTCTGGTTTCAGGTGTGTCACCTGAGAACCACCGCTGCCAAGTCACTGCAGCTCTGCAGCTCTGCAGCTCCTGTGTTGAGTGTCTGCCCCCTGGTGGTCAGTGCACTTCATAGCAACTGGTTGGACTGAGGGAGGGGCACTTAGCATATTAGCCTTTTATATATATATATATAATAGAGGCCCAGTGCACAAAATTTATGCACGAGACGGGGAGAGTCTCTTAGCACGGCCTGCAACCTCTCACAGTCTGGGACCCCTTGAGGGATGTTCACCTGCCGGCTTAGACTTGATCCCGTAGGTTAGACAGCCCTCTCGCAGTCCAGGACCCCTCACTCCTTTACCGCCCACCTGCAGCAGAGGCGGTGGAGGCTCCTGCTACCACCACTGTGCTCACCAGCCATGAGCCTGGCTTGTAGCTGAGCGGAGTTCCCCCTGTCAGAGCACACTGACCTCCAGGGGGCAGCTCCTGCATTGAGCGTCTGCTCCCTGGTGGTCAGTGCGTGTTATAGAAACAGGTCGTTCTGCCGTTCCATTGATTTGCATATTAGGGTTTTATTATATAGGATATTTATGTGTGTATCCCTAAAAGATCATCTTTTTAATTTTGCAGTTTAATCTTTATATACAAAAAATCATACTATAGGCATTTTATGGTGATTTATTTTTAAGATAAATAGTATTTTTTTCAGACTCACGTTATTCCATGAGGATTTGGTTCCTTATTTGCAGCTGTATAGAAAATTCCAGTATGCTACTATTTCAGGATGTATTTATTAATTCTACTATTAATGGACACTTGAGTTCAATTTTTTATTAGTTTTTATTTTTTTAATATATTTTTATTGCTTTCAGAGAGGAAGGGAGAGGGAGAGAGAGTTAGAAACATCAATGATGAGAATCACTGATTGGCTTTCTCCTGCATGCCCCATACTGGGGATTGAGATTTCAACCCAGGCATGGGCCCTGACTGGGAATTGAACCCTATCCTCCTTTTTCATAGTTCGATGCTTAACCACTGGGCCACGCTGGCTGGGCGAGTTACTTTCATTTTTAAACTATTAAAAACTGTGCTGTCATGAACATTATTTAGCTATCTCCTGGTGAAAATCTGCAGAAGTTTACCATATAAATATATATATATATATATATATATATATATATATATATATATATATATATATATATATATACACATATATATACACATACATACACATATGCCTAGCTATGCACTTGTTGGGTCAAAGGGTATGAGCCACTTCAACTTGACTAGATAATGCAAATTTATTTTTTAAAATTGTTAAGTGTAAGTGCTTCAGTTATGCTCCATCTTTTACAACACTTAATATTGTCAGACTTAAGTGTCTGCCAATCTGGTGAGTGTGAAATGGTTTCACATTTGGGTGAATTCTGCATGCCCTCTAGTAATGAGGTTTAGCTTCTTACATATGCTTTTTTGCTATCTGTGCTTCTATGAAGTGACTCACCATGTTTTTGCCCATTTGTCTATTAGAGATTTGTATTTTTTATTGATTTTTAAAAATATACTATGGCTACTAATTCTTTTTCAATTATGTGTTACACGTCTTCTTGCTTTGTGGTTTGTCTTAATGACATATTTCAATGAACAGAAGTTTTACGTTCAAGCATAACCAAATTTGATAATTTTTTCCTTAATGTTTTTTTTGTGTTTTGTTTAACAAATTCTGTCCTAGAAGTTCATAAACATATTTTCCTATGTTTTTTTGCTAAAAGTTTACATTCTTACCTTTTCCATTTAACTTTTTATATCTATTTTTATTTTTTTGCTTATGGTGTTAGGTAGGGATTCTATTCCCATATGCAGAGCAAGTTGTGGCAGAACTGTTTATTGAGATGTTCATCCTTTCCCCACTAATGTGCAATGCCAGCTCTGTCAGAACTCAAGTGTTTTATATGGATGGATTTCTTTGTGGGCTCATAATTGTTCTTCATTCATTAATGTGTCCTTCCCTATCCTCATTCTAAATTGTCTCAGTTATTATAGCTTTATAAAAATCTTGATAACTGGCTTTTCTAATTCTGGATTGTCATGACTATTCTTGGTCTTTTGTTTTTCCATATAAACTTTCTAATCACATTGCTAAATTGCACACACACACACACACACACACACACACACACACACACACACACTCCTGTTAGTATTTGGTTTGGGATTTCACTGAATCTCTATTTCCATCTGACTGAAGTGGATTGGCATATAGTTACAGTGCCTTGCTCAATATATTTAAATATTTATGCAATTTAAAAAAAATATTATATCTCCATAAAATTCTTGCAATTTATTTGGTTTTATTCTTAAGTGTTTGATGTTCCTGATATTGTTGTGTGAAGTATTTATCCTTACATCTTCTAACAATTTGTTATTGAAATATAGAAGTATAATTGACTTGGCTATTTTATTTCAAATTCAGCAATCTTGGTAAACTGCCTTATTTTAAATATTTATATGTAGACCAGAGGCCCGTTGCATGAAGAGATGTGTGCAATAGGCCTTCCTTCCCTTGGCTTCCAGCACCGGTTTTCCTCTGGCACCCGGGACCCAGGCCTTCGCTCTGGCCAGAGTCTGCCTTCTTCGTCTTTGCTACAGACTCTGGCTGGAGTCTGCCATCTTCACTGAAGACTGCCGTCTTTGTCTTTGCTGCAGACTCCAGAGTCTGCAGTCTTGTCTTAGCTGCAGCACTCCACTCCTGTAGATCCCTTCGCCCCCCACCCTCCCTCTCATAGCAGGCATCCTGCCCCACCTGGCCACTCCGTGCCTGGAGCAGCCACCATCTTTGTCCTTCTAATTTGCATACTCACTCTGATTGGCTGTGGGCATAGCGGAGGTATGGTCAATTTACATGTTTGTCTATTATTAGGTAAGGTTACATTGTATTTCTGTAAATGTAACCTTATTCCTTGTAAATAATGGAAATTGAATTTCTTTATTTTCTACCACTCTGCTTAACTCATGTGCTGGCAAGGACTTCCTGTCAAATGTTGGATAGAATTTTTGATAGTAATTTCCATTTCAGGTTATTTTATTTTAGTTTGCTAAATTTTTATCTTGAATGGGCACTTAATTTTATCACACTCCTTTTCTGCAGCTATTTAGATGATTTTTCCCCTTTAAATTATTAATGTGATGAATTATCATATTTGATACCACTTGATCACACCTTTGTATTTTTCACTTTAGTCCACTGGTTGTGGTAGGCAGTGTAGTCAGTTTCGTGCAGGTGCACTCACCTTTCTGTACTTCTTACTACTCACCCTCTGCCCAGGGTCTTCTCTGATGCCATGGTGTAGAAGCCCTGGGTGTGTGCTTAAAGGTTATGCACAAATGGGAAATGAGGAGTTAATTCCCTCTGGGGCAATTCAAGCCAGTCAAAAACATTTTCATCCTCTCTGCTTGAAATCCTTATGCATGGATGGAGGATGGGGTGGGGTGAGGATGCAGGTTAAGACAATTACAGTACCTACTTTATATTTCAGGATAAGCCAAGCTTGGTCATGGTGTCTAATGTTTTGTGTAGTGGATTTGACTTATTGATTATGTGCTTATTATTTTGCATCAGTTCCATGAGACATATTGGCTTACAAACTCCCTTTTGTTTGTAAGGCTCTATTATCATCATCACTGTGCTAGCCTCAGGGAAATGAGCCTCGAGTGTTCTCTTTTTTTCTTCACTTTGGAATAATTTTTGTAAAATTGAAATTATTGATTGATTGATTGATTGATTGCTCAATCTCACTAATGTAATCACCTGTGTAAGAAATAAGTCGAGCCCCCATATTCAGGGGTCTTGGTAGAACACAAATCATACTCAGGAGCCAGGCAACAAGGCAAATACCTATACTTTTGCTTTTGCAGAAGGGTGTGCAGCACATGGTCTGGAAGCATGTGCACACTGAGTAGGTCTGCTAGGCCAGTGGTCGGCAAACTCATTAGTCAACGGAGCCAAATATCAACAGTACAACGACTGAAATTTCTTTTGAGAGCCAAATTTTTTAAACTTAAACTTCTTCTAACGCCACTTCTTCAAAATAGACTTGCCAAGGCCATGGTATTTTGTGGAAGAGCCACACTCAAGGGGCCAAAGAGCCGCATGTGGCTCGTGAGCCGCAGTTTGCTGACCATGGTCTAGGCTTTTTAATCCTGATGCACATGACCTGTCCTCCTCTTGGTTGGAGCCAGGCTCACAGTCTTTTATGATTGGCTAATTTAAAGTGAGCGGTTGGCCTTTGTCATTTCAAATGGTGGTCCCAGAGGAACTGCAAGTCATGTGACCAAAATGGTGGCTGTCAAGTCACATGAGTCAACATGGTGGCTGCCAAGTCACGTGAGCCAAAATGGTGGCTGCCTAAACTGTTCTTTGACAGAAAAGATGACTTGTTTATTCTTATACCTGGTCCTGACGTTTTCATTGTGAAAGTATTTTAAATGACTGATTCCATTTCTTTAATATTTGCTTATTATCTTTATTTCGGAGACACTTTTATTAAATTCCTTTATCTCAATTTTTGAATTTATGTGAATAAGGTTATTTCTCATACCCTATTTCTGCCTTTTCTTTCCAAATATTATTTGTTTGTGACTTTCTTTTTTATTCTTCCCCCTCCCCCCCTTTTTGTTGCCATTTTAGGTTTTTATTTATTTATGTTTGGTCAATTTTATTAGTCTTCAAAACCATTTTGCTTTATTTTTCTTCTTCATTCTAAGTTTGCTTTCTAGTTAATTTCTGCTCTTATATTTATTTTTTGTCTTTTATTTTATTTAGGTTTATTTTTATGTTTTTCTATTACTTAAACTGCATGTTCAGGCTATTAATTTTGAGCCTTTATTCATTTCTTTATTTTAAATATATTTTATTGATTTCAGAGAGGAAGGGAGAGAAAGAGATAGAAACATCAATGATGAGAGAGAATCATTGATTGGCTGCCTCCTGCATGCCCCACACTGGGGATTGAGCCCACAACCCAGGCATGTGCCCTTGACTGGAATCGCAGTCCGCAGGCTGACACTCTATCCACTGAGCCAAACCATCCAGGTCAATTCATTTCTAATATAATAATTTAAGAGAATAAATTTCCTTCTAAATACTCGTTTAGATGTAGTTAGTATTGCTCCCTCTATTCCTCTCTATTTATCCACACCACTTTCTGCTCAGGCTTTCTTCGAGTAGTAGGACTTCTTACTTGGTTGCTCATGTATAGGGTTTCAACAGAGTGAAGTGGAAACTTCCAGTCCTCCTAAAGATTAGGTCTGGAATTGACATGGAATTCCTTCCACCCTCCTCTGTTGGCTGGTCAAAGCAATCTCAGAGCATCCCAGATTTAAGAGGAGGAGAAGATACACCCCATATCACAATGGAAGGAGTGTCAAAGTATTTGAAGCCAAGTTTAACGTGGTACAAGTTATGTCCCTGAAATTTTAATGTATGGTATTTCATTAATGTTTGATATCACACATTTTCTAATTTTAACTATGATTTTTTTCTTTGACACACAAGTTGCTTAGAAGTATGAGTCTTAATTTCTTAATAAACATGGGTATTTTCTAATATCTTATGCCACTAATTTATAGTTCAACTGTATTATTGTCAGTAAAATTGGTATATATAATGTTGATATGTATTATGTTTATTGAAACAGAGTTTTACTTAGAATATATTTTTTTCCTAAGTGTGTCTTATATAATTGGTAATGTGCAGTGTTCTACCATGTACATTGCATCAGATGTGCTAATTGGATTGTTCAAATATTCTATACCCTTACTGAGTTCTTTGCCTTTTTACTTTTCCAAATAATAAGAGGTCAGTTAAAAATCTTCAACTATAACTGTGGATTTCAAATTTTCTCTTAATAAGTTTATCAGTTTTTCCTTTATATAATTTGAGGCCATGTTACCTGTACATACATATTTAGAATTATTATATCTTCTTGATGAAATAGCCTTTTGTCATTATGTAGTTGCCCTCTATCATTTTATCAAAAAGTATATTGCATTTGACATTAATACAGGTAAACTATTTTATAGAGATTTACACTGAGTGGCCAGATTATTATGATCTCTGAACGCATAATAATTTGGCCACTCAGTGTATATCCTATATAATAAAAGGCTGATATGCAAATTGTCCCTTCTGCCAGGAGTTCAACCAGCAGGAAGGCTGGCCAACCACCCGTGTCCCCTCCCTCTGGCCAGGCTGGCCAGACCCCACCCATGCACGAATTAATGCACTGGGCCTCATATATATATATATATATATATATATGTATATATATATATATATATATATATACACACACACACACACACACACACACACACACACACACACAGACACACACACACTGAGTGGCCAGATTATTATGTGTTCAGAGATCATAATAATCTGGCCACTCAGTGTATAGTAGTTGCTGAACTTGTAGATTATTGTATTTTAGTTCTAAAACATTATTCACCATTTAAATCTTCTAGTAATACCTCTGCCCCTTTCTTTCTCTCCCTTTTGGAACTATAATGATATGAGTGGTAAAACTTTTCACTTCATTTTTCAGATCTCTTAAGCCCTTTTTGAGTATTTTAATATATTTTTATTGATTTCAGAGAGGAAGGGAGGGGGAGAGAGAGATAGAAAGATCAATGATGAGAATCACTCATCAGCTGCCTCCTGCACGCCCCACACTGGGGATTAAGCCCGCAACCTGGGCATGTGCCCTTGACCGGGAATCAAACCCTGTCCCTCCTGGTTCATAGGTCAACAATTACTTAGCCACACTGGCTGGGTCTTTTTGTGTATTTTACATCTCTTTGTCTCTTCATGAGGTGTATCAATGATTTCTTTAGGTCTGTCTTCCAGTGTTTTTTTTTCATGTTATTAGCCGTATTTAATGATTTTACCTCAAATTAAAAATTTAAAAATTATTAAAGTATAAATTAAATATTCTGAAATTCTATTTATACTTTTAGATATGCTTTCCATTATTTATATTTTCAAACTTCACATTTATTTTTTGAGACATTAAACACAATTATTTAATATGTCTTATAGTTCCAATTCCTGAAGTCTTGATGGGTTAATAGTCTGTTTATTTCTGTTGATTCTCAGTCATGGTATTATTTCTTTTTTTTTTTAATTTTTATCCTCACCTGAGGATATTTTTTCATTGATTTTTTTTTTTTTTTTTTTTTTTTTTTTAGAGAGAGTGAAAGACAGAGAGAAACATCCATGTGAAAGAAACACATCAATTGGTTGCCTCCTCCATGTGCCCCCACCAGGGCCCGGGCTGGGGAGAAGCCTGCAACCAAGGTATGTGTCCTTGACCGGAATTGAATCTGGGACCCTTTGGTGTTCTATTCACTGAGCAAAACTGGCTAGGGCTCCTTCCTTCTTTCCTTCCTTCCTTCCTTCCTTCCTTCCTTCCTTCCTTCCTTCCTTCCTTCCTTCCTTCCTTCCTTTCTTTCTTTCTTTCTTTCTTTCTTTCTTTCTTTCTTTCTTTCTTTCTTTCTTTCTTTTTAATGGTCATTGTACTTGGATGGTCATACTGGTAGAAATGGAAGTCTCATAAAGTCTATTGATGTTTTACAAGCATTTCATTAGCATGTGAAGAGAATTGGACTCATTGATAAATAATGAAAACCTGCTTATGTAAAGATGTACCTCTTGTCAGGGATATGCTATTCTCCTGGAATTTATTAATAAGGGAGTGATAGGCAGAGTCATTCAGTGACATTAAAAGTAATACTCAATTGATTTTAAATGTTTTAGAAAATGGACATTGGAATGTCCATAAAGTTTAAAATTTTGGGGTTAACATTTATTCTTTGTACATGAAACATTTTAAGAAAAATCATTTAAAATTCATACTCTAATACATGCAGATCTTCAATATCCTTTTCTCTCTGAAAAGTAGCCTCTTATTCAGTGAGTAATATCAATTTTCTTTTTACTTTTTTTTTGGATACTCTGAAGCCTGAGATTGCTGATTATAACATAAATGCATTCTCCTTACTGCATAATGCAAGCTCTGGGACAAAGGGGCACAATCACTTCTAACATTTCCTCACCGTTCCTTGTAAAATCAGAATATCTAAAATTCTTTCTGTAGTTGTGCCAGTTATAGCATTAAAGTGGAAAACCACATCATTCCTTCTCTTTTTTTCACCTTCTTTCCTTCCTTCTGTACTAACATGTAGTTGAAACCCTTCATCACTGCTCTGTCTTGTGTCTCCGTTAGACAAGTTTCTCTGGAGATGCTGGAACTGCTCAGCTTTCTTATTTGTGGGATTGAGAATTAAGCCATTTGTTCATGTTTTGCTTTTTATTATCTAGTATTCTGAGAAAGAGCCTGCTGAATGTTAGAATAGTGATTATCTCCTTATACTCACTATCCAAAGCCTTCTGGACCTGCCACCCTCACCTCCACGCTCACCCCCCACCCCAAACAGGCAGCTGGAAGGAAAGTTGTTATGCTCCAGACATTGAGGGGAGCCTTTGCTAACATTAGTTTTGCCTTTGTAACACAATAAAAAGTACCCTTCTACTTCTTGGTGAGTTAAAGACCTCATTAACTTTATTCTAATTGTATAAGTTTAGTTCACATACGCTAACATAAATGGAAACAATAAGAGTAGATCCAGCTGGACAGCAAATCTTATTTGAGACCATCATTCAGATTATTCACAAGTTAAACTTTTCTAGATGTAAATTTAAAATATTACCTCAATATAATAGGAAATAAAAAATGGAATATTATTTATATGTTGGAGACAGAAGTTTTTAATCATAAGGAACAACTGAGTCATGTTGTTTCACTTTTCTATTTAAATAAGTTAACTAATTAACCGAGTTTAGTTCTTTCATTAGGTAACTTAATTATAACTTTCTTTATTGCATTAATACAATTAGAATATGTTTGGTTAATGTAACCGCTGCCTCCTTTTGTAATTACTTCTTTTTAAGCATAGAGATTTAACAATTTATAAATTGACCAGTCAGATAAGTTAAAAGAATCTTTGAAAGCAAAATAATGTTTTATATAGATTAAGCATATTAATGGTCATATTTAATAGTTTTTGTTCTCCTCAATTAAAACTAACATGAGGGCTTTAACAGTTGTCCAGTTGTTTTAGATATTCCACCAACCAGACTATTTTATTCTTCTTAAGCCTCTGGCAAAATTCTCTTTTTCCAGATTATATTAGCTTGCATCAGATTTTCTGAAAAGTGTTCTGTAGAACATTAGTTCCTTAGCATGTTAATATGTGTCACATGAAGGAAGAATACCATACTCAAACAATTTTGGAAATACTTGGTTAAGCAAATGTAAACAGGTTTACTTATTCATTTGCTTATTCATTCATTCAGTGAGTATTTCTGTTCCAGGTACTGTTTAATCAACATTCATCATGACACTAAGACTTTAGGGATGGATGTAGGTGAACAGCAAATATGTAACATTAATATCAGATAATAAAACTGCTTTGAAATATATTAAAGTAGAATACATGATGAAGAATGGCAGGGGTGGGGTTCATTTTAGATAGGCGATAAAGGAAGACCTCTCAGAGCAGCTGTTATTTGAGTAGAAATGTGAATGAAATGAGGGAGCCAACCATGCTATAATGTAGATGGGGGATGGAGTTTTCAAATTAGAGGAAAGAGCAAATTCAAAGGCCTGGATATGGGAATAAGCTTGATATATTTTAGGACCAGCATGAAGGCCAATGTTGCTGGAGTGTAATATTGAGATGGATAGTGGTGGGAATGAGGTCCAACATACAGTGAAGGTCTAGTTTATTTAGATCCTGTTATACCATAGTAAGAAGTTTAGGTTTTATTACTGGGAGATGCCTCATAATTATGGAATATTTAATATGCTATTGTATTCTGTGAAGCAAGAAGAGTATAGTATTGTATACACTTTCCAAAAATTGTATAATCACAATCCCTCTTTTATTTTGAATATATTTCAGGATTAGGTATTAAGTGTGATCTTTGAAACATACTTTGAGAAATATTGGAGTAGGTGCTTCTGAACCACTGGTTTTATGTATGATTGACTGAAATTTAAAGTACACGGAACTCAATCTACATTTATATTTATATTCTCACATTCCAGTATTAGTGTGAGTTCCATTTTAGTCCACTTTTCAAAGTTAATTCACTTTAAATTTCCTTTGAAACAAATGAGCCAATTCATCTTAAGAAGAGTTTTTAGAGGAAGAAAGGCTTTGGGAAGCCAGTCTATTTAAATATTTAAAAAGTTGCTATTTTTATTGAAATGCCTTTTTCCTTGCTCTTTCCTCAGGCATTTTACATTCACAAATCATGTAGTGTTGTTATTTTTATGTTATGAATTAAGAATTCTTTTAGTGCTCTAGATCAACTTAACTTCTTTTTAAAATGTTTTTATTGGTTTTAGAGATGAAGGGAGAGGGAGAGAGGGGAGCCTGAGGGAGAAGGGAGGAGAGAGAGAGAGGGAGAGAGAGACAGAGAGACAGAGAGAGAACATGAATGTAAAAAAGTAACTTATCAGTTGTCTCCTGTATGCACCCTGAACTGGAACTGAAAATGCAACCTGGGCTGTGCCCTGACCCGGAATCAAACTCGGAGACTTTTTGGTGTATGGGACAACGCTCAACCAACTGAGCCACACTGGCCAGGGTTGCTTCTTCTTGCTGGTTCTTGTAAAACACTTTAAATCGTGGTTTGAATGAGAATTTCATATCCTATATAATAAAAGGCTAATATGCAAATCGACTGAACGACTGGTCGCTATGATGTGCACTGAGCACCATAGGGCAGACACTCAATGCAGGAGCTGCCCCCTGGTGGTCAGTGCACTCCCACAGGCGAGTGCTGCTCAACTAGAAGCCGGGCTCACAGCTTGCAAGCATAGCAGCAGTGGCAGGAGCCTCTTCTGCCTCCGTGGCAACACTAAGGATGTCTGACTGACGGCTTAGGCCTGCTGCCCACGGACATCCCCCAAAGGCTCTCTGACTGCAAGAGGGTACAGGGACCCCCCTCCCAAGTGCACGAATTTCATGCACTGGGCCTCTAGTTAAAGATAACTGTCTCTCTTGCTCTTCCATATCTCTTGTCTATCTGTGCATAAAGTCATGATTTTATATGTTTATTCAGTACTTTAATGTACATGGTTATTTGTAAGATATACAATAAAACTCAGTAAGTCATGGGTCCTTTTATCTGTGAGTTTCTTGTTGAAGACAGGCTTCACTGGATGTGTGCATACAATAGTCATTAATTACTTAGTATGGGAAAGGCAGTCTCTTGGACATGTATAGTTACAGGGAACTGATGCCAAAAGAAGTAAAGAGATTTTGGAGCCTATGTATTTGCTGTTTTGAAGAAAGATATTACCCTCCTCCTTATCTGTGAAAAAGTCCATTACTCTCTAGCGGGTTGGGAAAAGGTAGTAGGAAGTAGATGGAGTTAATCAGTCACACTTAAATCCATGCTCCAAGTAGCCTTTAGAAACCAGGAATTCAGGGCCTAAAATCCATTTACAGATCTCAATGTTTAGTAATTTAATTTCACCCATGTAAAGTCTGGTCCTATGGGAAAAACTGTAGTGTTTATGTATTGGCCTAAGGCAAACACCACTTTTGCATAGTAAAAATGAAAACTGCGCTACTGCTAGGAAAAGAGGTGAAAGAGTTCATCCCAGGCCTCTTCTCTGAGCTACATTTACAAGGTGGGGCAAAAGTAGGTTTACAGTTGTTTGTGTGGAAAATAATACAAAAATTACTAAATAATAATATAAGAATAAACTGTTTTGCATGCTCACAACTGTAAACCTTCTTTTGCCCCACCCTATATATTGAGATTTTTACTTGATATTGCCACTTGGGTGGCTCAAAGGTGCTACCTCAAACTCAACAAGCCCAAAATAGAATACACACAATCTCCCCAACATGTCCAAAATATGCTCTTCTTCATGTTTCAACAGTTTTCTATGTGATACTACCATGCCTCTAGTTACATAAGCAAAAAAAGATGGAGTTACCTTTGATTCCTCCATTGCTTTTACCTCAACCTGCAATCCATTATGAAATTCCAGTTATTTTTACCTCTTTCTTAATATAGACAGTCCTCGGGTTACGTCGGACTCAACTTAGTCGTTTCATGGTTACGTCGCCATCTCCCATTTACAGTATTTATATAAAAAAAAAAGTTCTGTCATTTCGACGTATGTACATATGTGCTTTATGTTTTTTATTATTTATTTACCACAAGTAAAGGTCAGGAATTATCTTTTAATTTTTTTTTACTGTTTCACTTCATTACTGCTGTGTATGTGCTCCATATGAGTGACATAGGTGCTTATATAGGTGGATTCCGACTTAAGGCCAAAATCGCATTACGTCGCGCCATAGGAACGGATCTCTGACGTAACCCGAGGACCTACTGTATCTGTTGAAACCAACCATTTGCATCCATCTCTAATTAAACCAACTATCATAAAATTTTCTTTATACTAAATAAAGTAATAACCATCTGAAAGACTTTGAGTCTTCCTCATTCATTCTTAATAGTCTAACCAAGAGTAGATATGATATGTACAACATAGATGAGACATAACACAACTATGTTTTGGTGAGAAAAATAAGCTAATTTAAAGATTGCATACTGCATGATTCCACTTACATGATGTGTTAAGTGTAAGCAAACCTTCCTAAAGTGATAGGATTCAGGTCAGTGGTTTCTCCTGGAGTAAAGGATTAACTGGAAAGGGACACAAATAAATTTTCTGGCTTGATGGAAATGTTATGTGACTTGATATACATTCATCAGAACCCTTAAGATATGAGAGTATTTCATTGTTTGTAAATTCTACCTCAATAAAAATAATGCATATTTGATCATTTACTGCTCAGCCGCCCACTCCCAAATTCAATGTTATCTTCTGTTATTGAGACAGAACTCAAATCTTTAACATGGTGTCATAGTCTTTGGCTCTTGCTTTCCTCTCCAACCTCAACTCCTAGCATACTTTCTGTTTTCCTGATATTCTGATCCCCCCCACTAGTTTATCAAAATGTCCTTGTGCTTCCTGGCTCCAGGTCCTTTTATATTCTTTTCTTTCTGCTTAGAATTTCGTTATCCCCCTATGCTTTGCTTGGTTCACTGATATTAATTCTTCATATTTCAGGTCAAATATCATTTTTACAAAGATGTTTCTCTGACTAGGACAACCACTTCTGTTAAATGCTATTCAGTGCTTTTCTTCTTAATACCTTTAGCATTCTTGCTGTTTTTGCTTAACGCATCAACTTTTAAAGAATATCTGTCTTGATTACTATGCTATGATCTTTCTGACAGACTCCATGTCTCATTTTATTTACTGTGTTGTCCCCAGAGCCCAACACAGTGCCCGGCATGTGAAGGCACTCCATATTTGTTGAATGGATAGATGGATTAATGAGCTCAAATAATGAATTCCTGATCTCTGGTATATTTGATAGGATGAAGGAGTTTTATAATGAATGAAAGAAAAATCTTAAGGAAATGCATGATAAAAATCATCCTAAGGAGGGTAGTGAGCTGAAATTGGTATCAAGATGTTATAGAGCCTTTGGTATGACACAAAGGATAAAGTGATGCAGAAATTCAAAAGCTATGCCACAGATCTGTGATTTTTATTTTTGATGAGGCATCAGTGTTCTTCATGATAGGAATAGTAACCAAAATGGAGAAAACATCGGCATTCCATGCTGCCAATCAGAAAAGTAACAATATGTAGAAATTATAGAGAATCTCTTGTCTCACTAGCTGGAAGAACTTTTCATCATGTAACATTTCTATCTATTGGCTGTGTTGCCTATAAGGCAGGAAACCCTCTCACAGAAATTATGTAAGCGTTATTAGGATTTCTATCTGTGAGTGATATTATAGAACACTTTATAGCAGCAGTCGCCAACTGGTGGTCCACAGACCACTGGTAGTCTGTGAGGTTCTAAAGGTTTACGAACGATGCTTTATACAACACTTCCTACATTGGATAGAAAATAGTACAAGATGAGTCCCCTTCTATATCAAAATTTCACATTTTAAGATATGATATTCTTTAGGCACTAATTATGTAGTGAGAAAATAAAATGAAAATATAAAGAAGTACATGGTGAGTGATCTGAAGGATTAAATGAAATACTACTGGACTTGTAAAAAGCAAAGATCTCTTCTGGTTAGTGGAGAAAGTGACATTTGCGCAACACTTTGAGAATAGATGAAGTATTCAATAGGCAGAGATAGAGAGAACTGGTGGTGGGAATGTACACATTGAAGACATAGTAATAGTTCTGAATGATTGAAGTACAGGGTACTGCTGGAGGCTAAGTCCAGCGGGTCATAATAGATGCGAGAAGTCCTCAAAAGGTTGAGTGGACATATTCAGCAGGGCTGAAAATCTGCATGTTATTATCTGCTGATGGAACAGCCGAAGGCATTTCCCCTAACCTGATAATCTTTTACTGTTTACCAAACCTTACATTTGATATGTATATCTGCTTTGCTAAAGGGAAAAATGTGTGAATAAAAAGGTCCAGAGATTTGGGGAGCCCACTTCACTAGAAAGTGGAGCCTCCCCTGGCTCTCCCATGCCTCCCAAATTTATATTTCTTGTCTAGTTTATTCATTTACATGCAGCCCTTCTCCAGATTCCTGAACCTTTGCAGTGGAAAGGCTGCAGCAGAATATGTACTAAGAGGTTCCTGGTAGATGAGCTTGGGAAGTAGAAGCACAGTAATACAGATTTAAAATTCGAAGGATCCTTTTTGTATAAGTAATTTGAGATCCCAAGATGTTAATTGACTTGGCCTATATTTTATTGCTATTATGTGGCTGAGCATAACCTTGAACGCTATTCTGTTTAATTCTTAAACCAATAGTTTTATATTATACTATATTCTCATATTTCACTGCCAGATTCAGAGTGGTTCTAAGAGTCAGAGGAAGGCCTTTTACCTGATATACACTGAGTGGCCAGATTATTATGATCTCTGAACGCATAATAATCTGGCCACTCAGTGTGTGTGTGTATATATATATATATATATATATATATATATATATATATATAGAGAGAGAGAGAGAGAGAGAGAGAGAGGCCCGGTGCATGAATTCGCGCATGGGTGGGGTCCAGCCAGCCTGGCCAGGGGGAGGGGACATGGGCAGTTGGCCAGCCTGCCTGCTGGTTGAACTCCTGGTCGAGGGAACAATTTGCATATTAGCCTTTTATTATATAGGATATACACTAAGTGGCCAGATTATTATGCGTTCAGAGATCATAATAATCTGGCCACTCAGTGTATATGGGTGTTTATGAAAATATTTTGAACAATATAATTAAACCTGTGTTTTAGAAATTTTATGGTTGGAGGAGGAAATAAGTAAGGCCAAAGGAGAAGTTTAGATTTGGAGGGGAAGATATATTCAGCTTGACTTGCTATCGAAAATACATATTGTTAGACTTTTACAGGTGGCAACGTGAAATATGGCTCTAGAGATCAGGAGAGTTGTTAGGTGTGGAGAAAGGGATCTGGGAGTCGTTCAAAAGTGATAGAAAATTGAAGACATGGAATAAATAGGCCTTTAAAAAGAAAATTATTATAAATAAAACAGAAAAGCCAAAGGATAGAACCTTATAAGTAGTATTCACATTTCCATGGTATGAGGAAAGAAAACCAGTGATGGTGATAGAGAAAGAAGAGGAGTATGAGTAACTTTGAAACAAAGCTAAGTTTTAAGAAACATGGACTTGTATGACCATATTCTATGGTGTGAAAAGTTGGAGGAAGATGAATGTTAATGTAAACACTGTTGATGAGACATTTCACAGACACTTCACAGTGCATCTCTCATATTTTAAATCCTAGATTGATATTTCATAAACTAGTATTCACAGAGTAATACTCTTACCCAGGCAAAAGGAGAAAACCTTTCTTCCTTTTTGCTTCAGTGGGACTTTGAGCCTGTTTAAGTAGAGAATTGCTCAGCTGTTATGAGGGGCCACCGCTAGCATAGGGTCCTAAGTATATATCCAAAAGCTGCTTAGGGAACTGTCATATCTGAAGCTTAGCAGCAGCTGCATCATGTTTCACAAGGGAAAGTGTATGTTTCATTTTATTGCATTGACTGTACCAGTCCCTATGTAAAGGGCAATGGAACGATACGCTGCTGTGAGATACTCTGGCTTTCTGGGTTGGATTTCTCTGACAGCTATCCTACCCTTCACTCAATTGTTTCAATTGTAAGGACACAGAATTTATAATTTTCAAAGACCCACTTTCCTGTTTTCCTCTTTCTTACCTATTCTACTATTTCTTTACTTTTTAAAATAAAAAGATGAAGGCAGTACTGGCATTTACACTGTAACTCACAGTATGATTGTGAGAAGACTTGGTGTGAATATGAATAATCCTTTCATTTTTATTTTATTTGGTTAGCATCGAGTTTTCTTCCCTCCCCTATGAATTGTTACATTTTTATATACCCCTTATGAAAACTTGACATTTATTAAAGATACACAATTATTGTAATGGAAATAAAGTACCTTTCACTGTAGTGGCCCCACTATGAGATTTCTCCTTTAACTATCTCATCTGGGTGAATCAGAATACAACTTTTCTATAGGTTATACACCTTGAATTTTTTTTCAAATGGTATTTGTATGTGTATCATTTTCCACCCAATTATCTATGCAGTATTATTTGTGAAATAGCTATCTAGATTAAGAGCATGGTTAATGGAGAATAGAACAAAGTTTTGGAGTTTGGAATTGCTACTTTTTTTAGGATTAGGAGTTTCTTTTCTAATAAAAACAACCCACTTCATTTCATTAACTATAATGGTGCAAAATAATTTTGGAGTCACTAAATAACATACATACACAGGTTATAGTTGAGGCTGAAATTTAAGCAGTCAGGGTCTGGCCCCACAAGTCCAGTTGGTTAATAAGTGGCACTTGTGAGGTTCAAGGCTCTCCCTCTATAGTAGGTTAGGCCAGTGGCTTAAACAAAAGGGGGTTTTGCCCTGCAAGGTACATTTGGCAGTGCCTAGACACAACTGGAGGGTGAGTGTGTTATACTAGGGGCATCTAGTGGGTGGAGGTCAGAGATGTGACCAGACATCTTCCACAAGAAAGAATTATTCAGCCCAAAATGTCATTAGTACTGAGGTTAGAAACCTTGGCTAAAGTCCCGCTTTTTTTACAAACCTTTGTTCTTTAACTGTAGCTAACCTTTCACAAATATATGATATAAGCCAAGGTACTAGTAAGTCTGATGACGTCAGTGCAAATATCTCCTTATAAATCTTTCCCACTAGAGGAAGGAACAGGTTGTGGAAAACCTGCCACTTCTCTGGAGCTCCTACTATACACCAGTTACTCAGGTGCTCTGCAGATATTATTTCACTTAATCCTCATACAGAAGCCTTATGAGGTAGGGCATTTTTTACAGGTGTTCAAAGTGAGGCTCAGAGAAGTCAGAATAACTTTCCAGGGTCATACTGAATATCAGTAGAATTGCAATCGGCCAACCACAGTGAATGTTCTTTCACTAAACTGGGAAGGCCGTGGAAAGTACTTAATGTAGTTAGTACAGATACAAGATTCCTGTATGAAGGCCTCTCATTATTATTCAGTAAAAGTACTGAAACACTGAACAAATTTTGCTTGCAAAGACTGATTAAAGAACATATCAAATTCTATCCCATCTTTGACAAAAAATAGAGGCTGACAATCTCGCCTATTAATAGAAAATTCATTGTTCAGTGAAAGTGAAGGTCTTTTCAAAGCATAATGTTTCATTTTACTAGATGTGAATAAGTCTGACACAGAGACAGAGAGAAAACATAGATGTGTCTAAGAGTGTGCTTTTCCAATACTTTAGCACTAAGATATGGATGTATTGGACATTTTATAGTGAAACTTAATTTACTCTGCCATGTTTTTTAAATAACCATCAGAACCAATCTACATTAGAGAACCAATTTAGTTAAAATTCCTATATCCTACAATTTTAGAGATTGGTAACAAGAATAACAACAAAAACTTAGTGGATCTAATAGTTGTTGCTATAATATGTCTAGGTATCTAGTGTTAAACAAGTATGCACATGCCAGCATTAATATGTTCCCATATTTAAAACAAATTATTGGGTCTGAAAATTTATAAATACTGTTCTTATGCCAAATCTGTCCTTACATTGATTTGCCAACTACTGTGTGGGAAAAATGGCTTGTTCACAACCCTGCCCTGAGTTGACAAGGGAAGGGGCCATATTTGCTGCCTCCCTCAAGGACTCCATCTGAGATTAGTGATTAGTGACTGTTTTTGATGAACAGAGATATTTTATCACATCCATAATTTTTGACCCATACCCTGGCCTTAAATTTTTAAACAAATTGTGTACCTCATTACAGTGTAATTGAAAAATACTTAAATTGGAAGCCTCTCAGATTGAAAAGTGGGATGATTAAGGTGAGGGCAGGGGGTGTGCAGTAGAACATGTTTCCTTTTCTTATAGTTCCAGAGGACAAAACAGAGATACAGGGTAGTGGTTTTTCTCTATTACTTTATAGGGGATGTTTGCAAAGAAGATTCTGGGTGGGGGTACTTCTGCCAGCATTTTCTGATACTAGATATTTTAAGTTCACTAGGGATTCATAAATGAAAAGTTTTAATCCCTAGACTACTATTAATTAGAATGCTCTAGGAAACCAAGCACCCTTGGATGCAGAATGCTAGTGAGGCTGCAGAAACGAATGTTCATGTAATGCTGGTTCTTGAAATGACTTTTTCATCTAGCTTGAAATTCATGCCATGATAAAGGAAATAGAAAAACAATATTGAAATTGGAATGTAAGAGATTGCAGAGACTGCTGTTTATATTTTAGAGTTAAACTAATCTAGAGTCAGAGAGAGGCAAAGCAACTTTTTATCACTGAAATACCCTAAAGTCAAACAAAAAAATCAAATATTTGAGTTCAATTTTAAACACAGGAACAGAAATATATAGATTCCAGAACTGTGGTATTTCACCGTCCTGTGTAGCACCCTTTATGGGCATAAGGGTTGGTGATTTATAAGGTAGAAATGTAGAGCCCATTAGGATCTTGTTTAAATCTTTTATGGTCTCTCTCTCCATTTGCATCTAGTTTTACAGTATTAAATCCACCATATATATTGCTAACTTGAAATACAATAGAAGTATTTTAAATTTTATTGGAATGAAACTTTATTAAAGGTAGGCATTAGAACCTTAATATTCTTCATATTGACCTCTAAAATCGAGGTACATTTTTGTGAGGGAAAGATGGAAAAAAATGACTCACCCCAAATATTTACAATATGTCAAAAGATGATCATGGACTTCACTGATGCAAAATGCAGAAATGTCTTTGTATTTTGTATTAATGTCATCGCCTCATACTTTCCCAGTATGTCTCTATTGCTCTCAAGAGAGCCATCTTTAAGTAAGGCTACAGCATATCTGCAGAGCAATCTGCAGCGGGCTGACAGCCTTTTGAGGAAATCTTGCACAGTGAATATTTATGACACCTCTGATTATTTTAAAATGTATTGACTTTTAACTTTTATTATGATCCATGAAATGAAGGCTATGTATGTGCATATGGATGGTGTGGACATATACTTGTCCTTGTATATCATGTCACTAGACTTAGACATAGAAACAGTAAGTTCCATCTTTATTAAAAACAATGTAGTAGATTATTTCTTGAAGCGCACCAGTAGTGTTTTTGTGGAATGGAAATTATCATCCAAATGACTAAAACTCCCACAGAGATGGTGTAGGATATTTGTTATGTATTTGATATGTTAATTATAAAGATGGGTATGGTAACAGTAACTCTATTTGTCAATTTAAAATACAGGTATTAAACAAATAGAGAGCTTATAATTAACATTTAAAAAATAGGCAATTAATGACCACTGATAGTAATCAAAACAAGTAGTAAGTTAAGTGCTATAAATAACCTCACAAAATTAGATCTGTAGATTTATTTTTGAATACTCTTTGTTCTATTGTTCAAAAAGCTGCTCAGACAAAAACAGGCACAAAGAGCATTCATAAGGTCAAAATGTATAATATCCATGCAGAACACTTGGTTAATAAAGAAAATTGAGTGTGTAAAGGACTTGAACATAGGATTCAAATGGTCCTTTAAAAAGTAGCCTAGTGCATAATCCTATGTGCCCATGAGGAATACTTGACTTGCTCATATTACTATAAAAATATCAGAATATAGGTGTTTGATAGTGTTCTTTTTCCAGATGTGACAATTCTCAAAAGTCTGAATTCCCACAGATCAGATTCACTTTGAAGGAAATAAAGGTTATTTAAAGAAGCAGGTAGGTCTGTGTTCCCCCTGGCAGCATAATCCTGTGACAAAGCATGCAGCAATTCCCGCAGCATCAGACAGCCACACAGAGTCCCAATCTGCCTAATGGTGTGCCAGGTCCCAGCGCTGCAAGGGTCTCTCTCACACATTTGGTGCAAGCAGCTTTAGCAAGTCCTGTCCAGGCTGGCTGCTGGATCACTAGGCCGAGTCTATCTTTTTGGGCTAAGGGAAATGGAATCTAAAACTGCAAGGAAGAATATGTTCCTTGTTTAAGTATTTCAAACTAGTTTTGTTTCTGACTAATTTGAGAACTTATTACATGATTGCCTTTGAGGCACAGAGGGTTCAGCATTCTTTGTTAGAAGGCTGAATAGTGAAGCATTCAGTGCTTTTCTCTTTATGGCTCTAAGTGCACTGAGGCATCATTCTCCATGGTCTGACACAGATGTGTATTTTGTAATGATAATGGTCAGTCTTTGCAAAGATAGAGGATGTTGTCTGAAATACTGATGAACTGTTTTAATTAATTCTCTGATCGATTGTGAAATAGGTTGTGGAGTATGGATGGGGGAGAAAAGAAGCCCAATAGTAGGAACCTAGATATTGAAAATGACATTTACATTTTAAAAAAGCATATTATGTTTTGTTACCATGAGAATATCAAGGTAACCTTAATGCTGAAGGTACTTTGCTGAAATAGAGAAAATGGACAGAAATGTCTTTATCAATAGATTTTTGGTTTAGTGGTTGTTTTATCTACAGTACCCAGGAAATGGAGTTGTGTGTCAATTTTAATAATAATCTATGTCCTCCCTAAATTCAGGCAAGCACTAGAATATGTAAATCCTAAATCAATGCTACTAATCCCCCCATAAGCATGAGTGAGCTAGTCTAGTAATTTAGACCCCTGATCACTTTCATCTGAATTATTTATAAATTGACCTCCTCTTTCCCCAACTGTTGGCAGAAAAACATGCAATATGGATTATGAAAAAATATTTTTATTACAATATGCTAATAATAATATATAATTTATATATGAGTATTAATCATGAAAATCTTCCATAACTTTCTAATTTATTTCTTCTTCCTTGCATTTTGATCTGGTCCTATAACGAGATGCATATAGGGTTTGGAGATCTGTCCAATTGTAGATAAGGAGAGTTTCAAATAAAAATATTATTTCCTGCAGTTATGTAGGGGCCTGCTTGAGATTATAGCTGGACTTTTACATTCCCTTTTCCAGTTGTAAGCTCACCTCTTAGTTTAGATACTGAATAGTGCTCAGGTATTTTACATCTATGCTTCATGGAAGATGCTGGGAGCATGGGGACCATGTTTCATTCTTCTTTGAGTATTTGTACTTTGCTGTGCAGTAATGAATGCTTAATATTTGTGGATAGATCACAATTTATTGAATATTAATAAGCACCCACTAAGAAGCAGATAGTATGCTACAACCTGAGAACATTGGGAAGCAGATAAGATCCCAGCTTTAATGACTTTTATATCATAGTGTGTGGGCGGCAGACAGTAAACGAATAACACTTTGTGCTAAGTGAAATGAAGATGGCAAAATAGGGTGTTGTGATCAAGAATGGCTGTGCTAGAGGCTGGGGAATCATTTTAGAAAGGTCTCTCTTGGTAGGTAGTGTTTTAACTAAAACCTATTTTTCTAATTTATGGCATTCTTCTTTCTTGCATTTTATTATTGTCCTTGTAACTAGAATTTTGAGTAAAAATAAATTTACCTTTTTAAAAGAACTATAATATTAAACATTGTCTATAATTTTGCTTTAGGTTGATTAAGAAGTAAGCAAATCTGATCTTTCTGGAGATTTTGGGAAGCTGCAACAAATACAAAAAAGAAAAATGATCATGTCGTTAAGGTAAGCAAACTTATATGAACTACATTTAAAAAAAAAAAAAAAAAAAGCTTGGTTCCAGCCTTGGACGAAGGTTCATGGCAGGTCTTATTTTATTTGAACAAGTTTTCTGCCTTTAATCGAATCCCTACAATACTCCATGCATAGCAATAAAATATATTCAGCGATCTTTCTGAAGGTTCCATTCCTAGACAGTACTATATATCTCTTTCGAAAGCATTGGAAATCTTTTTTTCATTCAGTATGTGCAACCAGCTCAGATTTGTTTCAGGAAGTTGCTGACTTTTACATTAAAATTGTATCTCTCAATAAACCTGAAAATTTTCTGAAGTTCTAAAATGATATATCACTTTTCTGATTAAAACTCACCAATGGATCCTCACTGTCATTAGAAATAAATCTTAAATGTCTCCTGTAATTTACAGGATTCTATAGGGTGAAGCACCTTCTTGCCTCATGTTGTCCCCACCCCCACCCCCACCCCCACCCCAGTTCTCTCATTGCTTTGATGGAGCAACCCCGGCCTGCTTTCTACTGCTTGAACAGCCTATCATCTCTTTCCTGCTTCATTGTATTTGCACATGGTAGTTTTAGGTCTCAATGCAATTGTCTCCTATCCCCTCTCTATAAAGTTGTATACCCATAGTCACCTTCTATCATATTGATATATTTTAATTTTCCATTAATATTTACCAGTATATGACATTAAATCATCTATCTCTTTGTATATTGTATATTTTTGCTTTATCCTTGTGTGGCTGTAAGTACCATGGGCTAGGAATCTTGTCTTTCTTATAGATACGGTAGCCCTCGTACCCAGTGCAGTGTCTTGCATTTAATGGACACTCAACAAATGTTTCCTGAGTGAATGCAATGGTAAACAAGTTTGCCTGATGCTGTAGATCAGTGTGCTGCTACATCACCACATTTCATCTGTGTTTGTCCTGAAAAGTATAAGTCTTGCCCTAGTTGGTTTGGCTTAGCGGATAGAGTTCAGTTTACCGACCAAAGGGTCCTGGGTTTGATTCTGATCAAGGGCACGTACCTTGGTTGCAGGTTCGATCTCTCTCTCTCTCTCTCTCTCTCTCTCTCTCTCTCTCTCTCTCTCTCTCTCTCATTGATGTTTCTTTCTCTCTATTTCTCCCTCCCTCCCACTCTCTAAAAAATCAATGGAAAAAATATCCTTGGGTGAGGATTGACAAAAGGATAAGCCTCCACAGTTGTATTTTTACTTTCAATTTCAAGAAAATTTGCCATGAGAAATCAACTCTAGGTAGTCCACATCTCTGTATAAACTTCCGTTATAAAATACCAGAATTATTTTGTGAAGTGTGTTTTAAGATGTATTGATTGTTCACTGCTTTGCAATCAAGGTGTCCTCATGAACAAACCCAGGCCAATTCTCGTGGTTTCTTGCCTGTTTTCCCTATTACAATGGCATTTTAAACTTTGCATTTGCTTGTTATATCTGTGATTAAAAGGTGAATAAAAATTTATTTTTACCCTTGAAGATCTCAGAGTCTAGTGTAACACTAAATAGAGTAAAATAACATTTCAATACTATAGTATGACGTGCTTTCTGGTACTTTACTAATTGGAATCCTCAAATAAAATGAATTCTTTTTGGGTCTAGTCTGAAACTAGTACTGTTGTCTCTGGAGGGAGAATGCCTGATTCCTCAAATTGACCTCCTCCTCTTGCTGGCTGTAACCTTGCACAAGTTGCTGACCTCCTGTGTGTTGTATTTTCCTCATTTGTAAAATTGTGGATCATAACAGTACCTATGACATTGTATTTTTGTGAGGATATTTAATGAAATAATCTATGTAAAGCACTTAAATTAGCACCTTGCCTAACACATAGAGGGTTCTCAATAACTGATCCCTATTATTATTTTTATTACTCTTTTAAAAGTTCTATTTTATAGTAGGTTGATTTATTTGAATGAAAAAAAGTTTTAAGTGTTAGGTTAAAAGCATCTATATGTTAATTTACATTGTGATACTATTTAACTGCCTTAGAGAGACACTTAAGTTTAATTCTGTAAAGACAACTTGGAAACAGAAAATAAGAAAACTTTCTAAATGCTAATAAACAGTCCAGCTAGTGTTGCTCAGTCGTTGAGCGGTGACTTATAAACCAAGAGTTCACTGTTCGATTCCCGATCAGGGCACAGGTTGTGGGCTCAATCCCTAGTGTGGCATGTGCAAGAGGCAGCCAGTCAATGATTCTCTCATCAGTGATGTTTCTCTCTCTCCCTCTCCCTTCCTTTCTGAAATCAATTATATATAAAAATAATCAATTATATATATATATCTAATACTAGAAGCCCGGTGCACGAAATTCGTGCACGGCGGGGGGGTTGTCCCTCAGCCCAGCCTGTACCCTCTCCAATCTGGGACTCCTGGAGGGATGTCCAACTGCCCGTTTAGGCCCGATCCTGGTGGGATCGGGCCTAAACGGGCAGTCGGACATCCCTCTCACAATCCAGGACTGCTGGCTCCCAACTGCTTGCCTGCCTGCCTTCCTGATTGCCCCTAACCGCTTCTGCCTGCCAGCCTGATCACACCTTAACCACTCCGCTGCCAGCCTGGTTGATGCTTAACTGCTCCCCTGCCAGCCTGTTTGCCCCCAACTTCCCTCCTCTGCCAGCCTGGTCACCCCTAACTGCCCTCTCCTGCAGGGTTGATCACCTCCAACTTCCCTCCCTTGCAAGCCTGGTCCCTCACAACTTCCCTCCCTTGCAGGCCGGGTGCCTCCCAACTGCCCTCTCCTGCTGGCCATCTTGTAGTGGCCATCTTGTAGTGGCCATCTTGTGTCCACATGGCGGCAGGATCTTTGACCACATGGGGGCAGCTATATTGTGTGTTGCAGTGATGATCAATCTGCATATTACTCTTTTATTAGATAGGATAGAGGCCTGGTACAGGGGTGGGGGCCAGCTGGTTTGCCCTGAAGGGTGTCCCGGATCAGGGTGGGATTCCCTTGGGGCGTGGGGCGGCCTGAGCGAGGGGCCTGTGGTGGTTTGCAGGCCGGCCACACCCCCTGGCGACCCAAGTGGAGGCCCTGGTATCTGGAATTTATTTTCCTTCTACAATTGAAACTTTGTAGCCTGGAGCAGAGCCAAGCCTGCTGCCATTTCTGTGGCAGTTAATTCACCTTCTACAATTGAAACTTTGTAGCCTTAAGAAGGTGAGCCCAGCCAGGGTGTGCAGAAAGCTTTGCTTCCCCTGTTGCTGCCGGCAACCCTGGCCTGCTCTCTCAAGCTCCATTCTGCCGCCATTTGTTTGAATTTGTTTACCTTCTATAATTGAAACTTTGTAGCTTGAGTGGAGGCTTAGGCCTGCAACGGCTATGGGAAAGCTTGGCTTGCTCTGTTACCTGGGAAACCTTGCTCTCTGTGGCTGTAGCCATCTTGGATGGGGTTATTTGCATACTCGCCCTGATTGGCTGGTGGGCATGGCTTGGCTGGTGGGCGTGGCTTATGTAGCAGAGTGATGGTTAATTTGCATATTACCATTTTATTAGAGAGGATATATAATATATATTACATATATCTAAAATATATAATCAGGAGAAACCAAGATGGCGGCATAGGTTAAACACCTAACCTACAGCCTGGCACAACAATTTCAAAAATACAACTATAAGTCAAAACGGACATCATCCAGAACCACAGGAAAGCTGGCTGACTGAAATGCCCACAACTAGAAGGAAAGAGAAAACCACAAGGAAAATCAGAGAAGCTGTAAAAGCCTGAGGTATGGAGACACAGGTGGAGACACGAGCACGTGCATGCGGGGAGGACAGAGCCGGAGAGGAAGGGGCGGCTGACGGCCTGGCTGGCATTCTCTAGGAGGAAGGAGATAAAAGCTCCAGATTGCGCTGAACCCCAGCTCCGACTGCACTGAACCCCAGTTCTGGGAGAAACCCTGGGAAGCCAGGCTCATGCTGGGGGAATCTCAGCTGTGGGGCGGAGGCACAGAGGAGCGGTGCCGGAGGCGCGCATGAGAATGCGCGCAGAGGAGGGACTGTTGCCTGTGCCACTGAATTGCCCTAGCGGGAAGGAGACAAAAGCTCCGGACCGTGCTGAACCCCAGTTCCAACTGCACTGAACCCCAGTTCTGGGAAAGACCCGGGGAAGCCAGGCTCATACTGGGGGAATCTGGGCTGTAAGGCAGAAATGCAGAGAAGCAGCGAAAGGCAGAGCACCGGAGGCGCGCACGGGATTGTGCGCAGAGGATGGTCTGTTGACTGTGCTGCTGGCTTGCCCTGGTGGGAAGGAGACAAAAGCGCCAGACTGTGCTGAGTCCCAGTTCCGACTACATGGAAACCCAGTTCCAGGTGAGAATCTGGGAATCCAGATTCATTGGGGGAGAGACTAGACTGTTTGGCAGCCGGCGAAACTCCAGGGCGCTTTTCTCTCAGAGGTGTTTGCAGGGAGTACAGAGGGACACTGAGACACAGGAACCTCATAGGGCGGGGCTGACGGGAAGCCAAGGCTATAGGCTCCACCCTGTAACTCTGCCCCATCCAAGCTGAGCACAGAGGCTTTTACAATTTTGCAAGTCTAGTTGAATAAGGCTGTCTCCCGGCATAGACACAGCTGATCCTCACAGCCAATTGGACTGGAGGTCACATCCTCCCAGTGTACCAACAGCAATCAAGGCTTAACAACACCAAGACTTTGCACTCAGCCCACAAAGGGGGTATCAAGAGCGACCACCTAGGGAGATTGGGGAAGCTGAGCGATAGGGAGGCAGCCAAAAAGGGGAAGACACCGAAACAGGTCACGAATATAAGGGATGCTGTAATTCCTGCTGAGTGGCCTCAGGCAGTAGCTGACCTACACTCCATTGGAGACCCAGAAACGAGGGCATCTAGTGGTCGGTGTGAGATGACACCAGATTTCAACCACTCGCATAAGGGACACATTCAAGAGGCAGACTCAGTGAGCGCCAAAGCCTTACTGCACCAAGACCCGGCCCATAAACGTGTCTCCTGCACAGCAACTCTTCCTTTATAGACACAGGGTCCACACGGCCAATCAGCCTGGAGGACAATTCTTCCCAGTGACACCAACAACAATCAAGACTTAACTATACAAAGGAGGACCTAGATGGAGGCATAGGGCGGACGCCTGATTGTTGCCTACCACAAGAATTTTGAGACTACGACGGGAGAGCAGAGCAGACACCATCCAGAACCACCGGAGGGCTGTCTGAGCAGATGCTCTAAAACTAGAATAAAAGAGATGGGTACGCGGGATAATGCTGATGCCGGTGACCCAAAGATAACACTTTAAAAACTACGGCTCAGGCGACACAATGGCGGCCTGGAATGTGCTCGGCGCAGTTCCCCCGGTGGTCTCCGGCTGAGGGGACGGCTCCACTCACTGCCGAGCACGGACAGACGAGCCCCTGGGAGACATGGGGTGGGAGACTCCGCGCTTGCTGACCTCCGAGTCCTTCAAGAATCTCAATGCCCCGGAAGCGGCCAGGTGCGCACGCTCGGCGACCGGCCACCTCTGCAGACCCAAGGGCCGACGCAGCCACCCCGGACCAGCGCGCCGCCACCCACCGGGCACACCGGAGCTTCGCCGAGCCCGCCGCCCAACAAGTTCTGCGGCGGCTGCCCTGGAGCTCTGAGAAAATGGCCAAAGGAATTGCTGAGAGGGAATTGAACAACAGGAATTGGGATCAAGAAGACGAAACCCCACTGGGTCCCGGATCCAGGTGAAGCCGCGCGCCCTGGGTCCGGGTGAGGCTGGGAACTGGGTCAGGGTGAGGCTGGGTCCCGGGTCCAGGCGAGGCCACATACCCCTGGATCCGGGTAAGGCCGCACGCCCCTGGGTCCGGGTGAGGCTGGGTCCCGGATCCGGGTGGGGCCAGCCCCCCTGGGTCCGGGTGAGGCTATGCGCCCCTAGGTCCAGGTGAGGCTGGTACCTGGGTCCGGGTGGGGCCGTGCGCCCCTGAACCCGGGTGAGGCCACGCGACCCTGGGTATGGGAGAGGCCACGTGCCCCTGGGTCCGGGTAAGGCCACGCGCCCCTGGGTCCGGGGGAAGCTGTATCCCGGGTCCGGGTGAGGCCGTATGCCCCTGGATCCAGGAGAGGCTGGGTCCCGGGTCCAGGTGAGGCCTCGTGCACTTGGGTCTGGGTGAGGCCACACGCACTTGGGTCCGGGTGAGGCCACGCGCCCCTGGGTCCCGGTAAGGCCACGCGCCACTGGGTCCAGGAGAAGCTGGATCCAGAGTCCGGGTGAGGCCGTGTGCCCCTGGATCCAGGTGAGGCTGGTTCCCAGGTCCGGGTGAGGCCGTGCGCCCCTGGACCCGCGTGAGGCCACGCGACCCTAAGTCTGGGAGAGGCCACGCACCCCTGGGTCCGGGTGAGGTCACGCGCCCCTGGGTCCGGAGGAAGCTAGATCCCGGGTCTGGGCAAGGCCATGTGCCCCTGGATCCGGGTGAGGCTGGGTCCTGGGTCCGGGTGAGGCCACGCGACCCTGGGTCTGGGAGAAGCTAGATCCCGGGTCTGGGTGAGGCCGTGTGCCTCTGGATCTGGGTGAGGCTGGTTCCCAGGTCTGGGTGAGGCCTTGCGCCCCTGGATCCGGGTGAGGCCACGCGACCCTGAGTCTGGGAAAGGCCACACGCCCCTGGGTCCAGGGGAAGCTAGATCCCGTGTCCAGGTGAGGCCGTATACCCCTGGATCCAGGTGAGGCTGGGTCCCGGGCCCGGGTGAAGCCACGCGCCCCTGGGTCTGGGAGAGGCCACGCACCCCTGGGTCCGGGTGAGGCCACATGCCCCTGGGTCCAGTTGAAGCTGGATCCCGGGTCCGGGTGAGGCCGTGTGCCCCTGGATCCGGGTGAGGCTGGGTCCTGGGTCCAGGTGAGGCCACGCGACCCTGGGTCTGGGAGAGGCCACGCGCCCCTGGGTCCGGGTGAAGCTGGATCCCGAGTCCGGGTGAGGCCGTGTGCCCCTGGATCCGGGTGAGGCTGTGTCCCGGGTCCGGGTGAAGCCAAGCGCACCTGGGTCCAGGTGAGGCCACGCACCCCCTGGGTCCCGGTGAGGCCACATGCCCCTGGGTCCGGCCGAGACCAAACCAGAGGGAGTCGGACTTGCATTACCACCATTTGTCCACCATCCAGAGCTGAGGGGTCAGTGCCGACATGTACACATAAGGAACTGGTGGACATTGATATTGGGTCTCAAAAGAACTGTTGGTCCAGAAAGAAACTCACTACAGACTGATTCATTTTCCTGTCAGCATAACTATTATTGCTCGTCTCACATTCAGTTCTTATAAGTATATCTCTAGTGACACATGATCTCGCTCATCTAGGGGAAATGATGTACAACATAGACTGATGAACAACAACAGAACCAGAAACAAGGAGGCATCGATCGGACTATCGGGCCTCAGAGGGAGGATAAGGGAGGGTGGGGGGAGGGGGGAGAGATCAACCAAAGGTCTTGTGTGCATGCATATGAGCCTAACCAATGGTTAAGTTCAACAGGGGGTTGGGGCATCCGTGGGGAGGGGTGTGGGATGGGAATGGGGGATTAGGACAGATATGTGACACCTTAATCAATAAAGAAATTAAAAAAAATTAAACGAGTAAAATATATAATCAATTGATTTATCAATTATATATAATCAATTATATATAATCTTTAATATTATATTTCAGCAATAAGGAAGGGGCACTGAAATGATGTTTGTTTATTAGCCTCAATTTCATCATGTGTAAAATTAGTATAGTTATATTTAGCATATACAATTCTAAGAATTAAATGAAATAAGCATGTAAGCTAGTCAATAATGTTTGTTACTCCTTCATCCACCACAAAGTAGACTGTGAGCTTTCTGTCTATTGTATTATTTTTTTAAATTGATCTTTACCTCCTCACCCCTCAGCCAATAATTTAAGCATGGTATATACAGGATGGGGCAAAAGTAGGTTTATAGTTGTGTGTGCCCCTTCCTTATTGTTGAAATATAATATTAAAGATGCAAAAGAAAACAGAACAAGCAAAACTAGGATGGTTGTGATCAGTGCAAGTTATATCAAGTGTTAAATGGAGGACAGCCTTTAGTTTGTCAGTACTTGTCCACCAGGAAGTTTGCAAAAGCTCTGTGAAGCAGGGGTCTGGAAATTTTAACAATGCTGATGTTTATTTTGCCTGTTTGCTTTAATAGATTGAATATATATTTAAAAATAGAAAGAAAAGGAGATACCTGACTTTGGTATAGAATTTTATGAAACATACTAGAAGCCTGGTACAAGAAATTTGTGCATGGTGTGTGTGTGTGTGTGTGTGTGTGTGTGTGTGTGTGTGTGTGTCCCTCAGCCCAGCCAGCACCCTCTCCAATCTGGGACCCCTCGAGGGATGTCCGACTGCCTGTTTAGACATCCCTCTCACAAACCAGGACTGCTGACTCCCAACTGCTTGCCTGCCAGCCTGCCTGATTGCACCTAACTGCTTCTGCCTACCAGCATGATCACCACCTAACTGCTCCCCTGCTGGCCTGATTGCCCCTAACTTCCCTCCCTTGCTGGCCTGGTGACCCCTAACTTTCATCCCCTGCTGGCCTGGTTGCTCCTAACTGTCCTCCCCTGCAAGCCCACTCACCCCTAACTGTCCTCCCCTGCCAGCCTGGTCACCCCCAACTGCCATCCTCTGCTGACCCACTCACCCCTAACTGCCCTCCCCTGCAGGCCTGGTTCTCCCCAACTGCCCTCCCCTGCAGGCCTGGTTGCCCCAATCTGCCCTCCCCTGCAGGCCTGGTCCCCCCAACTACCCTCCTCTGCAGGCCTGGTCCCCCCAACTGCCCTCCCCTGCAGGCCTGGGTCCCCCCAACTGTCCTCCCCTGCAAGCCCAGTCACCCCCAACTGCCCTACTCTGCCGGCCCAGTCTCCTCTACCTGTACTACCCTGCAGGCTTGATCGCCCCCAACTGCCCTCCCCTGCAGGCCTGGACCCTTCCAACTGCCCTCCCCTGTAGACCTGATCACCCACAACTGCCCTCCCCTGCTGGCCATCTTGTGGCAGCCATCTTGTGTCCACATGGGGTTGGCCATCTTGTGTGTTGGAATGATGGTCAATTTGCATATTACCTCTTTATTATATAGGATTTGAGGGATTTGTATATATAGTTACTTATAAATTTATTTCCTTTTATTCAGCATAGGGTCAGAGGTTGGGGGCAGATATCTGAAATCCAGAACAAAGGAAGGAATTCTATTTCTAGTTCTACTTTACTGGAGCAATGGCAAGGGCATTTGGTATATTTCGATATAAGATCTATTTTACCATTCACTTATCCATAGTCAAATGACCCTTACATAACCAAATGCCACATTTCTTCAAGCAATGTAATGAAATATGTTTTACTTTATATCAATTTCAAGTAATAAAGTTAATAGACATTTGTTAAATGAATAACATGCTTATTGAATATTTTAGGAAGTTGCTATAGATGACCACAATATATAAAATAAAGTATCTAATCATTTAGTTTAGGAGTTAGCACATAGTAATAACTAAATATTTTTTAGCTAACATGAGAAAATATTATGAGGTCATTCTTGTCTTTAAAGTAATTTTCCTGAAATGAAAGAGACACAAAGACAGATAGATCTACATATAATTCATTTATTTACTAAGAATTAATTAAATACAGTGTGGGGCAAAAGTTGGTTCACAATTGTTTGTATGGCAAACAACACAATAATTAATAAATAATAAATAATACAGGAACAAACTTTGTGTTTTGCACACTCACAACTATAAACCTACTTTTGCCCCATCCTGTATATACCATGCTTAAATTATTGGCTGAGAGGTGAGGAGGTAAAGATCAATTTAAAAAAATAATACAATAGACAGAAAGCTCACAGTCTACTTTGTGGTGGATGAAGGAGTAACAAACATTATTGACTTGCTTACATGCTTATTTCATTTAATTCTTAGAATTGTATATGCTAAATATAACTACCAATTTTACACATGATGAAATTGAGGCTCAGAGAGTTGCAAGAGCTGAACCAAAGTCACCCAGTTACTTAAGTAGTAGACTCTGAATTTCAACTCAGATGTCTAAAGCTAAGCTCAGTGCTCTTTCCTTATACCTAGCTGCCTTACGGGTAGAAAATATAAAAACATAAAATTAGTATAATGCATAATGAAGTACTATAAGTATCATAAAAATGTATAAATATTGTGCTGTATCATGTGGATTCAGGTAAAGTTGAGATAATAAAGATAGTGGGTATATTTTGGGCCACTGATTAATTTCACCTACATTTATTATATAGTATACTATAAGCATTATGTAGGGACAAAATACAGAACCAATATACTATGGTCTATATTTTAATATTTTATGTTTAGTTTTGAATTAACTAAAATGTTTTGATACAATAGTGTGTGTGTGTGTGTGTGTGTGTGTGTGTGTGTGTGTGTGTTAATATTTTTTAAAAGCAAAAGGAAAGCCATTTGAAGAAGATTAGGTAACTGAGATTACATATAGATATATAAATTTTTTTTTCACAAAAATATAACAAGAAAGCAAGTTTTCTGATCTTGAAGATCATTGATTATGTTGGCTATAATCAGGGAGGGAAAATACTAGGTGTAGGGAAAAATCAGCTGAGAATAAAATACCTTGAAGTCATTTATTGAAAGTGTTTATTCTGAAAAGAAGAAGCCAGGAAAAGAGAATTAGCCATCCTGTCTGAGGAACATAAAAAAACACACAACTGTAAGTTTGCCCTAAGTAAAGAAGACAACCACAAGTAGTGTGGAGACTTTGGATGCTAATGATAGAGACTTTTGTGTGAGAAAATAATGCATAAGTGGCTTATTATTTTTCAAAAATAGAAATTTATGAGCCTCACCAGAATTAAGGCTATTGATTGGCTAAGTCTCTGTGTATCACATACTTGAAACCACAGTTCTGTTCTTTCTGACACATGCTCAATCAGTATAATTGATAGGACAAGAGCAGCAAGCAGCTGCTGTTGTAGTTAGAGATGTGGATATTTCAGATGGAAAGCCTTAAGTATAGGTGACTTTTAAAATTTGATCTCAAATTTTATTTTGTTTGAAACTTGTTTAAATCTCATTAAACAAAATACAAAATAGTTGTATTTTATTTACCGTATGTTTTGGCATATAAGATGACCTTTTAACCCAGGAAAATCTTCTCAAAAGTCGGGGGTCTTATACGCCAGAAAATACGGTATTTACAATTTAGAATTAAAGTGAGTTATTGCCAAATAATGGGTGGATTACCATATTTTCCGGCGTATAAGACCCCCGACTTTTGAGATTTTCCTGGGTTAAAAGGTTGTCTTATACGCCAGAAAATACGGACTGCAGAGTATTTTGAGTATCATTCTGAATTCCTCCATACTTACTGCTAGTTAGATGCATTTTTATTTTCTTTCTAATAGAAAATAAAGTCCTGTCGTTACTTTTGCATTTTACCTCCTTGTCAATATATATATATGACTGTTTTATATGAACATCCCCCTCTCCCAGCAATCTTTTCATCATTAGGGAGAACTCTGTGTTCTTTCTAATCACATTTTCCAGAAACAAAACTGCATTAGAAAATGTGAATTTCCAGAATTTCATTTGGGAAACAATGTTACTTTGTGTGTTTTTTAATATTTTAATGTATAAGATAGTATATTTGATACCCATAATTATTTTACTATGATGATCTATTAATAGAACATATTATATTACACTAGAGGCCCGGTGCACAAAATTTGTGCATGGGGGGGGGTGTCCCTCAGCCCAGCCTGCACCCTCTCCAATCTGGGACTCCTTGAGGGATGTCCAACTGCCCGTTTAGGCCCAATCCCACCTAAACGGGCAGTCAGACATCCCTCTCACAATCCAGGACTGCTGGCTCCCAACTGCTCACCTGCCTGCCTTCCTGATTGCCCCTAACCTCTTCTGCCTGCCAGCCTGATCACCCCCTAACCACTCCCCTGCCAGCCTGATTGATGCCTAACTGCTCCCCTGCCAGCCTGTTTGCCCCTAACTGCCCTCCACTGTAGGCCTGGTCACCCCTAACTGCTCTCCCCTGCAGGCCTGGGTCCCCCCCAACTGTCCTTCCCTGCAGGCCCGGTTACCCCCAACTTCCCTCCTCTGCCGGCCTGGTCACCCCCAACTTCCCTCCTTTGCCGTCCTGGTCACCCCTAACTGCCCTCCCCTGCAGGCTTGATCGCCCCCAACTGCCCTCCCTTGCAGGCTCGGTCCCTCCCAACTGCCCTCCCCTGCTGGCCATCTTGTGGTGGCCATCTTGTGTCCACATGGGGGCAGCCATCTTATGTGTTGGAGTGATGGTCAATCTGCATATTACTCTTTTATTAGATAGGATTAATAAGATTCCATAGACTACCATTTTTAGTGAGAGTTATTAGGACAAAATTATTTTGTAGTAGCCTATATAATAAAACACTAATATGCAAATCGACTGAATGGTGGAGTGACCGATCACTATGATACACACTGACCACCAGGAGGCAGATGCTCAACACTGGAGCTGCCCCCTGGGGGTCCGTGTGCTCCCACAGTGGCAAGCGCAGCGGCAGTGCTAAGGAATGGTGAGCCAAGCAGTAAGGAGCGAGCAGGCAGGCGGTAAAGAGCAAGCAAGTAGGCAGGCAGTTAGGGGTGAGGGGTCTAAAGCGGCAGTCAGACATCTCCCAAGGTGTCCCGGATTGTGAGAGGGCACAGGCCAGGCTGAGGGATCCCCCCCCCACCCACAAGAATTCCGTGCATTGGGCCTCTAGTATATATATATAAAAGCCCAGCGACCGTTAATGGGGGAACAACCACAACAACCAGTCGCTATGATGCACTCAATGCAGGAGCTGCCCCTGGTGGTCAGTGTACCCCCACAGTGGGAGCAATGCTCAGCCAGAAGCCGGGCTCATGGCTGGCGAGCGCATCAGTGGTGGTGGGAGCCTCTCTCACCTCTGCGGTAGCACTAAGGACTCCTTGGGTGATGTCTGACTGCCGGCTTAGGCAGACATCCCCCAAGGGATCCTGGACTGCAAGAGGGCACAGGTTGAGCTGAGGGATCCCCCATCCCCCCCGCCAGTGTGTGAATGTCATGTATCAGGCCTCTAGTCTGGTTATAATACTTTATTGTTTAGAAAGTGGATATAATGATGATTTTGATTATATATTTCAAATTTGTTAATGATCACTGTTTTTTATTGAAAATATATTGCCTTAAATTAAATATCAAGTGTTTTATATACACATATAGTGCTAACATAAAGTGATACTTTTTATTATTGTACATTTTACAGTTATATATTTTCTACACAGCTGCAGTTATACTAAATATAGTATTGAACATTTTCCTCTTCACTTAATATTATATCACAAATAGTGTTCAGTGTTTCTACAGTTTTTAAAAATTATCATAATTCTAATGCATACTTAGTACCTTATAATGCGGATAGGCCATAATTTATTTATTAAACTGTTTTTCTAAATTTAGTCATATATGTTGCATCATAATTTTATACCAATTTAGATAAACATTAGAGAAGATTTTTTGATGCTTCTTATTTTTGCTTTTAAGAATTAGTCCCTCTTTTTAAAGTCTAATCAATAATAACTAGGTTTTTCATTTGTCAGAAAATTGTAGACAATACTACTCAAGAGTTTTAATTTTATAAACTGTATCTTACACCCTAGCTGGTTTGGCTCTGTTGATAGAGAGTCAGCCTACAGACTGAAGGTCCCAGGTTCGATTCTGGTCAAGGGCACATGCCTGGGTTGTGAGCTCGATCCCCAGTGGGGGGCATGCAGGAGGCAGCTGATCAATGATTCTCTCATCATTGATGTTTCTATCTCTCCCTCTCCTTTCCTCTCTGAAATCAATAAAAATTTATTTTAAAAAAATAAACAGATAATGACTGACTTCTCTTAAAGCAGAGTTCATGTGTAAACATAGTACATAGTGCAGACTTCTATGGTAGCTGATGGTCTTTCAGTTTAACTCCTCCAGCATAATTTATCAGTGGAGCTAATGCCTCACACATTTACTTCATTTTCATTCTTTAACAAGTGAATGTGATTCCTTTCCATGGCTTCCTCTCTGCCTCCAAGTCCTTTCTTCTTATAATTCATGTTCATATTCATATTCCATGTGTGAGCCACAAAAAAATACATTACCATCATCTATATCATCTTCATTTAACCACCTAATAGGTCATTATTGGGGGAGGTATCATTATCCACCAGAGGCTTTGCTTTCTTCTTCATTTGTATCCTTAGTTCAGTCAGCTGCCCCTTCTCTTGTTTTGGATACCCTGGGCTCAAACTTTCAAGTCCCTTCTCTTTCTTCATTTTGCATTTCATTATTTGCTTATTGAGTGCTTCCTTATTGATCCTATTCAGGTTTGAGAGCAAGGCAGATTCCATGGCATCAGCCATGGTCGACTGTCTAGTCTTATGTTCCCTGAAATAATTTTGTATAAAGTGTCCTTTTTAATCACAGGGTCTAAAATCTACAATTGCCATAACTGATCAATTGCTTCTAGAACTGCATTGTCTTTGTCTTGAACAAACACGGTAGGTTGTACATTACTTAAAGTCTGCTGGGATATCCCATGTTTATTGCAGCATTATTCACAGTAGCCAAATATGGAGACAAACCACACACCTATAACAGATAAATGGATAAAAAAAGTCATGGTACATATACCTAGGGACCCTACCCGTGCACAAATTTTGTGCACCTGACCTCTAATAATTATATAATGTGATGAATAGCACTATATCAGCCATCATATTACAATATTTAATTGTATTAAAATAAGATATATGTACCTTAATCTTGCACAATGTTACATGTCAAATTTATTAAATTAAAAAAAGAAGCCCGGCTGGCATGGCTTAGTGGTTGAGCATTGACCTATGAACCAGGAGGTCATGGTTCAATTGCCAGTCAGGGCACATGCCTGGGTTGTGGGCTTGATTCCAGGCAGTTAATCAATGATTCTCTCTCATCATTGATGTTTCTATCTCCCTCTCTGAAATCAATAAATCTTCTCTCTATATAAAAGGATAATATGCAAAGTGTCCCCTTGGGAGTTCAACCGGGAGACTGGGAGTTTGATCGCTCGCTATGACGTGCGCTGACCACCAGGGGGTGGCACGAAACGAAGGAAGGCCCTGGCCAGCAGCCGGCAGCTGGGGAAGGGAGGCCTTGGCCAGCAGTTGGAAGGGCAAAATTGGCCCTGATTGCTGGCCAGGCTTAGGGACCCTACCCATGCACGAATTTTGTGCACCAAGCCTCTAGTATATACTAGTATATAAAAAGATGCTTTATGTGTAGTTCATTCCTGCAACATGGCTTCTGTGTCCTTCCTCTGTTCAGCAGAAAGTGTCATCTCTCAGTATACTCAGCATACTGACCATTCTTGAAAAGCTCCATTCAGGTCACAGGTCTCTTAGTTCACTTCAGAGATGCACAGCAAGTCTGTCAGGGCTTTATAAGGAGGCCATTCAGTGTTCTTAGATGTGCATAGTTTTCCTTTTTGGCTTTCTTTGCAGCATTTCATTAGGAATTCCATTTAGGGTGGTTTGTAAGTAAAGTGAAATCCCAAGGAATGATGTCCATACCATTTTTTTTTACCCCGAGGCAAATTTCTTGAGCACGTTCTTGTTGTTAGGGATATGGAGAAACTCAGTGTTGCATCCTCTCAGCAGTGCCCAGAACACTGCTCAGGCATCCTGTAGCCCTGTGGGTAGGTGCTCTCATAGCCACCTACCATGCCACTTCCTCACTGCCATCCATGTGCTGCTTGAGCCAGGTCCGGAGTGCTTGAGGCATCTGTAGGAGTGCAGGATAGTATGTGGGTGAGACGCACACACTGTGTTAAGTGGATGAAGTACCAGTGAAATAATTTCTTGAGAATAAAGTCCTAGGGGTGTAATTACAAAGTCAATTTTAACATAATTATGGCCCTTGCTACAAAGGTTTTACCAATTAAATTAGCCCACAGAAATAAATTCCTCCAGCAGTTTCATTCTTGTCAAAATTGGGCATTGTTACTTCCCTAGCTGTTTCTATTTTAGTTTCATAGCTCACTCAATATAAATTTATTAAGCTTTTATATGCCAGGCACTGTGCTAGGTACTGGTACTGGGAATATGAATATTTATAGGACTGCATGTTTGCCCTGGAATAGATTATGGCCTACTGAAAAAGGCGTTTATGAAACTGATGAACAAAAATTACTCCTATGAGAGTACCAAGAAAGTAGTATGTGACCATCACAGAAAAGCAATTAACCTTAATTATGGTAGGTAGGGAAGATTTCATACTAAGAAAATACTATCTGGCTTGGGTTTTGAAGATAGTTTGAAGACAAAGGTGAGGGCCTGTGATAAGTTAAAAAGATTTATTTCAATCTGTGAAAGATGGAGGAAACCATAATGGATGCAAAATGGTATTATTTTACCAGAAAAATGCAATGTTCTCAATATGAAGGATGACCTGGAGTGGAGAAAAATTGGTTTCAGGAAGATGATAAATGATCCCAAATTAGTAAAAAATGAGGATTGAGATAAAAGCCAAGATTAGAGATATTGGTCATGTAGAATCCAAGAGATTTTGTGATCAATAGGACTTAAGAGTGACAGCAGATACAACTCCAGTTTCTAGTTTGGAATCCTGAGTGAATAGGAATGCCATTAACTGAAACTAAGAATAGAGTAGGCAGGGAATTTATGATCCTAAATATAATGGAGTAGCTTGTATCAGGCTAACATTCCTGCTAGGGGAAAAAAATAGAAAACTGGAGACAAAAGAAAACCATCTAAAATCATCCCAGCCCATCAGGCATGGCTCAGTGGTTGAGCAGCGACCTATGAACCAGGAGGTCACTGTTCGATTCCTGGTCAGTTCATATGCCCAGGTTGCAGGCTCGATGCCCAGTGTGGGGCATACAAGAGGCAGCCGATCAATGATTCTGTCTTATAATCAATGTTTCTCTCTCCCTCCCTCCCTCTCTGAAATCAATGAAAATACACACACACACACACACACACACACACACACACACACACACACACACACACATATTAAAAAGCATCAGAGAGCTGCTGAGGCAACTTGAGGGGAGCAAAGGAACACCAGAGAGATAAGCAAACATTCTGAGCCACTTATTCCTTGGAGCATTTTAAAAAATCTTGCTGTAAAGAAGGAGGCTGAGAATCTGAACAGAGGTATGTAGCTAAGAAGTAGATACACTAAACAAAGTTTCAGGCAATCTCACAGGTCTGGACAGATAAATATCCAGGGATGCCAATTCAGCCAGTACTTTTGAGGGGCCTAGAATCCTGAGAGAGAAGGGTAACAACAGAAAAGTGAGTCTGACACTCTAGCATTTCCCTTTGAGGTATGTATTTGTTGAATTCTTAGGCTATGTGAGGTCAAAGGATAACAAACTTAACAAAAAACTGAAAAACAGAATGATGTTTTAGGTATTCTTAGAGAATGAAAGTGACCTAAAGTAGATCAACATGATTTACCTCCACTTTATTTGTGTATCACTTTGTAATCTCAATTTTCACTAGAAAAATCACAGGAATCAGAGCCTCTATATGTTTTCATTATACTATCTACCATTGGAACAAAAATTGCAAGGTATGCCAAGAAGCAGGATGAAAAAAAAAAAAGAAACAGATTCATGAATGTCCCCATTTTTTGGAGTTATCAGACATGGACATAAAAAGAATGGTGGTTACTATGTTTCAGAATATAGATAACAAGATGGAGGCTTTTTTATCAGAAAAATAAGGAGTGGTGAGCCAAGCGGTAAGGAGCAAACAGTAGTATGTGGATAAATATGTGGATTAATGAAATTAATAAATGAAATTGTTATATATATATATATATATATATATGAGCAAAGGGAAAAAATACCAAAACATCCAGGAAAGAATTGTCTTCAAATGATAAATGATAAAAGTGACGTAAAAGAAATAATGGAAGTCAGAATACAGTAAAAGGACATTATTAAAGTATTAATACAATGGCCAAGCTAGTGTCCTATATTCATCAAAGATATCCATAAAATATGAGGAAAAATACATTTTTAGAAAAACTAAAAGTCACATAATTGATTGTCA
Organism: Cnephaeus nilssonii; assembly: GCF_951640355.1. Lineage (NCBI taxonomy): Eukaryota > Metazoa > Chordata > Mammalia > Chiroptera > Vespertilionidae > Cnephaeus > Cnephaeus nilssonii. The sequence continues at coordinate 62,513,637 of NC_137071.1, read as the reverse complement.
AATGATTCTCACTAAAACAGCAGAGACTATATTGGGTAAAATGAAAATGATCCCAGATGAAAAATATGCAATGCAGGTTTTTTTTAAGAGTAACAGAAAGTATAAGTAGGTGGGCAAATATAAATGGATATTGATTATAGAGAAAATAAAAATATCCTTTAAAAATAATTCTGCACACTGGCAGGGAAGTGAAACCCACTGCTCGGGGATAAGTATGAATTGTGTGTGCCTGGTGCATTCAATAAAAACAGTTGTTTGTGAGTCTAGTAAGGAGGGGAACTTATAGATTGGTCACTGGAGACCCTCCCTGTTTTCCCCAGATATGAAGACAGAACAATGATATTGGTCCTTTATTTTGGCTTTATGCTACAATTGTCCTATTGATATCTTCATATCAATTTAAACTTGGGTGATGAATAAGAGAGCAGTATAAGTGCTTCCCTAGGAAGTTAAGTAGGCCCTTGACCAGGAGGGAGAGGGTCACAATGTAAGGTGGTTTTAAAAAATGAACTTTATGATCAATGAAAACATTAAGGGCCAGGTGTAGGGAATTGTGTAGGGAATTGGTGTAGGGGATATATATCCCAGAAGATGTAAATTTAGACTAATCAATGCCTCTGAAAAAAAATTGTCATCCAACCAGGGGAGCCATTTGCAACTTTGTAACTTAAATAGAAGTGCTTTAAGGCTCTGTTTATGCCTCTCAAACTAGCCACTGGGTGGCAGTTCCATTGAATGCCTTCTTTGGGATCACAGCTTTGTGTGTGTGGAGAATTGAAGTGCCTTGCTCATTATGAGTAAGTCCTGGAACTTCATTGGAAATAGGAGGGTTCTGGTGAGATCTTGGCCTTAGTATTTGATGTATAGTTTGAATATTTGTGAGGCAGGAAATTTCCATAGTTCTCTAGCCCAAACAGGATGAATCAGTTTCCTAGGGGTGCCATAACAAAGTACCACAAGCTGGATGATTTTTAAAAAAAGAAATTAAATATTCTAATAACTATCTATGATGTTAAATGTGTACTAGATTTAATCAGGGTGATCACTTGTAAGTTATATAATTTCCAATCACTGGTTGTACACCTGAAACTAATACAATATAGTATGTCAACTGTAACTGAAAATAATTGTTTTTAAAAAATCAATTGGAGAAAAAAAATATTTCTACACAGATCTGGGGCTTAGAAATCTGAAATTAAGGTGTCTGCTGCTCTTTGCTTTCTCTGCAGCCTTCAGGGGAGGGTCCTTCCAGGCCTCTTTCAACTCTGGGAGCCGCCAGAAATTCTTGGTTTGTGGTAGCATAACTCCAACCTCTGACTTTATCTTCACGTGACATTATCTCTGCCTCTCTTTCTTTACCTGGCAGTCTTTTTATAAGGACACCAATCTTATTGAATTAGAAGCCCGCCCTACTCTACTAGGACCTCATCTTTTTTTTGTTTGTTTCCTGGAAATGAAAAAAAATTATTTTTGTCTGTAAACATAATTCTCCCACTATTGAAAACATGGATTGTACCATGTCTCCCCCCACTCCCCAACCTTCCCACTTTGAGACAAATAATAGTTTTGGGGTGGTTCATCTGCCTTCAATCTTGGATCTAGAGATCTCTGAATTAGTGTGAGACAGGCTAACCATCAAAGTCCTATCCTTTATGAGGCGAGAGTTTGTTGAGTTCAATTTCACATTTAAATTTCACTGTTATTAGAACCAATTTGGGATTTTTTAAATAGATAGTTCAAAATACAATCAAAAGGGATAGTGCATCTTTTAGACTAAAAAAATATATATTAGAGGCCCAGTGCACGGATTCGTGCATATTGAAAGAAAATTAATTAGAAGGTGGCCAGTGGGGTGGGACTGGGCGAGACAGGCTGGACACGCCCTGGAGCCAACCTCCCACAGTCCCTCCCTGGCAAGGCCACACCTGGGGCACGCCAGAGCTCAAAGGGCCTCTGTTGAGTGAGCAGGGTCCCTCGGGCAGGTGGGTCCCTCCCCTTGACCTGTGGGGATTGGGCCAAAACCGGCAGTCCAACATACCCTGAGGGGTGCTGGAGTGCAAGAGAGCACTCTGCAACTTTGCTGTCGCTCTGCAGCTCCTGCATTGAGCATCTGCACCCTGGTGGTCAGTGCACGTCATACCTAGCGACCTTTTATATATATATGGACTAGAGGCCCAGTGCATGAATTTCATGCAGGGTCTGCAGTGGCTGCCAGCCAGGGCCTTTCTTGGTTCTGCCCTTCATTCCATGCTGCTTCCTGGTCAGCGTATGATATAGTGAGCAATCGAACTCCCGGTCGGTCAAACTCCCGAGGGGATACTTTGCATATTAGGCTTTTATATTTGTAGAGTAGCGTTCCCATTGCAGGAAAAATCCTGCAATAGGGTTTCCTGCTACACTCTACCCCGCCCTGCCTGCTCTCCTCCCTTGTCCCCCACCCCACCTTCTCTGCCAGCCCGCCTGCTCTTCTTCCTTCTCCCCCGGCCCCGCCTGTACTCCTCCCTTCTCCCCCGGCCCCACCTGTACTCCTCCCTTCTCCCCCGCACCACCTTCTCCGCCAGCCTGCCTGCTTTTCCCTTCTCCCCCGCCCCGCCTTCTCCACCAGCCAGCCTGCTTTTCCCTTCTTCCCCGGCCCCGCCTCCACTCCTCCCTTCTCCCCCGCCCCGCCTTCTCCACCAGCCCGCCTGCTTTTCCCTTCTCCCCCGCCCCACCTTCTCTGCCAGCCAGCCTGCTTTTCCCTTCTTCCCCGGCCCTGCCTCCGCTCCTCCCTTGTCCCCTGGCCCGCCTTCTCCGCCAGCCCACCTGCTTTTCTCCCTTCTCCCCCGGCCCCACCTCCACTCCTCCCTTCTCCTCCCCCCGGCTTGCTTGCTTCTCCGCAGCTTTGCTCCTTTCTGCAGCTCTTGGCTTCTTTCTACGCTGTCTTGATATGCAAATTAGCCGCCATCTTTGTTGGGGTAATTTGCATGCTCGTCCTGATTGGCTGGTGGGCGTGGCTTGGATGGTGGGCGTGGCGAAGGTGCGGTCAATTTGCATATTTGTCTATTATTAGGTAGGGTGTGTTCATCCCACCCTTTTAATTCCTCCACCCTTTCCCACCCCCCACACTGTCACTATGGAGATTGTGTGCATGGAAACAGCCATTCCGACTTCTTGGGCCTTTCTTTCTTATGATGTCAAGGTTTGAGTGTGATGTAAGGACTTCAGAGGAAGGGCTGGAGGGCAGGCACAGTAGGGAAGGGCAGGTTGTGGCCACATAGCAGCATCATTTCTATTCTATCAGGAGTTCCCACCACCTTCTCATCTCCAGAGTCTCATCTTGTGCTTGAGGCACCTCACTGAGAACTTATCCTCATGTAGCAAATAATCTGAGTCAATGGCACATGGGCAGTGGTAGGGAAGGAGTAGTCTTTGTTGTAGCAGCCCAAGGTGGCACCTGCCTTCTGGCATAGGAACTCATGTTAACTATTTACATCTATAATGATTCTATTTCCACATAAAGTCACATTCTGAAGTACTGAGGGTTAGGATATCAACATAGCTTTTCTAGGGGTTACAATTCGACCCATAACATAGGGCATCCCTTTGGCAATGGCCCAAAGGTTTGTACAAATGTACAGATGGGTCCAGTGGTTGGCAAGGGTATTTAGTGGTAAGATGACTGCCTGAAATCCAATCAAGTGTGCTAACCCTTAGGTCCTATCCTTTATCAGGAGCCTACTGATTAAAAAGAAAAAACTAACAATTCTCCACTGAGATCCATCATGTATGATGATGGCCATGCCAGCTATAAATTGTATTAGTGCTCACTTAGTTGACTTCACGGGGCTTCTCAGGCAGAGCAGGAGTCTGGAAGAGGGATAACTTCCTGGGCACCATGGCAAGGGACTGAAGTCAGGGAAGGCCACCCCCTCCTGCAGTTGGCTATTCCAGAGGGCCCAGGTTTGGCTTTATCCTGTAACAAAGAGGCCTTGATGGCCATGCCAAGCTTGCAAGATGTTTCCTCCATAACCCAAGGCACAATGGATTACTGACCACAGAGGGTCATGGGGTCAGGGTGTGTGAGATAATCTATTTGCAGGAGAGGCAAGTGTGCAGCCAGTAATTGCTGCTGCAGTGGTAAACAGTGCAGGGCTGAGGAGAGCACTTTCTGGCATCAGGAGCCCAGGAGCAACTCCTGAGGCATGACAGGGAGCCTCTGCAGTGCCCTCCAAGGGCAATAAAGGGGATGCTTCCTATATAGCAGTTTGGACAGATTCTAAAGCCTTTTGTCAGAGAAGGCACCATTCCAGGTGGAATGATTTGCAAGTAACACTAAAATGGGCTTAAGTAAAATTTGTAAATGAGGAACATGTTACCTCCATATCCTAAAAAGGCCTAAAATACATTCAGCTTGTATTAATACTAGAGGCCCGGTGCATGAAATTCATGCACGGGGGGGTTATCCATCAGCCCAACCTGCACCCTCTCCAATCTGGGACCCCTCGAGGGATGTCCGACTGCCCGTTTAGGCCCGATCCCAGTGGTATTGGGCCTAAATGGGCAGGCAGACATCCCTCTCACAATCCAGGACTGCTGGCTCCCAACTGCTCGCCTGCCTGCCTTCCTGATTGCCCCTAACCACTTCTGCCTGCCAGTCTGATCACCCCCTAACCACTCCCCTGCCAGCCTGATTGATGCCTAACTGCTCCCCTGGCAGCCTGTTTGTCCCTAACTGCCATCCCCTGCAGGCCTGGTCCCCCCCAACTGCTCTCCACTGCAGGCCTGGGTCCCCCCCAACTGCCCTTCCCTGCATCCCAGTCACCCCCAACTTCCCTCCTCTGCCGGCCTGGTCCCTCTCAACTGCCCTCCCTTGCAGGCCATCTTGTGGCAGCCATCTTGTGTCCACATGGGGGCCGGATCTTTGACCACATGGGGGCAGCCATCTTGTGTTTTGGAGTGATGGTCAATCTGCATATTGCTCTTTTATTAGATAGGATAGAGGCCTGGTTCATGGGTGGGGGCCGGCTGGTTTGCCCGGAAAGGTGTCCTGGATCAGGGTGGGGGTTCCCTTGGGGTGTGGGGCAGCCTGGGCGAGGGGCCTGTGGTGGTTGGCAGGCCGGCCATGTCCCCTGGCGACCCAAGCGGAGGCCCTGGTATCTGGGGTTTATTTTTCTTCTACAATTGAAACTTTGTAGCTTGGAGTGGAGCCAAGCCTCTGCTTGCTCTGTGGCAGCAGCCATTTCTGTTTGGATTTGTTTACCTTCTATAATTGAAACTTTGTAGCCTTGAGTGGAGGCCTAGGCTGGCAAGGGCAGGCGGAAAGCTTGGCTTCCTCCATTGCCTGGGAAACCCAAGCCTCCCTCCTGCTCTCTGTGGCTGTAGCCATCTTGGTTGGGTTTATTTGCATATTCGCCCTGATTGGCTTGTGGGTGTAGCGGAGTGATGGTTAATTTGCATATTACGCTTTTATTAGATAGGATTGCTTGCACTGGGAGAGTCAATATGCTGTTTTGTTTTGTTTTTCATTTTTTTCTATATTTTTATTAATTTCAAAGAGGAAGGGATAGGGGGAAAAAGAGATAGAAGCACCAATGATTGGCTGCCTCCTCTACACCCCCTACTGGGGATTGAGCCCACAACTGTGGCATGTGCCCTGACCGGGAATCGAACTGTGACCTCCTGGTTCTTAGGTCAACGTTCAACCAGTGAGCCACACCCGGACAATACTCTGTTTCTTGATGGTGGCCCAATGGAGCCGCCCTTGTTTTACTGAATAATTTTGGGAATTTAATGGATGGAGTCATTAATTTTAATAATATGGTATATAGGGACCTTAATAGATGTGAGCATAGAATTAGGTTGGAGTAATCCACTGTGAGGTGCTGTTTTAATCTTTCTGGATTTCTGAACCTTGAGGCTTCTGCAAGCTTCTATCCTAGGTTTTTTCATCTATAGCTCACGCTGAAGCTCCCTGACTCACTCCCTTCAGTGTATGCTTCTCTTTAGCCAGACCTTTATCCTGAATTCTAGATTCATACTTTTCAAATAAACTGAACATCTCTACCTGTAGAAGGCACCTCAAACTCAGAATTCATGCCCATCCCTCACAAACCAGCTTCTTCATTTTAAAATGTAGAAGGGGAAAAGGAATCTTAATTTTTAAAATTTTATTTATTTTTTATTTTTTTAATATCTTTATTGATTAAGGTGTTACATATGTGTCTTTATTATTCCCCCATTACCCCTCTATCTCCCCACTCATGCTCTCACCCCCCTGTTGTCTGTGTCTTTCTATCCTAATCCAGACTACTCTTTCCCCTACACTATACTTCCTTCAGAGCTGATCTGTTCACCAGCAGAAGAAATAAGGGTGTGGTGGTAAGGATGATGGAGGGAGGGCCAATTTTTTCATAATTCACGTAGGACTATTAGCCTTTAGAAATGTGTATGGTTATATCTTGATTAACATAATATACACAGGTGCACAAATTCATGCATGGGTAGGATCCGGCCGGCCCGCCCTGATTGGGGCTGATCGGGCTGTGCCAGCCGAGGGGAAGTGATGCAGGAGGTTGGCCGGTCGGCCCCACCCCTGATGGGGGAGCTATTGGGCACCAAGCCGGCTTGGGGGAGGGGCCACAGGCAGTTAGCTGGCCAGCCCCACCCCCTAGTCGAACTCCTGGTCGAACTCCCACTCAAGGGGAAAATTTGCATATTAGCCTTTTATTATATAGGATAGTTTCCTTTTATAAAAATGAAATGAAATACAGTGTAAAGAGTATCAGAGTTTACTTTCCAGATGGAATCAGGGCTTAGTTCATGGAGGGTATTGTATAAAATATGGAGTCATTAAATTTATCCTGAAGCTCATACTGGAATAAATGAAAGCTTTTAGGCTGAGGATGATGATAGGGGAAGGCTGGTGATGCAGGCAGATTGACATTGTAGAAACCTTACTCTGGTGAGTTGGCAGAATGTGGAACATGGTAGGCAAGTCTAGAATCAGGCTATCTCCTTAGGGGTCTCCTGAAAAGTGGAGGGGAGAGATGTACAAGGCTGGACCTGGAACCAAAGTAGTGGGGATGGAGCAGAGGTGGAATGCAGAATCTTTTCTTAAATGTTTGAATTGCAGTCAATATGATTTGGAGATTGTTAGGGTTGAAGACAGTTATTAATTTAAGATGTGCCATGTGTCTTACTCCTAGTTATTTCGTTCATGTGAATTGTCAGTATATATTCATTTCCCTTTAACTATTAAGAATGGAAAGTTTCTCTTATAATTATAAATTATATAATATTTTGTATTACTCTTTTTTTAAATTTCTTTATTGATTAAGTTATTACATATGTGTCCTTATCCCCCATTACCCCCTAACCCCCCACGCATGCCCTCCCCACCCCCCCATGTCTGTGTCCATTGGTTAGGCCTATATGCATGAATACAAGTCCTTTGGTTGATCTTTCCCCCTTACCCCCCCACCTTCCCTCTGAGGTTTGACCATCTATTTTGTATTACTCTTGTGTCATATTTGACAAATATTTCTTTACTCTACAGCCCATTTGATTTTAGTTTTTATTTTCTATTAATATTGACTCCAACTCCACATTTTAAGTTTTAGATGATCTATTCTGATTTATTTATATCTCCATTTATTTCAAAAAAGAAAATTAATTCTCCATAGAAGTAATAAACATTCTGTTCTATTTTGTTAGTTTTTCTGTATTTTTATTTTTCCATATTTTAATTATTTAATACATCCGTTACTTTTTTCAGTGGTTTAAGGATGAGTCTAATTAATTATTTTTGAAAATTGCTCTTCAGTTATTTCATCAGCATTTATTAAGCAATCCTTAACAGGCCTGTTTTTGATAGCTTACTTTATAATGTGATTTGTAATACATATATATCTGATCTTTGTCCATGTTTCTGACACAGAGCTCCTAAAAGCTTTGGAAATTTTCACATGATGAAAGCCAAAAAGATTTATCTTCTTTTAAATTCTTTAAAGTGTGTTTTACATCCCAGGATGTGGTCTATCTTGGTGAATATCCCATGTAAGCTTGAGAAAAATGTGTATTTGCGGTTGGATGAAGTGGTCTATAGATGTCAATTATATTTAGTTGTTTGATGGTGTTACAGAATTCCACTATATACAGAGTGGGGCAAAAGTAGGTTTACAGTTCTCATGAAAAATAATACAATAATTAATAAAAACAATACAAAAATAAACTCTGTTTTGCATAGTCACAACTGTAAGCCTCCTTTAGCCCCACCCTGGTCTGCCTGCTGAATCTGTCCATTTCGGACAGATGTGTGGTAAGTCTCCAACTATAATAGTGGAGTCATCTATTTTTTTCTTGCCATGCTATCAGTTTTTGAGTCATGTGGTTTGATGCTCTGTTGTTAGGCACATACAAATTAAGAATTGTTATATTTTATTGCAAAATTAATCCCTTTATCATTATGTAATGACATTTGTTATACCTGGGAACATTCCTTACTTTGAAATCTGCTTTGTCTGAAATTAATATAGCTACTCCTGCTTTCTTTTGATTAGTGTTAGCATGGTAAATGTTTTTTTTCATCCATTTTCTTTTAATCTGCATAAGTCTCTATATTTAAAGTTAATTTCTTGTAGACGAAGTATTTTTCATTATGTTTTTTTTAATCTACTCTTGCAATCCTGTCATATAATTTGTGCATTTAGAGCACTGACATTCAAAGTGATTATTGGATTAATATAATTTGTTACTGTTTTCTACTTGTTGCCCTTATTCTTTGTTCCTAATTTTATCTTCCATTAGTTTTGTGCCTTTCATGATATTAATTGAGCATTTCATATAGTTCTGTTTTCTCTCCTTTTTTAGTACTAGTATATCATTTATACTCCCCCTTCCCCCCCTCCCCCCTGGTTTTATAGTGGTTGCCCTAGAGTTTGCATTATGTATTTTTAACTAATTCAAGTCCACTTTCAATATTACTTAACTAGAGGCCCAGTGCACGAAATTCGTGCACTGGGGCAGGGGGCTCCTCGGGGGCGGGGGGGGGCGGGCCTAAGCCTGCAGTTGGACATCCTTAGCACTGCCACAGAAACGGGAGAGGCTCCCGCCACTGCTGCTGCACTCACCAGCCTTGAGCTGGGCGGCTCAGGGCTTCTGGCTGAGCAGTGCTCCCCCTGTGAGAGTGCACTGACCACCAGGGGGCAGGTCCTGCATTGAGCATCTGCCCCCTGGTGGTCAGTGCTTGTCATAGCAACCAGTTGTTCCCCTGTTCGGTTGATTTGCATATTAGTCTTTTATTATATAGGATGGTTAGTATGAGTACCTTATAATTACAAAACAATCCTAATTTCTTCCTCTTGTCCCCATATCATTGCTGACATTCATTTTACTTAATATAAGCATATATATTAGATAAATAGATAAACATATAATGAAATACACTATTGCTATTATTTTTAATAAGCTCTTATCTGTTAGATCAATTAAGAATAAGAAAATTAAAAATTTGATTTTACTTTCACTTAGTTCTTCTTGAGGCTCTTTGTTTTTACAGACCCAAGTTTCTGACCTATATTATTTTCCTTTTCTCTAAGAACGTTTTTTCAATATTTCTTGCAAGACAGGTCTAGTGGCAACAAATTCCCTTAATATTTGTTTGTCTGAGAAAGCTTCTAGTTTTCCTTCAGTTTTGAAGGATGATTTCACAGGGTGCAGTATTCTAGGTTGGTGGGATTTTTCTCCCAACATTTTAAATATTTAACTCACCTCCCTCTCCTTGCTTTCATGGTCTCTGAGGAGAAGTGGATTGTATTCCTATTTTTGTTCCTCTATATGTAAGGTGAGGCTCCCCAAAATCCTCCTTTGGCTTCTTCAGGATTTTTTAATCTTAATTTTTTTTTTTGTAATTTGAAAATGGTATGCCTGTATGTATGTATGTATTTATTGCACTTTATTCCATTTGGTATTCTCTACTCAGTTTTCAGGATCTGTGGTTTGTTGTCCTACATTAACTTGGAAGAAATTCTCAGTCTCTATTGTTTCAAATATTTGTTCTGCTCCTTTTTCTCTTCTTCTTCTAGTATTCCCATTATGCATACTTTATACCTTTTGTACTGGTCCCAAAGTCCCTAGATATTCTGTTTTTGGTCTTTGTTCTCCCCTTTTCAGTTTTCTAGGATTCTATTGATTTATTTTGTAGCTCAGAGACACTTTCCTTCAGCTATGTCCTAATAAGCCCATAAAATGTATTGTTCATTTTTTTTGTCTCTAGCTTTTTTTTGGTCCTTTCTTAGGATTTTCATCTCTATTTCCACCACTTATATGTTTTCTATTAGAGCTCTTAACATATTATACATAGTGGTGATGTGTTGTTATAATAACATGGTTATTACATAGCAGGAAAGGAGGAAAGGGAGGAGTAGATAGCATAGGCATGCCATTTATGCACTGCAAAAGAAAGGACTGATTGAGCACACAGCAACGTATGTGTCACCTGGTCTGATAATTCCAACATCCCTGCCATGTCTCATTCTCATGCGTGCTCTTCTTAAAAAATTTATTTTTGCCTTTGGTTTTGTCTTGTAATTTTTGTGTGATATTTGGATATGATGTATGGGTTGAACATGAATAGGACTTTGCTAATGTGGTTGTGTGGTATTGGGGGAGGAGAAGTGTTCTAATAGTCCTATGATTAGGCCTCAGTCCTTTAGTGAGTCTGTCTCTGAACTGTAATTGTCACAAACGTTTACAGGGGAGAGACCCTGTAAATAGGAGATGATGGCTAGAGTGGGCCAGAATTGAAAATATTTTCTTCTTCTATATGGGAGGAAGCTACAGCCAGCTGGAGTTGGGTGTTTTCCTTCCCCCAGCTTACCCAGGTTCTAATAATACCCCCAGCAGGTTAGGCCCTGGCTAACTTGTTTCTCTTAGGGCAGGCCTTTCTGAGAAGTCCAGAGTACTCTATAAAGTATTTCAAGATGGTTCCTTCTCTACTCCCCCTGATGAAAGCTGGAGGGGATTTTTTTCTCTGATACCTATTGTGAGAGGGTCGAGCTCCTGGAGTACATCTCACAATATTGTGGGGCCTCCTATGACTAGGTCCCCTGGGATTTTTAAGTCTACGTTGTCCTCACTGAGCCTCCAATAATTTGTCTATTACATTTTAGGTTTTCCTACCAGGGCAATGGTTCCCAAGGTGATTTGCGCAGGTGAGAGAGTCCCTGGATTTATTTATCGCTCCAATTTTGAGGGCAGTGGTTTACCCTGTATCCTCTCATCTCTTATGGATACAATAATTGTTGATCTTTCAGTTGATTCAGGTTTCTTTTTAGGACATAGTGCTGACATGCACTATGCAGAACCAGAAACCTGACCACCTTTAAAAATTAATGCACTATTTCTGATACCGTTGACAAACTAATCTACTTGGTTTCCTAGGTATATCATTATGTCAGTATCAAATGATATACTCTTTTCTTACCAATATTTATCCTCCTTATTTCCTTTCATTTTTTAATACTTTACTAGCAAGTTCCAAAACAATATTTAAAATTAGTAGGTAGATATACTTGTTTGTTTCTAAAGTTAAAGACAGTGCCTAGAATTTTATTTGTGAGGTTTTGTGTGTTTTTTTGTAAAAGAGAAGTTCTTTACCATTTTTGACAATAAACTCCCTGTTAGTTTGATGACACACTAAGTTTATACCACAGCAAATATTTTTTTTTTCTGTGTGAAATGAACAAATGCATTTTGGACCTCAATTATCTCTATATCAGAATCAATCCAAGTTGTTTTTTTAAAAATTTGTATAACCACCATTGTTAGTTTCTATGCTGTCAAATATAGTTAATTAGTTTCTAAGCTGGTAAGTATAGTTACCTGTGTTAGCCTTGATCTGAAATAATTATAAGGGAATGATGATGTAAAAATTTTGGATGGAGTTACAAAAAGCTTGTGTGCATTCATTTTATTGCTAATTTTGTTGTAGGTTTTCAATATTTGAGCCCATGTCAGTTGAACTTGTGGGATTAAAAAAATAATAATACTTTTTCTCCCACCTTCTAAGTTCTTCTGGCTGGGCTAATCATAAAATTAACAGAGATGGATTAACAGGAGAAAATCAAAGTTTTTGATACATGTACATGAGTAATTTACATAGGTATGAAAATTCCAAAGACAGTGATGCAATGTTGGGTATATATGACATTTTTTGGACAAAGGAGAGGGGGCGGGGGCTTAAATTTCAGAAGCCAGTGGGCAATTTCCATGCAGTTGAGGAACAGGGAACGTACATAGCATACTTGCTAGGCAACTCAGAAACAATGGGACACAGTGCATACCTAGTTAACAGGCCCCTGCCTGAAGCCCTCTTGTTTACCATTCTTTCGTTGTTGTTTATTTGTTAATCAATGGATATTTTCCCTTGATTTTTTTAAAAAAATCTTTATTGTTGAAAGAATTACATATGTCCTCTTTTTTCTCTCATTGACCGCTTATAGCCTGCTACAGCCACCCACCCCAGACCTCCACAACCCTATTGTCTGTGTCCATGTGTTATGCATATATGCATATAAGTTGTTTGGTTTATCTCTTCCCACCCACCCCCACCTTCTTTCTGAGATTCCACAGTCTTTTCCATGCTTCTATGTCTTGGGATCTATTTTGTTCATTAGATTCTACATATGAGTGAAATCATGTGATACCTTTTTTTCTCTGACTGGCTTATTTTGTTTAGCATAATACTCTCCAGATCCCTCTGTGCTGTCTCCTAGGGTAAGAGATCCTTCTTTTTTACTGCTGCATAGTATTTCATGTTATAAATGTACCACAACTTTTTTATCCACTCATCTACTGATGGGCACTTGGGCTGTTTCCAGATCTTAGCTATTGTAAGTTGTGCTCCTTTGAAAATAGGGGTGCATACATTCTTTCTGATTGGTGTTTCCAGTTTCTTAGGATATATTCCTAGAAGTGGGATTATTAGGCTAAGGTAGCCTCCTAAAATATCCTTCCTGAAACAGGTTTCTCTGTTTGAATCTCTTGGGAAGGGAAGGGATGAGGGTCAAAGTTTCTTATTGAAATCTGTTTCTTAATAAACAGATTCAAATCAATATTCTAAAAAGGCAGGTTCAAACTTTGATTTTCTTCCCGTTTTCCATGAGTTTCCCACATAATTAGATTATGGGAGAGTGTACATGCATTTTCTCCTTCCAACACATTCAGAAATGCTTGCATGTGTTCACATACTTACCACAAAGTGATTGGTACATTGCTCAGTTACTAAGACATGATTTCTGGAGGACAAATTCATTTGTGCTTGTCATTCAGTTTCACTCACAATAATTATAGCTTCTATTTACTTATCAGTTACTGTGGATGAGTTAGTGTGTAAAATAGATACCACAATTTTGGTGATTAAGATACTGAGACTAACCTAACCCAAGGTTATAGAACCAGTGAATGGAAATGCTTGCAATACTACTCATGAATGTTTAAGTCTAGACCTTCTGTTCATAACTTCATGTCATGTAGCATTTCCTTTTCAGTGGCTGAAGGATATTTCCTTGAGTCATTTCCTCCTTCACATGTCCTTTTTCTTGGAATGCAGATTTGGATAGCACCTCCAGTCTTTCTGAATGCTGCTAACTACTCTACCATCTCTAGTATGCCCTCAGCTGTCTTCTTCCCTTTGTAAGTCATGACAAAATATTGAACTCAGTTCATGTTTTTATAGAAGGAAAGAGGAGAAAGTATTTGTGTCTCTGTACGTGTGCACACCTCCCTTTTTTCTTCCATCTGCTGCCATCTTTCCTCTGTTGTGTAGTTTTGGTGGTATTGGTAGATGTTTTTCACCCTATCTTTTTCCTTTACTTGGTAAGTCACTTCTGGTCCCCCGAGAAGTCAAACTGACACCACTCTCCTTCTTTATTTAAATTCCTGTTGAAAAGCAGTTTACTGATTTTGTCTGCTGGCAGACATGATTCATATTGTATGCTAGATGACCTTTTAGTTATTGACAGTAAATTTATGTCAATACATGTGCACATGATTATCAGTATAATCAAAAAGAGTTCTGAGAACTGAAGCTTTTTCATTTAGTAAAAAAATCATTCAACATTCACTACTATTTTAGTATTAAAACATTTGAGACAAACTCTTCATAGCAGAACAATGAAATTAAAGAAACAATTCCCCTTTAAAGCTTGGCAGTCATATTACATATGTGAAATGCAGGTTAATTGAATCCTATATAATAAAGAGGTAATATGCAAATTAACCCTCATGTCCTCACAAGATGGCTGCCTATGACCAGGCCAGCAGGAGGGTAAGTGAGGGACAACCAAATGACTGAACAAGCAGACTATGTGGGGCAACCAGGCCAGCAGGGAGGTTAGTGATGGACCACCAAATGACTGAACAAACAGGCTGCGTGGGGTGACCAGGCTGGCAGGGGGGTTAGTGAGGGATGACCAAATGAATGAACAGCAGGCTGCGTGGGGAAACCAGGCCCGCGGGGGGGCCATGGGGGGCAACCAGGCCAGCAGGGGGGTGAAGTTGGGGGCAACCAGGCTGGCAGGGGGGGCAGTTAGGGGCGACCAGGCCAGCAGGGGGGTGTGAAGTTGGGGGTGACCAGGCCAGCAGAGGGGTAGGTGGGGGCGATTAGGCTGGCAGGGGGGGCAGTGAGGGGCAACTAGGCCAGTGTGGGGGACAGTTGGGGGCAACCAGGCCGGCAGAGGGGGGGCAGTAAGGGGTTACCAGGCTTACGGGGGGGGGGGCAGTTAGGAGTGACCAGGCTGGCAGGGACGGGGCAGTTGGAGGCAACCTGGCTGGCAGCAGGGGTAAGTTAGGGGTGACCAGGCAGGCAGGCAGGTGAGCAATCAGGAGCCAGTAGTCCAGGATTGTGAGAGGAATGTCCGACTGCCGGTTTAGGCCTGAGGGGTCCCAGATTGGAGAGGGTGCAGGCTGGGCTGAGGGGATCCCCCTCCCGTGCACAAATTTCATGCACTGGGCCTCTAGTATAAATATAAAACACAGAACTGTAAACTCCCACATACACTGAGTGGCCAGATTATTATGATCTCTGAACACATAATAATCTGGCTACTCAGTGTATATCCTATATAATAAAAAGCTAATATGCAAATTGTCCCCTCTACCAGGAGTTTGACCAGCAGGCAGGCTGGCAAACTGCCCATGTCCCTCCCCATGGCCAGGCTGGCCGGACCCCACCCATGCATGAATTCATGCACCGGGCCTCTAATACACACACACACACACACACACACACACACACACACACTAATAAAAGAGAAACATGCAAATTGACCATCACTCCGCTAAGCCCACCAGCCAATCTGAGCGAGTATGCAAATTAACCCAACTAAGATGGCAGCCACCTCGGAGCTGGAGCAAGCAGGAGGCTTGGGTTACCTCCGGCGATGGAGGAAGCCAAGCTTCCCACCTGCCCTGCCCGGCCCTGGCCTCTGCTCAAGTCTACAAAGTTTCAACTATAGAATATAAATAAATACCAGATACTTGCTTCCAGCCGGCCCTGGCCTATGCTTGAGTCACCGCAGGGCATGGCTGGCCTGAAAACCACCACAGGCCCCTTGCCCAGGCCGCCCCATGCCCCAAGGGAACCCCAACCCTGATCTGGGACACCCTTCAGGGCAAACCAGCCGGCCCCCACTTGTGCACCATGCCTCCATCCTACTATCTAATAAAAGAGTAATATGCAAGTTGACTATCACTCCAACACACAAGATGGCTGCCCCCATGTGGACACAAGATGGCTGCCACAAAATGGCCAGCAGGGGAGAGCAGTTGGGAGGGACCATCCCTGCAGGGGAGAGCAGTTGCGGGGGACTAGGCCTGCAGGAGAGGGAAGTTAGGGGTGACCAGGCCTGCAGGGGAGGGCAGTTGGAGGGGGACCCAGGCCTGCAGGGGAGGGCAGTTGGCGGGGGGACCAGACCAGCAGGGGAGAGCAGTTAGGGGCGATGAGGCTGGCAGGGGAGGGCAGTTAGGGGTGACCGGGTTGGCAGGGGAGGGCAGTTGTGGGGGACCCAGGCCGGCAGGGGAGGGCAGTTAGGGGCAATCGGGCTGGCAGGGGAGCAGTTAGGCATCAATCAGTCTGGCAGGGGAGTGGTTAAGGGGTGATCAGTCTGGCAGGCAGAAGTGGTTAGGTGCAATCAGGCAGGCAGGCAGGTGAGCAGTTGGGAGCCAGCAGTCCTGGATTGTGAGAGGGATGTGTGACTGCCTGTTTAGGCCCAATCCTACTGGGATCGGGCCTAAACGGGCAGTCACACATCCCTGGAGGGGTCCCAGATTGGAGAGGGTGCGTGGGTGTGCAGGCTGGGCTGAGGGACACACCCCCTGTGCACAAATTTCATGCACCGGGCCTCTAGTGTGTGTGTGTGTGTATATATACACACACACACACACACACACACACATATACATACACATACACACACACACACTGAGTAGCCAGGTTATTATGCATTCAGTGATCATAATAATCTGGCCACTCAGTGTATAGTTCACCACATGTATTTTGATAACTGTTCACTTCAGATAGCTCAGAGTTTATATATTGAATATATGACTCAGATTCTAATCAGAGATGCCTAGAATTTTAACTGAATGCTAAATGTCAACTGTGTTGATAAATCAACACATACTAATTATCAAGCCTAATATATTACTACTAGAGGCCCAATCCACGAAATTCGTGCAATGGGCTCGGCCCTCACTGCTGCGACTTCTTCCGGAAGTTTGTCTGGAAGGTCATTTGGTTGTCTGGTCTAATTAGCATATTACACTTTTATTATTATAGATGTAACATGACTTCTATATTAGAGCTGTTTGTGATTTCCTCATAAGCAAAACATCCTCATATTGTAGAATTAGAAATAAGCTTGGCTTTAAATCAGTCAACAAAGAAACTTAAAAGTAAAATCATGCTATCCTGCAAAAGGTCATTTTTCTTTTGAATATTTATCATAAAATATTGGTATTTTTAAAATATAAACTTGGCATTTTACTAATCAGAATTTTACAGCTTAAATCCGAAAGTATATTCCTTACTGTCTTAGATTTTACTCTACCATGCATCTAGTTGGGATATAGAATACTGAATGTGCTAGCATCCCCTCACTCCAGTTTCAGCGGTGTAGAAAGTGATATATTTAGCTGCACATCACCATACCACTTTCCTGTCTTGATTAGATGGGATAGTGAAGCCATCACTTAGGTAGTTGACCATTTTAAGATAGCGTCCCACTGATAAATACCAAAGACTTATAATTACATGTGCTACTAACGCTTTATAGTACTATTAGGGGTTTAATTTAATGGTGCTTGAAGAATCAAATGAGTGTTGTGTTGATAGCTTAAATGCTTGAAAACGAATTATCATCAGTTTACAGTACCATATTAATCAGATCAAGAATTCCCCCAGTCTAGCAGAAAGCAGGTAAAAATGAACAATTTACAAACATTTTGTAGAGAAGGACAAGGAGGAAGTCTTTAAAATGTATCTATTGATTAATTAATTTTATATAACTCTTGAAGAAGGCAATCAGCAAAACTTATAGTACCTCATTGCAATATTACAGTATATTTGAAATCACTTACTTTCCCCTTCTTCAAAGTATCTCTCTTACTACTGAGGCTTAAAGAGAAATAAATGGATTTTTAACCAAAGATAGAATATTTTATTAATTTTCTCTCATAATTTTTTCCTCTTTATAATGAAGACATAAAGGATCAGACTTGATTTGGCTTCTTCTTTATATCCTTAGGACTTCTGTTCAGCTAAAATTCAGGTGGTTCTGAATGATGGTGGTTCTGTAGTTTAGTTGTAATTTTGCTGTGGCTGTGGTAGATGTGAGTACCGCATTTACCTATGCCACCATCTTGATTGGAAGCCCTGGAGATGGAACATTTTAAGTAAAACAGTTTTTAAAAATCCAATCTAAATTCCTTAGCCTGACATTCAAAACTCTCAAAAATTAGCCTTTACCATCCTTTTCTACATTTTTCATCTAAACTTATTTATGAACCTTCCATTCTGACAGACTGATTTACTCACTCTATTCCAGGTATGCTTGTGGAATTTCATGTCTGCACCTTTGTTTTATATTTATCATGTACCATGCACGTTCAAAGTGCTTTTCATGCATTATTACATTTAATCTTCACGACAGCTCTATGAGGTAGGTGCCTTTCTTATCCCCATTTTATACATGAAAGTAATGAGGTTTAAAGTGGTTCAAAGAATTTTCCCAATTCCACAAAACTAGTTAAGTGGTAAAACCACATTTTTAACCCAGTCCCTTCTGATCCCAATGATCTTGCTCTTAACCATGATACTGTGTAGTTCATATCATTCGTTCAACCTGGAAGACTTCTGAAAGTCAGGTTCATCCACCTCACTTATTCAGACCTACTCAAACTTTAAGATCTAAGTTAAGTGCAAACTCCTCCAAGAAGCCTTCCGTTAATGACTCACAATATTGTCACTCTTTCCTTGTTCTGAAACTATCATCACTCACCTTGACCTTATCACACATACATCACTTCCTACATACTCCTTTGAATTATACTTATTATACTTAGTTATCTGTTTACCATGTCAGATTTCTCTGACATAATTATAAGTAGAGATGCTGACAATTGTATCTCCGTATCATCCTCAGCATTAACATTTCATCATGTGTGTTAGTGGCTGCTGAATAAATCTGTGAATAGTGAATAATTTTCTGACAGAGTGAAAGAATATATGGCTTAGACTATTAGAATGCAACAGCTCCTCACCTGGAGAGTTTATAGGCAAAGGAAATAGTACTGTCTTTGATATAAGGATAGAATAGTCGCAAGAAAATAAGTTGGAAAAACAGTTTTTATTATTGAATATAAAAGTTAGTCTTCAAAAGGTAATGTCCTCTGATTCTAAACTGGCTAGAACAACTAATATTTACTGAGGACCTTTTAGGCACTGAGTTTGTGTACCATTTGATGGGCTTTATATCTCTATTTTCCACAAAACTGGGTAGTTGTTATTGAAACCGAACAAGTCAAAAGAGGATGGGTACCTCCCCCTACCCCCACGTGTGCTGTGAGTCAGTGAGAACTGACACAGGGTGTTGCAGTGGGAAAAGTTTGGCCATTTTATTATG
This sequence comes from Cnephaeus nilssonii, assembly GCF_951640355.1. Lineage (NCBI taxonomy): Eukaryota > Metazoa > Chordata > Mammalia > Chiroptera > Vespertilionidae > Cnephaeus > Cnephaeus nilssonii. The sequence goes on along the minus strand of NC_137071.1, from coordinate 62,494,477 downwards.
AACTAGGGACTGGGTGCATGAAATTCGTGCACTGGGGGTGGGGGGTCCCTCAGCCCAACCTGCCCCCTCTCACATACTGGGAGCCCTCAGGGGATGTCCTACTGATGGCTTAGGCCCGCTTTCCACAGAGAGCGGGCCTAAGCCGCAGTCTGGCCTCACTTTGTAGGAGGCGACCAGGCTGATCAGGGGAAGGCACCAGCCCCATCACCCCGCTGCTGCAGCCACGGCCAGTCACCACAGCCACCAAGGTGTTTTCATCAACACAGACTCCAGTCCCTTCACCATGAAAAAATGACAACTTTCTTTGGGCATTTTCAAGATGTGTCTTTCATAGGATATGACATTTCTTTCTTTATTTTTTTTTTTATCCTCACCTGAGGATATGTTTCCATTGACTTTTAGAGAATGTGGAAGAGAAAGGGAAAGACAGAGAGAAACATTAAAGTGAGAGGAACACTTTGATTGGTTGCCTCCTGCATGAGCCCTGACCTGGGCTCCGGCCAGGGAGGAACCTGCCACCTAGATACATGCCCTTGATCAGAATCAAACCCAGACCCTGCGGTCGGCAGGCCGAGGCATTATCCACTGAGCCAAACTGGCTAGGGCAGGATATGACATTTCTTAGCCCTCCAGCAGTGGACCTTCATTTTTTTCTCCAGAAGTGTGGTGGAAAAACCCTAAATTACCTTTTTTGGATTCTCATTACCCAAGTTACTAAGAATATTACCAGTGGCATATAGGAAGCTTAGCCAATGAGCAGTCAGAAAAGGTGTTTCCTCTGTAGTTCACACCAATCACCGGCTGGGCCCTGCCCAGGCCTAAAGCCTCCCTCTGTCCCTGCTCCCTCCACCCCAGCTCCCTTCACCCCTGCTCCCTCCAATTGCAGGCCCTCCCAGCTCCCTCCTATCGCCAGCTCCACCCCTGCCCAGGCCTAAAACCTCTGGCTGAAGCTTTAGGCCTGGGCAGGGGTCCCCCAGCTCCCTCCGATGGCCAGCTCCACCCCTTCCCAGGCCTAAAGCCTCTGGTCGAGGCTTTAGGCCTGGGCAGGGGACACCCAGCTCCCTCCAATTGCTGGCTCCGCCCCTGCCCTTTCAGCTCTGATCACAGGCTTGGCCCTGCCCAGGAGCCCCCTGGCTCAGGCCCTTCCCAGGCTGCTCAGGGCCCATGTGGGGCCTACCTCAGAGTGACCTGGGTGCCAGGATGTTCCCAGGACCCAGGCGCTGGGCGCCTATTTATGCAAATTAACCGCCATCTTTTTTGGGTTAATTTGCATACACACTCTGATTGGCTATGGGCGTAGCGGAGGTACGGTCAATTTACATGTTTGTCTATTGTTAGGTGAGATGGTGCCACCCAGGAGTTAGGGAAAGCTAATGCTCAAAAGCCCCATCTCCCCTATGGCTTACAGACAAGAGGTTTTCTAGAGCAAAAATCATGATTAATCGTGAGTAAGGGGTTTGGGGTCATCTGTCTGAATTAAATTAGCAGTTAATTTTCATCTTCCAATCATTTTCTTCCCTCCTCTTTTTATCTTTTGTCTGGTTTTCGGTATATGGTGGGGTGGCCATTGGCTTTGTGGGCTGGAAAACATCCTAACAATGTGTCAATGGATTATGTTGATGTATAGGGGTTGAAGCTACACATCTTGTAATTCTTTTTTTTTTTTTTATGCGATTATAATTTCTGCTCTTGGATATTTATTTTTCCTGCAGGCTTTCAGGTCCTGGCCTAAGCAATTTCTTTGATGTTTAAAAGGGTGCTGCATGACTTCCTCCTTATGGCTGTTAGTCCACAGTAGCTCACAAATCTATTTTGTATTAAATATATTTTCTGAGGGCATTAATTCTCTGGCATCACTAGCTTCATTTTACTCTGATTAGAACATTGAAACTCAGATTAAGTAATTTCCTCAGGGTCAAACAGAGTTAGGAGTTGGAGTAAGATTTGCACCTAAACCTGTGCACAGGTTTTGCGCCCCAAATTTTGATTAATAATTGTGTGAACCACCTGTGACAATTTTGTTGCTAACAGAGGGGATTTTGTTTGAGAACAGTACATTCTATTCTATTTTAAACTATTTTAAAAGCTCTTGATCACAGGAGGTTGCCTAAGTTGTGTCAACTGCTGCACTATTACAGACAAGCCTTCATTTAAATCAGGGGTGGGGAAGTTCATATAAGGCCCGAGAAATCATTTGGCCAAGGCATTAGGGGTGAGTTAATTAGATGTTTGACCAAATATAGCAGGCTAATTTTTAAGTTGATAGCTTGTATGAGCCGCAAATGATGTTATAAATATCCAAATGGCCCTTGGCAGAAAAAAGGTTCCCTTTCCCTGATTTAGATACTACCTCCTTTGTCAAAGTAGACACACTCATTCCTATATGCTTCCATAACACTTTGCTCATGCATCAATTACAGTAGTGTTCACACTATTATAGGTAGACTTTTATGAGTGGACTATGATCCCCTTGAGAGAAAGGACCATGTACTATTTGACTTTGAGTTACCCCTACCTAGTAGCACCAAATGTAGGGATGGAAAAAATAATTATCTTTCCACCTTTCTAACTTCCTGTGGCTGGACTAATAATCAAATCAACATGAGACAAATTAACAGGACACAATGACAAAATTTATTATGGATATACATGCAAGGGTTTCATAAGAATATACGGCCCCAGGACACTTTAGACATTTGTGGCTTGCATGCCATTCTGGACAAGGGAAGAGTGACGCAGGGTCAGGGATTTCAAAGGGAAAGTAGGCCATTCACTGGTGGATAAGAAAGAGTGAACATATGGTGAACAAATTGTTGCTGGGCCACTCAGAAAAAATGTTGTCTCAAATGGCAATATTTCATTCTTTTTCTTTTTTTTTTTTACTAAGTAATATTCCATTGTCTATGTATACCACATCTTCTTTATCTATTCATCTCTTAAAGGACATCTAAATTGTTTCCATATCTTGGCTATTATTGGTAATGCTACATTGAACATGGGGATGCATATATCTTTTTGAATTACTTTGTTTTCTTAAACACCCAGCAGTGGAACCAGTTTAAAATCAACATCTCAGGGCTGGTGGGGGTGGGTTGGAGCAGCCCCTCGGTCTCTGGGTTGCCCCGAGTTTGGGCTGATTGGCGTGGTGTGCTGAGGAGGTGTGGGCCTGACGGCTTGGAGGCATTCTTATTGACTGAACAAGACAGTCAAGGTTCCTTGCCTTCATGGAGCTTACAGTCTAGTGGGGTGACTCACAAGATAAACAAACAAATAAGATAATTCATATGGGTGATTTATTTTGAGCTCATACAGAAGTGGTCTCACATCTGAAACATGGCTACCTATTGGCTGGGCAGTATTGTGTCCATCAACTGTGGAGATAGTTTGGGTGTCTATCAGGGGCGAGTGTCAGCAGTTGATCAGGTCAGCCAGACCATTTATCTCTCGGCCTTTCCACAATGGAGTGAAGGGCCTTGTGGCGGAAGTCACCTTCAGGGCAGGTGACATTATGGAGTTAAAAATTCTGAAGATACCAGGTCCTAGAGAAAACCAACATTTTGGAGACCTTCATCAGACAGAATTAGGCCCTTCTGGTATTGGGTACCAAGTTGGTATCAATCAGAACGGCACGGGCAGGTTGGTCAAGTAGCCAACCTCTTCCAGCAGTGCCCCTCAAAACATCCCTAAGAGGACAGATGTGAAGAGCCAGGATGCTGCCATTTCCCCACAGCAGCAGCAGTGACCCAAGAGCTACGTGGACAGCACATGGAGCCTTTGAGTCAGTCCAAAAGTTTCTGTCATTGGCACAACTCTTGGTCATCCAGTAGCAGGCACCCAAATCAGGCAACTGCAAAGAAAAGTGGTTTAAAGAATGGCCAAATGAAGAATAAAGATGATGAGTGCTTTGGGGATGATATTGAAGAGATCCCAGACACAGATTTTGATTTTGAAGGGAACCTAGCCCTATTTGACAAGGCAGCTGTGTTTGAGGAGAGTGATACATATAAGAGGAAAAGTGGTACCTGTTCCAGGGGTATCCCAAATGAAAGGCCTACTCGGTACCACCACGATGAGAACATCCTGGAATCAGAGCCCGTAGTCTTACCAATGGATCACAGGGCCTCATAATGTGAGCAAGGGGTTATGCACAGACTCTGACTTGGTTGTCCCAAGTGTTTCCTATGAGCTACATAAAAACTGTTGTCTGTGGCTGAAAAGCATGGGTTGACTCTGGAGCGGAGACTGGAGATGACAGGCTCTACTTAGAGGACCCAACAGGTTGAATCCCAAAAATGTGCACCAGAGGCCTACAGGGGCTTTTCTATGTGGGCCCCATGAGAAGGGGGCTCAGGGTATCAGATGTGGAAGGCACCTAGCCAACCATGATGTCTAGGTGATCGTCTTCCTGCCCAACTTTGTTAAGATGCTCGAGTCCATCACCAACGAGCTGTCTCTCTTCAGCAAGACCCAAGGCCAACAAGTGTCTAATCTCAAAGATCTGCACACTAGTCCCATGGACCTGGTGATCAACAGTCTGGATTGTCCCAAAATGCCTTCTTGCAGGATCAGCCCTGGTACAAGGCAGCTGTGGCTTGGGCCAACCAGAACTGGGTACCAGTACTCAGCATGATCCTCCAGTGGATGAAGTCGAATGGGGCGTTGATGCCAAGTGGTCACTGGCTCTGGGCCTGCCTCTCCCACTGGGAGAGCATGCGGGCCACATCTATTTGTGTGACATTGGCATTCCCCAGCAGGTATTCCAGGAGGTGGGGATCAACTGCCACTCACCCTTTGGTTGCAAGTTTGTAATCCCACTACACTCTGCCTAGAGGAACTCTGGACAGGCTGTACCCAGTAGTGCCCTGCTGCTCCTGATACTGAACTTGACAATGAATGCCTTAAGAGGATGTGAAGCTTCATGGACCTTATTGTTAATTATTTTTCTCTTTTGGGTTTGTTCCTTCTGTGAGAGGACAGATCATATATATTTTTTTTCTTTTGAGAACAACAACAGCAAAAAAAAAAAATCAACATTTCAAGCATTTTTGGGGGGTGGAAAATTTTGGTCCCCCTCACTAACAAAGTAGCTAGGATACAGAAGATGTTCAAATAAACATACATATGAAGGCTGTAATTAAGGAGCCATTAAGTTTGGTTGCTTGGGGTATATGTACAGTGCGCCCTGCAAGAGTTTATGTTATGGTAGAGAAAACCTGAGAAATGCAAAATAACTATGCTACTAGGCCAGAAGCAGCAGTGCCATCAGAGGCAATAAGCTATTTGGCCAGGTCAAAAAGGAAGAGATGGCTTCTGATTGGGTAGGGTTGAGAGATTAAAATACTAGAACCGTGATTTTCAACCTTTCTCATGTCATGGCACACATAAACTAATTACTAAAATTTTGTGGCACACCAAAATATAATTTTTGCTGATCTGACATAAAAAAACAGGTATAATTTTTATTCATTCACACTGGACAGCTATTGTGTTGGCTGTTGTCATTTTTTAAGTTGGCAATCTAAGGGAAAAGAGGTCAGTGCTTCTTACTAAATTGTCAGTTATTGCATGTTTTAAAATTTTTTCCATGGACATGGCCTTTATTTGGGGCTGTTGGGGGAAGAGAGGGAAGAACTAGGACTGGTGAGTATATGGGGGTAGGGGGTTACTCAACTTTTTAATTTAGTGCATGTTGCCTGGAGGTTAGGATGAGTGAGAACAGCTTGTAGAAGTGAGAGGAGAGGAAAAGGGAAGGTCATGGAATGGACACTTTTCTTAGGGAAGGAAGCCAGGACCAGCATGCGGGACTGGGGGTGGGGAGGAAAGGCACCCTTCATATACTGAGACTCAACCATGGTCACTGCTTGATGGCAGCTCTCCCCCACCCCCAAACACCCCACCACCCTTCCCTCCCCTCCCCATCCCAGCTCCAGGCCAAGATGCCTACCCTGCTAGCTCCCTCAACTTTCTGTGGAAAGGAGGGGATGAGGATGTGGGCATGGTGGCACCCTCTGCCTCCAGGTCTCTTGCCCAGGAGAATTGCTCACTCAGCCTGCCCTAAAGTCCCAGCCAGAGTCAGGAGGTCAGGAAGCCAGGGAGCAGGCAGGGGAAAAATTATGCCCTTCGCCACTTCTCCTGACTCTCTCTCTCCCTGACTTCTCACATGAGGTTGCAACTCTTGGCGCAATCCTTATGTATCTTGCCTTTGTTTTGGTTGCACTGGGCTGGCGGATAAATGCAGTCTCCAGCGTGAGTCAGTACACAGCTGCCTGTGGCCGTGGCAAGGGTGGCCACTGTGCCCACGTGAAAGACATCCTGTCACTGCACTCAGAGGACTGGGCAGAGCACTCTACCTAGGACATGGCCCCTACCTGCTTGGCTGGCTAGCACAGTGCCCTGCTCATGGGTAACAGGGATAAGCTGCCGTTTGGACAGCTTCTGCAGTGTGGCCAGATGGGTCACATGTCCAGTTTACAGCCAACCAGCACACCTTGGTATTGAGGCAAAATTCCTGAGTCTCCCTTTTCCACTTCTTGTGGACACTGTCCAGCATTTGTGGTGCACTGATGTCCAAGCACATGAGCACAGTGTCTGAATTAGGATAGGCCAGGGGCTGGACATTATCAAAGTAAGAGGAACCTGAAGTGACCCACATGTTGGGGACGCTTGTCTATGCCAAAGCTTGCAGTGTAGTTCTCAAACATGGCGGGTACATAGTTCCGTTCCATAATTTTTGGAATAGGTGCCATGGTGAGCACCTGAAGCAGCATTCTCCACGTCTGTTCCTCCCCCCGCACCCCCTGCCCCATGATCTGGCAGGGGCCCCTCTGCACCTCCATGGCCCTGATTCCATGTGGCCTCTTCCCTGCAGCCACTGGGACCCTCATAAAACCCTCACCAGGGGCCCCAGAGGCAGCCGTGCCCCACCCCCCAGCCCAGAAAAAATTTTAAGGCTCACCAGTGTGCTTTTTGCAATACCCGTTGAAAATCGCTGTACTAGAAGATAACTTAAAATATTATAGATTTTGGAGTCATTTGGTCATCATTTAACAAACGTTACCTGAGAACCTGCTGTGTGTCTGACGCTGTTCTAGACTCATTAGGGGACAAACCAGCTGAAAAATGTATGTGAGCACTAATTGTAGTTGCAGGGTTCTTTGTGAAGATCGAAGTGGGTAAAACTATGCATTTAATCCTATTCAACAGTGGTTATTTCCCTATCTCCTCCCCATTTCCTGAGCTCCACTGGTTTTGTTGAACCTTGTAGGTGCAACAAAAATGGTACTAAAATGAAACACACAGCTGCAAAATTCCCTGTTCGGTAAATCATGCAATTAAGAAAATCCCGTCAGTGATTTTTCCGAGATTAAAGTTACTGAAAAAGGAAATATGTCAGTGCCAGTGGGTAGTCCCTGTGAGGAGCTTGGTCCTCGGCCAGATGTCCAAAGCGGTTGTGCTCCTGCCCATGGGGTGGGTTTCCTTAAGACCATTGGGGGCGGGGGAGGGGGGAGAGGAGGACGCAGGGGGCGGGGGAGAACGCCGCGGGGGGCGGGGGGGGGGGGGACGCCGGCTCTGAGCCTGCAAGAGGGGGCGCTGTGGCACCTTCTTAACCGCCTGCGCCACAGCCTGCGCCACGGAAGTCGCTGGTCCTGGGCTGGTGCTCAGCAGCCGGAGCTGTAAGTAGCTGCCGCTACTCCCGCCTCTACTCCCGCTACCGTTACCCCAACTGCCGCTACTACCACTGCTGCTGCTGCCACCACACATCATGAGTGCCAGGAACCTCGACCACCACCTTCCTGGTGAGAAAACACCGGAGCTGGACAGTATGGCTGATGCCAGGTCGCGACTGCGCCTGGCCGTTGTGTGCTCCAGTAACCAGAACCGGAGCATGGAGGCCCACTACTTCCTTAGGAAACGGGGGTTCAGCGTCCGGTCCTTTGGCACAGGGTCCTACGTGAGGCTTCCAGGACCAGCACCCAACAAGCCCAACGTTTATGATTTCCAAACCACCTATGACCAGATGTACAAAGATCTCGTTCAGAAAGACAAAGAACTCTACACGCAGAACGGCATTTTGAGCATGCTGGAGAGAAACAAGCGAATCAAGCCCAAGCCAGAAAGGTTCCAGAACTGCCAAGATGTATTCGACCTGATCCTCACCTGCGAAAAGCGAGTGTACAACCAGGTGGTGACGGAGCTGAATTCCAGGGAGCAGGTGACCTGCCAGCCGGTGCATGTCATCAACGTGGATATCCAGGACGACGACGACGAAGCCATCTTGGGGGCGTTCCTCCTCTGTGAGCTGTGCCAGTGCATTCTCCTCGTGGATGACATGGAGAACGACCTGGATGAGCTGCTGCAGGAATTCGAGGAGAAGTGTGGCCGGCCCTTCCTGCACACCGTGTGCTTCTACTGACCGCCATGCAGGTGCGTTCCCCACAGCCGTTGGCGCATTCTCTCGCTGGTACTTCTCCCCGCCCCGTACTGGTTTCACTTTGAGGACTAATGTCGGTGCGTAGTGGTGTCCAAATAAAGTGTACTTAGGAGCCGAGACGCCATATATAAGTGCAGATTAACAACAACGTTTTTTAATCCCACTTGTGAGTGGGATATTGTTTTTGAAGTTTATAAAGAAAGTTGTTTATTTTTTCGGCTTATAGAACGTTTTCTCTGATATATACGTCTTTGTGCGTTCCTGCCCTGTCCGGCTGGAATGCACCAATACATGAATAAAGCAGTGGGATGCATCTTATTAGGAGAGAAACTGCAATTGTATAATAAACAACAAAAAAGAAAATTTGTCAGCTAGTGTGGAATCTGCGCGGTGCATCCGAGTGTGGCCGCATTGTTCATTGCTCTAAACTGGATTATTACCGAGGTTTTTGCTCAGTTTTTCAAAGAATCTTGGCTCACTTGAATCATTTTACACATTTATGACTGAGCGAACCTCTGTGTGAAGTTCAGATATTAATTGACCCGAGAGGTATTTATTTTTCATATAAATTGAAAAATTTCTATTGGGTTTCATTTCGAACAGTGTTTCTGTGATGTTAGTGGAGTTGGTATTAAAGTAGTCGGTTTTAGTGAGAGGACACTGGAAAGGTAAAGAAATAATAATACCCTGGTCAAGCACTTCTACGAGTTAATTGGTGTTGAAGTAGGGATGTTGTTAACCACTTGTTCTCTAGCTACGAAATGGTAGACTGACAATATTCAATTAGTGCTGTTCTTTGGATAAGGCTGCTAAAAAAATTCTTACCCAGGACATCAGCAATAAAGTTGGAAGCCCCAAAACGCAGCTTTCATGGCAAGCTCTGTTGAAAACCTGGTCACGTGGGTCACATCAGCCTAGTTTCTGATGACTTAATTTGCAAGTTATTACCACCTGCAAATCAGTCATAAAGGATCATTCAAATTAAAGTAATATGACATAGTGGAAATCTTAGCATTTTCATCTGTTATTTCTCATAAATAGCATTGTTTTAAAATTTTGTTTGAATCTAAGCAGTATATTGATTCGTTTTCGGCAGCTTGTGAATCACAGTTGAACACAAATTACCATAAATGGAGGCAATCATGAAATACAGCAGACCCATTTCAGCTTATTTGCATATGTTATAGGGAATGATGATACAAAAATTCTTGGCTTCATCTAGGGGCTTCTGATTTTTTCCCAAGACAAATGGCGTGTGACCTATGATATTTATTTATTTTGAAGTTTGTGTTTGTTTTTATTACTTTTAAAATGATTACATGTGCTTTTAAAATTATTACACTGTTTTCGGTTGAGTAATTAGGAATCTTAGAAATGCCCTATGATATTTAAAGATGAAAATAGTGGTGAAAGTTAAATGCTAGACTTTGGTGGTCTGATAGGAAGTTTTGGTAAAGTTGCATAGTAATGAGTCTGTAGTTAGTGTATTTTCTAGACTAGTGAAAATCTTCATTATAACAAAGTTAACGTGTACCTTATTTTTCTTTGCTGTGATTTCTGATTGAAAGTCAGGTTTTTTAAACATGGGAACAAACTAATATTGTTACCATACTAAAGGGGCCATTTCCCTGCATGCATTTAATGTGACAGGAGTTTTTAGCAAAGAAAGTAAAGATTTATTTAAGGAAATGGCACCAAGCCTGGAATCACAAGTGAGCCAAAGCTCTAAGACCTGGCTCCCTGGTGGCTTCTAAGGGGTGGGTTTGTAGGAGAAAAAAAGTCATTAATTATGGTGATTTAAGGGAGTTAGGATAGTGGTCTCTGCCGATAGGTCCAATCCAGGGTAGTGGGTAGTTGATCATTACATCTGGTTCTGATAACAGCCATGGCATTGTTCTGTCTGGTTTTGAAAGGGTGTGGTTAGTGAGGTCCTGTGGTTTTTCTGGCTCTGGAGCTGAAACACAACTGAGGGAGAACAGTATGGAGTTTCCTCAGAAAACTAAAAATGGAACTCCTATTTGACCCAGTAATCCCACTTCTAGGAATATATATCAAGAAACTAGAAACACCAATCAGAAAGGATATATGCACCCCTATGTTCATAGCAGCACAATCCACTATAGCTAAGATTTGGAAACAGCCTAGGTGCCCATCAGCAGATGAGTGGATTAGAAAACTGTGGTACATCTACACAATGGAATACTATGCTGCTATAAAAAAGAAGGAATTCTTATCATTTGCAGCAGCCTGGATGGAACTGGAGAGCATTATGCTAAGTGAAATAAGCCAGTCAGAGAAAGAAAAATACCACATGATCTCACTCATTTATGGATAATAAAGAACATTATAAACTGATGAACAAAAAGATAGATACAGAGGCAGTAAAGCATTAAACAGACTGTCAAATTACATTGGGAAGGTTGGGGAGGGGTGGGGGAGATAAGAGATCAACCGAAGGACTTGTATGCATGCATATAAGCATAACCAATGGACGCAAGACACTGGGGGGTGAGGGCATGTATGGGAGTGGGGTGGCAATGGGAAGATATATACACATGTAATACTTCAATCAATAAAAAATAAAAAATGGAAAAAAATAAAATATGTAATTAAGAAATTAAAAAACAAACAAACAACAAAAAAACCAATATGTTGTCTTATAGTTCGACTAAAACTCTATTTCCCTGGTCAACAGACCTGAGGCTTTATTCCTTAGGCTAATGCTGACCAGAACCTAATTGTCCTGTGGACTTAATGATTAAGGGTTTGGATGTGCAAGGAAGGAGAGAGGCAGGTGAGTCTTAGTGCTAGAAGAGGCCAATTTGAATCAAAAGTAAAGAAAGGTTAAAAGGTCATATTAAAAGTTTCTGGGCTTACAATATCTAAGAGAATAATTAGAATGTTAATGCCAGTTCCTGAAATGGTTCAAATGAGTATTCAGTTAGTTCCAAATAAGAGTAAGTATAAACCCACAGAAAACAACAGAGTGTGTGTGTGTGTGTGTGTGTGTGTGTGTGTGTGTGTGTGTGTGTGTGTGTGTTTTATTCTTGGAACAAATTCCTCACTGTATCTCTAATTCCTTTTAAGCTATACTCAAAAGACTCCAGTGACTCCTTTGGAAACAGAGGAAATAGTGGTATGACTTTTCTAAAATGTACTGCAACGAAGTCCATTTTACTTTTCTACCTGTGTTCTCTGCTCACTTGGGAAAATATTTCTGTCGATTTTATAGCATTTTAAAAAAATCTTGATGTGAATACAGCAGTTTTTATTAAGCTGGTAACTACAGGTGACTAGAGATTCCATTTTAGCCTGACAGTACAATGTCATGAGATCTTTGGTTCTTCAACAAGTATTTATTGATTGCTTTCTATATCAGCCAAGCTCACTCACTTTTTCCTTAAACTTTTAAAATTTCCACTACAGCAACAGATTGTCTCAGCTAGCAATAAACTGTTGATCCTTGCAATGTAGAATGTTCTCCATATCTTATTTTTCTTTCTGAATTTGGCATTAGTCATGTTCTGATAGTGGTATCTTTTGTATACTGGATTATATTCAATTGTTTAGCTTTTGTTGCAGTTTAAAAACTGCAATCCTTTCTTGATGACAGGCTACAATGCCAGATCACAAATTGTTAATGGATGGTGTTATTCAGATGTGGCTTATGATAAGGAGAAAATTCTAAGTTCTTAATTAAATTATAGCAGCCAAAGAAGAAGTGACAGTACTGTTAGTCTGTTCATAGCTTTTAAAAAAGGGGGCTGCTCACATTCCTTCCATTGCCTAATTGAACTTCAGATTAATTTCAGAGGTGGCCATTTCTGGGATGATTTTAGCTGGGCACCATATAACCCCAGGAGCTTCCAATTGTTGTTTACACATGGGCTTTCTGTACTGTTGCCCACAGCCAATTTACAGCAGCAGATATTTCTTTATGTCGACTCTGTGCCTATCCCAGAGCAGGTCCCACTTCACAGTTTCCTTCCCCTTTGCCTACAGCGAATGTAAATTTCTTTCAGGCTACCTCTTCTCTGTACCCCCTGTCAGGGGTGGGGAACATGTGGCTCACAGGACATAAGAGGCCCAAGAATCATTTGGTCTGGCCCTGCCAAGGCATTTAGGGGCAAGTTAGTTAATTTGACCAAAGATAGCAGGCTAATTTTTAAGTTGATAATTTTGAATGGCCTGCAAATGATGTTATAAATACCCAAATGTCCCTTGGTAGAAAAAAGGTTCCCCACCCCTGCCTAGTTGATACATAAAACTGCAAAACTCTGTGATAATGACTATGCTGCTGGTGTTTTAGACTCCATGCCCCAAGACTAGTCTTCTTTTTGGCTAGTATTTTTGGCTCAATACAACATACTTTTAAACAATAAGACTTTCAGCCCTGGGAGGTAAAAGATTGTTGCTGTTGTTTAGCATGCCTTTATCTTTTTCAAGTTAGACAAATTAGACTCTTTATGCTCAAAGTATGATCAATATCACCTGATTCTTTTTTTTTTAGCAGTGCAGAATTTTTTTTTAATTTCTTTACTGATTAAGGTATTACATATGTGTCCTTATCCCTCCATTAACCCCCCAACCCGCCCCCCCCACTCATGCCCTCACCCCCCTGGTGTTTGTGTCCATTGGTTAGGCTTATATGCATAGCAGTGCAGAATCTTGAGACCTAGTCTAGACACACAGAATCAGAGAGTGCATTTTAGACCTCATTCATATGTAAATTAAAATTAGAAAATTATAGGTGGATCAGTGCTTGATATGTGGTACATGCTGAAGTAAATATTGAATAGAATGAATGACTACACTAAAACATCACAAATGAGTATTAGGAATTTATATTGTTGGTTTTAATTTAATTTAAACAACAAACAAGGGTTAAAGTAATGTTTTTAAAATTCCAAACTTTACAAGAACTTTAACTTTATATGACAGAAAATGGAATGAATAATAAAAGTAGGCAAGGATTTTAGATATGACATCATGTACTAAGTTCCAGTTGATTATATTTCCAAGTGACATAGTCCTATTATTATTATTTTTAAAAATTTTTATTAAGGTATTATATATGTGCATATCTTACCATTGTCCCCCCCACCCCACACCCATACATGCCCTCACCCCCCAGAGTTTTGCGTCCATTGGTTATGCTTATATGCATGCATACAAGTCTTTCGGTTGATCTCTTAACTCCCCCACCTCTACCTAACGTTCCCTCTGTAATTTGACAGTGTTCGATGCTTTACTGTCTCTGTATCTATCTTTTTGTTCATCAGTTTATAATGTTCTTTATTATCCATAAATGAGTGAGATCATGTGGTATTTTTCTTTCATTGACTGGCTTATTTCACTTAGCATAATGTTCTCCAATTCCATCCAGGTTGCTACAAATAATAAGAATTCCTTCATTTTATAGCAGCATAGTATTCCATTGTGTAGATGTACCACAGTTTTCTGATCCAGTCATCTGCTGACGGGCACCTAGGCTGTTTCCAAATCTTAGCTATTGTAAATTGTACTGCTATGAACATAGGGGTGCATATATCCTTTCTGATTGGTGTTTCTAGTTTCTTCCGATATATTCCCAGGAGTGGGATTACTGGGTCAAATGGGAGTTCCATTTTCAGTTTTTTGAGGAAACTCCATACTGTTCTCCACAGTGGCTGCACCAGTCTGCATTCCCACCAGCAGTGCACGAGGGTTCCTTTTTCTCTGCATCCTCGCCAACACTTGTCGTTTGTTGATTTGTTGATGATAGCCATTCTGACAGGGGTGAGATGGTACCGCATTGTCGTTTTGATTTGCATCTCTCGGATAATTAGTGACTTTGAGCATGTTTTCATGTGTCTCTTGGCCTTTCTTCTGTCTTCTTTTGAAAAGATTCTATTTAGGTCCGTTGCCCATTTTTTTATTGGATCATTTATCTTCCTTTTATTAAGTTGCATAAGCTGCCTGTAGATGTTGGAGATTAAAACTTTATCAGTGATAGCATTTGCAAATATGTTCTCCCATAGAGTGGGCTTTCTTGTTGTTTTGTTGATGGTTGCTTTTGCTGTAAAAAAGCTTTTTATTTTGATGTAGTCCCATTTGTTAATTTTCTCTTTAGCTTCTATTGCCCTAGGGCAGTGATGGCGAACCTATGACACGCGTGTCATCACTGACAGGCGTAGCCATTTCTGATGACACACGGCCGCTGAGGCAGCCGCATGCCGAGGATGAAACATTTGCTGTTCCTGAGGATGAAACATTTGCGAAATAATGTTTTTTCCTCAAAGTGACACACTACCTGAGTTATGCTCAGTTTTTTGGCGAAGTTTGACACACCAAGCTCAAAAGGTTGCCCATCACTGCCCTAGGGGCAGTGTCAGTGAAGAAGTTCTTTTGGCATATGTCTGAGATTTTGCTGCCTGTGGATTGCTCTAGTATTTTTATGGTTTCCCGGCTTATGTTTAAGTCCTGTATCCATTTTGAGTTTATTTTTGTGTATGGTGTAAGTTGGTGATCTAGTTTCATTTTTTTGCATGTATCTGTCCAATTTTCCCAACACCATTTATTGAAGAGACTGTCTTGACTCCATTGTATGTTCATGCCTCCTGTGTCAAATATTAATTGAGCATAGTGGTTTGGGTCGATATCTGGATTCTCTATTCTATTCCATTGATCTATATGTCTGTTCTTGTGCCAGTACCAGGCTGTTTTGAGAACAGTGGCTTTGTAATACAGCTTGAGGTCTGGTATTGAGATCCCTCCTACTTTATTCTTCTTGCTGTGGCTATTCAGCATCTTTTTTTATTCCAGATGAATTTTTGGAGAGTTCTTTCGAGGTCTGTGAAATATGCTGTTGGTATTTTGATGGGGAGTGCATTGAATCTGTAGATTGCTTTGGGTAGTATGGACATTTTAATGATGTTGATTCCACTAATCCATGAACATGGTATGTTCTTCTATCTGTTTACGTCTTCCTCTTTTTCAGTGTCCTGTAGTTTTCCGTGTATAGGTCTTTTACCTCCTTAGTTAAGTTTATTCCTAGGTATCTTAGTTTTTTTGGTGTGATGATAAATGGGATTGCTTTTTTAGTCTCTCTTTCTGTAAGTTCACGATTGGTGTATAGAAATGCCATAGATTTCTTGGTGTTAATTTTGTATCCTGCTACATTGCCGAATTCATTTATTAAGTCTATTAGTTTTTTGATGGAATCTTTTGGGTTTCTTATGTACAATATCATGTCATCTGCAAATAAGGACAGCTTTACTTCTTCTTTTCCAGTAGGGATGCCTTTTATTTCTTCTTCTTGTCTAATTGCAATAGCTAATACTTCCAATGCTATGTCAAACAGGAGTGGTGAGAGCGGGCATCCCTGTCTTGTTCCTGTTCTTAGGGGAAATGGTTTTAGTTTTTGCCCATTGAGTATGATGTTTGCAGTGGGTTTATAATATAAAGCTTTTATTATGTTGAGGTATGATCCTTCTATTCCCACTTTATTGAGGGTTTTTATCAAGAAAGGGTGTTGGATTTTGTCAAATGCTTTTTCTGCATCAATTGATATGACTATGTGATTTTTATCTCTCAATTTGTTTATGTGAGGTATCACGTTTATTGATTTGCGGATATTGTACCATCCTTGCATTCCTGGGATAAATTCTACTTGGTCATGGTGTATGATCTTTCTGATGTACTGCTGGAGCTGATTTGCTAGAATTTTGTTGAGGATTTTGGCATCTATGTTCATGAGGGATATTGGTCTGTAATTCTCTTTCATTGTGTTGTCTTTATCTGGTTTTGGTATTAGGGTGATGCTGGCTTTATAGAAGGAGCCTGGAAGTGTTCTTTCCTCTTGAATTTTTTGGAATAGTTTGAGGAGGATAGGTTTTAGTTCTTCCTTGAATGTTTAGTAAAACTCTTCTGTGAAGCCATCTGGCCCCGGGCTTTTGTTTGCCGGAAGCTTTTTGATGACTTCTTAAATTTCTTCCATAGTTACTGGCCTGTTGAGCTGTTTAGATTCTTCCTGATTGAGTTTTGGAAGGTTATATTTTTCTAGGAATATGTCCATTTCCTCCAGGTTATCCAGTTTGTTGGAATAGAGTTGTGCATAGTATTTTGTAACAATCCTTTGTATTTTGGTGGAGTCTGTTGTTATTTCACCTCTTTCATTTCTGATTTTGTTTATTTGGGTTCTCTCTCTTTGCTTCTTGGTGAGCCTGGCTAGAGGTTCATCAATCTTGTTTATCCTTTCAAAGAGCCAGCTCTTGATTTTGTTTATCTTTTGTATTGTATCTTTCGTCTCTATGTCGTTTATCTCCACTCTGATCTTTATTATTTCCTTCCTTCTGCTTACACTGGGCTTTTCTTGTTGCTCTCTCTCTATCTCTTTGAGTTGTTGGGTTAGGCAATATATTACCATTGTTTCTTGTTTTTTGCAGTAGGCTTGTAGAGCTATGAACTTCCCTCTCAAGACTGCATTCGCTGTGTCCCATAGATTTTGGATTGTTGTGTTTTCATTGTCATTTGTTGCCATGAGGTTTTTTATTTCTTCCTTGATGTCTCTGGTAACCCAGTCATTGTTTAATAGCATGCTGTTTAGTCTCCATGTGTTTGATTTCTTTGGATTGTGTTTATTGTAGTTGATTTCCAGTTTTATGCCACTGTGATCTGAGAAGATACTTGATATGATTTCTATCTTCTTGAATTTGGAAAGACTGCCTATGTCCTAACATATGGTCTATCTTTGAAAATGAACCATGTACACTTGAGAAGAATGTATATTCTGTGGCTTTTGGGTGAAATGTTCTGAAGTTGTCGACTAATTCCATCTGGTCTAGTGAGTCATTTATGATTGATGTTTCTTTGCTGATTTTTTGTTTAGAGGATTTGTCCAATGGTGATAGTGGGGTATTAAAGTCTCCTAATATGATTGTATTGCTGTCAATCTCTCCTTTGATATCTTCCAGGAGTTTTTGTATGTATTGTGGTGCTCCCGTATTGGGTGCATATGTGTTTACCAGAGTTATTTCTTCTTTTTGGATTGCTCCCTTTAGTATTATGAGGTGGCATTCGTTATCTCTTGTTATGTCCTTCACTTTGAGATCTAATTTTTCAGATATAAGTATTGCTACCCCAGCTTTTTTTTCATTTCCATTCGTCTGGAAAACCTTTTTCCATCCCTTCACTGTCAGTCTGTATGTGTCTTTTTTTCTGAGGTGGGTTTCCTGTAGACAGCAGATATATGGGTTTTGTTTTCTTATCCAATCCGTTACCTTGTGTCTTTTGATTGGGGCATTCAATCCATTTACATTTAAAGTTATTATTGATAAGTACTTATTTGTCGCCATTTTTATTCTATACCCCTGTGTTCCTTCTTTGCTTCCTATTTCTTTTTTTTACAGCAGACCCTTTAGCATTTCTTGCATTGCTGGTTTGGTGGTGATAAACTCCCTTAGTCCTTTTTTGTCTGTGAAGCTCCTGATTTCATCTTCAATTTTGAATGATAGCCTTGCTGGGTACAGTATTCTTGGATTGAGACCCTTCCTTTGCCTGACTTTGTATATTTCATTCCATTGCCTGGCCTGATGAGTTTATGTTGAGAAATCAGTTGCTAGTTTGATGGGGGTTCCTTTGTATGTAACTTTCTGTCTCTCTCTGGCCACTTTTAAGATTCTTACTTTGTCGTTGGTGTTTGCCAATTTAATTATAATGTGCCTTGGTGTCGGTCTTTTGGGGTTCATTTTGCTTGGGACTCTGTGAGCTTCTTGGATTTGTGTGGGTTTTTTCTTCCTTATATCAGGGAAGCTTTCTGTTATTAGTTTTTTTCAAACAGGTTTTCTATTCCTTGCTCAGTTTCCTTTCCTTCTGGAACCCCGATTATTCGGATGTTGTTTTGTTTTGTGTTGTCCCGAAGTTCCCTTAGGCTCTCCTCCTGCTTTCTAATTTTTTTTTTCTAGAAGCTGTTCTACTTGGGTATTTTTTTTCCATCTTGTCTTCTAGCTCACTTATGTGGTCCTCTGCTTCTTCTAGTCTACTCTTGATGCTTTCTATTGAGTTCTTTACAGCAGCAATATCATTTTTCATTTCTTCTTTGTTCTTCTTCATTTCCTCTTGGTTCTTACACATATTGTCGAATTTGTCTTCCATTCTTTTCAGCCACCTTATGATCATTTCTCTGAATTCTTTCTCTGATAGGTTGCTTGCCTCTGATTCATTTACTTCCTTTTCTGGTGATGCCTGCTTTTCTATCCTATGGGGGCTGTTTCTTTGTCTCCCCATGGTCTCTCTTCTCTGGATGTCTGGTTATGTAGTTCTCTCTCTCCTTATCCCAGGAGAAATCTGACCTTTCCTTGGTGCAGTGAAGAGTTTCTTTGAATCCGCATGTTTGTGCCGATTGGGGACCGGTACTCTGGTGCTCACAGCTGTTCAGTGTTTGTCGTTGTCCAGTCCTATTATTTTTTAAATGGTACAACTGTGGAATTAATAATTATAAGGAAGGTTTCTCTTTAAATGAAGGTATGATCATTTTGATATGCCATCTTCTTCACTCCGATATGTGAATAAATAGTGCCTATGCTCTTTATCTTGTGCCCTGTATTATCTACTTCCTGATTCTGGGTCTGTCCTTGCACCATAGGAATCAAAATCTACAGCATGACACTGACACAGAAGTGGAAGAGGACAAGCTGTTTATAAATAAAGATTGATTTAAAAAATTAAGTAGATGATGAAATGGAATAATAAATGTGCAAAAATTGATTGAACCATCAGTAAGTGATTTATTATTAGTTTAAAAAATACACAGATAAATCTGATCAACTAAAACCTTTAATTAATTAAGTGAGCATCTGTTCTACTGTAAATAAATAAGCAAACATACAATATGTCAAGATTATTTAAAATACTATTTGTGTTAGCAAAGTATCTTTAAATTAAACAAGGTTTAAAACATTCAAACTGTCATGGTCCTTGTCCAACACTCTTTAAAGAACCTTTATTGATAATGGAATAATTTGAATAAGCAACTAACAAAATATAATATATTATTATTATTGATTATTTTAAAAAACTTAAAAAAATATTTTAATTTATTGATTTTTTTAAGAGAGAGAAACATTGATTTGTTGTTCCACTTATTTATGCATTCTTTGGTTGCTTCTTGTATGTGCCCTGAGCAGGGATCTAACCCACAACCTTGGCATATTGGGATGATGCTCTAACCTGGCTGGGGCTTGAAAAACTTTTAAAAGTTGCCTCTTTAAAAGTAATAGGCACAAAATGGTTGAAATTGGTAAGGCCTTTTGTATTTGATTTGAACTTTCTCAGATAGCTGGGGTTCAGATTAGTCTTTCATGTTTTATAAATACTTTGCTATTCTTGGAGTAAAATCAGTGTTATGTCTTATTTATCATGGACCTTCTTAGGGAAATATATACATACTAGAGGCCTGGTGCACGAAATTCGTGCACGGGGGGGGGCAGTGGGGAGTGTGTCCCTCAGCCTGGCCTGCACCCTCTCCAATCTGGGACCCCTCATGGGATAACCAGCAGTTGGACATCCCTCTCACAATTCAGAACTGCTGGCTCCTAACCGCTCACCTGCCTGCCTGATTGCCCCTAACTGCTTCTGCCTACCAGCCTGATTGTCCCTAACTGCTCCCCTGCTGGCTTGATTGCCCCTAACTACCTCTGCCTCGGCCCACACCTGGTACCCAGGATTCCCTCCTCTAGCTGACCACAGGCACCCAGGATCCGGGCTTCCCTCCCTCTGGTCAGCCATAGGCGCACAGGCTGGCTGCAGCCTTAGGGGATGGTGGACAGGGGGCTTCGCCTGTGCTGCAGCTGCAAGTGCTGGTGCCCAGGACTGCAGGGTGGGCGGCTTCTTTGTCTCCCAGGCCACAGCCAGCCACAGGTGCTGGTGCCCGGGACTGCAGGGTGGGCAGATTCTCCATCTACCATGCTGTAGCCAGCAGCAGGTGCTGGTACCTGGACCACAGGGTGAGCGGCTTCTCTGTCTCCCAGGCCACAGCCAGCCACAGTTACTGGTGCCCAGGTCCGCAGGGTGGGTGGCTTCTCTGTCTCCCAGGCCACAGCCAGCCACAGGTACTGGAGCCCAGGACCGCAGGGTGGGTGGCTTCTCTGTCTCCCGGGCTGCAGCCAGCCACAGGTACTGGTGCCCAGGACCGCAGGGTGGGCGGCTTCTCCATCTCCCGGGCTGCAGTCAGCCTCAGGTACTGGGGCCCGGTTTCTCCATCTCTCCCAGGACGTGGGGCGCGTGGACATGGGGTGGGCAGCTTCTCCAGCTGGCTGTAGCCTGGGATCATAGGGCAAGTGGCTTCTTCATCTCCCAGATCCCATCCACCCTCAGCTACTGGCACCCGGTTTCTTGTCTCCCCCAGGACTTGGGGAGGGCGGCTTCTCCAGCTGGCTGCGACTTGGGATCACGGGGCAGGCGGCTTCTTCATCTCCCAGGTCCAGCCTGCCTCAGGCACTGAGGCCGGGTTTCTCAGTCTCCCCCAGGAAGTGGGGCAGGCGGACCTGAGGTTTCTGCTGCTGGCTGCAGCCTGGGATCACAGGGCAGGCGGCTTCTTCATCTCCCGGGCTGCAGCCAGCCTCAGGCACTGGCACCTGGTTTCTTGTCTCCCCCAGGACGTGGGGTGAACCGCTTCTCCAGCTGGCTGAGGCCTGAGATCACGGGGCAGGCAGCTTCTTGGTCTCCCAGGCCGCAGCCAGCCTC